>NC_052623.1:50112994-50416024 GCF_016161935.1 Mauremys reevesii | reverse complement strand
AGAATCATAGATGTGTAGGGCTGGGAGGGAATATGAAGCCATCCACTTTATACCCCCATGCTGAGGCAGGACCATTTCCACCTAGATTATTCCTAAAAGGTGTTTGGAAAATTTTAACAGGTTAAACAATGAGGGGGATTTCACAATCTCCGTTGGCAACCTATTTGAGTATGTATAGTTTTTCCTAACATCTACCCTAAATCTCCCTTACTGCAGCTTAAGCCCATTACTTCTTGACCCACCTTCAATGAACATGATGAACAATTGATCACCATCTTCTTTATAACCGCCCTTGCTGTTTGAAGACTAGCACAGCCCCCATCAGGCTTTTCTTCAAGACTAAAGCTGTTCAGTTTAGAAAAACCTGTTAAACTGTTTATCATTTTTGTTGCTCTCTGCTGGACTCTCTCTCATTTGTCCCAATTTTAAAGTGTAGTGCTCAAAATGGACACAATACTCCAGTGGAGGCCTCATCAGGGCATGTCCAAAGTGCTGGGACAGGTCTAACGATCAAAGTGTCCAGTAAATTCAGGTTAGCTGACCAAGGGAGTGTTTCGTGGCATGGAGCATCTCAGCACTTGAGGAGTTTCCCAATCTATGTTCTGGAAATTACTGCTCAGATGTGGCCCAGATGGATAGCTAATGAGGCAGTACATTCCTGTAAGGAACTGGGAAGGGTAAAAGCAAATTCTTACACACTGGCTGAAAGCCAGGGAGAGAACTGACTGTGGTAGAGGTTTGGGTTATAAACTGGTGTGATAGCTCTCTTGGACAATGAAACATGAGCCTACAGGGGGCAGATGATATTACTGGGGAAAGTGCAAGAATCCCTCAAATTATTAAATCCCCTAAACACCACACTCTGCTGTGGGCTGGTCACTCTTGCCAATTACCTCCTAGCTCTCTAATCCCCCATTTATGGAAAAAACTGAGGCTGTTGCAAAGCAGCTTTGGTATCTTCTAAACTTTTGACCATTTTCAAGGTTAGCTGGAGTAGAGAGAGAAGGTGCCAGTCCATGACTTCCTGGTGATAAATGAATATCCAGGGCTCACGATTATTTTAGACCCATCAGCACCCTTTGTCACCACTAACTCTTAAGGGCTGGTGCCACAGTGGTGGATCCTTGCCAGCATAGGGATTACAGAAGAATAGAGCTACTGGGCTGAGGGAGTGGGTCCAAAGAATAGCACTGAGCAACTTTTCTGCCCTGGGAGTTCTCACACAGGCTTTTATTTTTATTACCTTCGCTGTTCAACCTGCACATGAAGCAGCAAGAGGAGACAGAGGACTGGGTCAGGCTGCAGTGCTGCTATGGTACAGTTAACAACTCTACCTCCATTTAATTGGCTCTGAACAGCAGGGTCACCTAGTCCTCTTTTCCAACCTATGCCAGAGATTGGGGGATGAAAGGTAGTCAACTGAAGCTCATCACAGCCAAGCCTGAAATAATAGCACCGAAGAGAGTTTGTGGGAAGCAGTAGAGGGAGTAAGTGGCGGACACTGAAGAAGTTAACAACTGCCCATCTGGGAGCTGGCCACTTCCCATGCTCCAGCTTCAGATAAGAGGCCTTGTTTGAGTCTTCACTGCTTTTGGGTGCCTGAGCAGCAACAATGGGCAAGGAACTCTTGGCAGGCAGGCCATGATTTGTGTTTCAATTTGTACTGACCACAGCCCTCTCTTAACATCTTTACATGTTACCCTTCAAAATACCCACATTTAGACATCCAACACAGAGCCTATTATACCTCCACTTCAGCAAAGGCAATGGGGTTCAGTTTGTTTCTGGCAAGTCACAGTGTTGGGTTTGTGCTGTTCCCTCGCCATTGAGCTCAAAGAAACCTTGGACTGCCTTAAAATTCAGGGGGCTGGAGGAAAGGTAAACTGACTTCTGTAACTCACTTTCCCTCTGTCTGCATCTGGGAGACCTTGCTGCAAGCAAATCCTAACCCAATCAATTTGCTTAGGCTGGGAATGTGGGATGAACTGAGGTTCTACAATTCTTTTCAGTTGCTGGCATTTAGCCATTTTTACTACCCTATGTAGCCTACAGAGAGCAACTGAGGAAAAATTTTGCACCTTTCAATCTTGCCTTTTTCTGTTTGCCAGCCACTAGTGTCTTCTAGCTTTTATTACGCATTCTTGGAAGGACAGCAGTTTTGGCACCATTTGCCTGTTAGTTATTAAATAAAGACAGCAATCATGATATAAAGTATTGATAGTTTATTTTCAAATAATTCGAGGATTTTTAAACTTTTTAAAATTTCTTTCAGGGTGAGAAACACTTACCCTACTGATCACTGAGCCAGGTTGTCAAACTATGCAAAATCCCTTACTTAACTTTAGAACTCCAGGCAGGTGGAGTGAGGTGATGTATTAGATTTATTTATTGATTGCAGGGGCAGGTGTGGGGAACGCATGCACATATGCTGGAATAAAGAAAAGGAACCAAAAGTGTCTACTTCCCAGGTCTAAAGTGATGATTTGGGATTATACCACTGACAGCATTTAGGGTGCTACATTAAAAAAAATGGAGATGACTGGAGAATTACCTTTTTTTGGACCAGTTTTAAACTTCTCCTGTAGTAAGATAATACTTAGAACATACAGGAGCCCGTTTCACATTAACGATCTCAATGCTTAAATTCCCCACAGAAAACTAGACATCGAAGTGGTCTAGTCAGTGAGATAAAAGTAAATTGGCAGCTGTCTTGCATGTATTTGCTCAAGCTGGGAGAAGCGCAAAGCACTGCAGAGGGAGCTAATCAAGGTTAGTGAATGGACATTACAATTAATATTAAGTTCAGTGTTGGCAAATGCACATTGGAGGCAATAATTTGGGCTATTCACACACCTTACTATGCTAAATTAACTATCAGCTCAGGAAAGAGACCTAGGTATTGCGGACAGCTCAGTTATCAATATGCAGCCTGAGGGCAAAAAAGAAACTTATGCATAAGGAATAGGCTAGATAATATGGAAAGTGCTATTCTATAACTCAGTAACAACCTCACCTGGAATAGTGTTCAGTTCTGCTCACCCACTCAAAAAATAAAAGAACCCGTGAAGAAATAGGTGGTTGGTTCAGTGTTGGGTTCCAAGAATAATTAAGTACAGGAAACAATTTCATATGAAGAAAGATTGAAAAGACAATGCGTGTTTGCCATAGAGAAGGGAACAGGCGATTGAGGATGCAGAAACAGATTGGACATTTGGATGGAATACAAGAATAGCTTTTTCACCCTTTAAATTAGACTTTTGGAAAGGATACAAACCCTCATGCTTCAAGGCTTGAACAAACTTCTAACTAATGGGAGTTAGCAAGAAACCTTCCCTGAGGGACAGGGTTTTCCCTTGACGGCCTACTGCAGGGCTTCTTGTACCTTCCTTCGAAGCAGCTGGTACTAGCCACTGTTAGTAACAGGATACTGGACTAGATTGGCTAAGTGGTCTAATGCAGCATGTCAGCACCTCTGAACAAATTTATGAAAACAGGCTAGTACTGAACTGAAGGAAATGTGTAAATTTAATAAAAATTTTAAACCTGTTCTTGTTACACCTGGCTAGCCCAAGAACTTTACATTTATCAGCAGTAAAGTCATAAAATGTTCTTTTACACGTGGAAAGTAGTAATAGTGCAGGGGAGTGGTGTATATTTACTATCTTCTATTTTACCTCCTCCTCCCACATCCAAAAAAACAGTTTAATTTGGCCACAGTATGATTTAATTTGAAGCGAAATATGCTCACTACATCCTTAAAGGCCACACAGTAAGGATAATACTGTCTGAATAAAAAACAAGATTAAAGTATAGAAACCAAAATGCTAAGTTCACTCCATCTTGAATATTTCTCAGTTCTTTCACTGGCTAAATGTGCAAAGCTCCTAAATTTTAGGAGCTGCAAAGGGGTAAATAGTATAGTTAAAAATAGTTTTAAAAAGTATGGATTGGATGACTGGATTATAAGGTGGATAGAAAGCTGGCTAGATTGTCAGGCTCAATGGGTAGTGATCAACGGCTCAATGTCTAGTTGGCAGCTGGTATCAAGCAGAGTGCCCCAGGAGTTGGTCCTGGGGCCGATTGTGTTTAACATCTTTATCTGGATGATGGGATGGATTGCACCCTCAGCAAGTTCGCAGATGACACTAAACTGGGGGGTGGGGTGGGTGTAGATACGCTGGAGGGAAGGGATAGGGTCCAGAGTGATCAACACAAATTGGAGGATTGGGCCAAAATAAATCTGATGAGGTTCAATAAGGACAAGTGCAGAGTCCCACACTTAGGACTGAAGAATCCCATGCACCACTACAGGCTGAGGAGTGACTGGCTAAGCAGCAGTTCTGCCGAAAAGGACCTAGGGATTTTTGGATGAGAAGTTGGATGAGTCAACAGTGTGCCCTTGTTGCCAAGAAGGCTAAAGGCATATTGGGCTACATTAGTAGGAGCAATGCCAGCAGATCGAGGGAAGTGATTATTCCCCTCTATTTGGCACTGGTGAGGCCACATCTGGAGGATAAAAAGTCTAGTATCTGCTACTGTGCATGAAGGATTTAAAGTAGAATATAACAACTAATATATGCTAGCAGTGGCACAAATTACTGAAGCATTTGTGGCTACCTACAACAGGTTCTCAAATGAAAGTTGTTCATTTCTACATTATGTTCCTTTTAAAATTATAATTCAAACTCAAGTATGGACAGAGTAATTCTGAAGGCTACTTAATGACCATCCATTTTCCAAGTATGCTAGAAAAACATTCCACATATTCGCCACCTTTCCTTCGAGTTCAGACATGAGAAATGCTGAAGGTGCACTACTGCATTACGTATCAGAGGGGTAGCCGTGTTAGTCTGGATCTGTAAAAGCAACAAAGAATCCTGTGGCACCTTATAGACTAACAGACGTTCTGCAGCATGAGCTTTCGTGGGTGAATACCCACTTCTTCAGATGCAAGTGGTTTAGCCCCTGCCCCTGGAAATTTCCACCACTTGCATCTGAAGAAGTGGGTATTCACCCACGAAAGCTCATGCTGCAGAACGTCTGTTAGTCTATAAGGTGCCACAGGATTCTTTGTTGCTTCTACTGCATTACAATAGTCAAAAGAGCTGATTTTAGATTTTGTTTCACATTAATTTAAAAATTCATTCTCTAGTTCAGGGATCGACAACCTTTGGCATGTGGCCTGCCACGGTAAGCCCCGGCAGGCCAGGCCAACCCCCGGCTGGGCTGTTTACCTGCCGCGTCCACAGGTTCGGCCAATCACAGCTCACATTGGCCGTGGTTCACCGTCCCGGCCAATGGGGGCTGCGGGAAGTGGCACGGGCCAAGGGATGTGCTGGCCGCCCTTCCTGCAGCCCCCATTGGCCTGAGACAGCAAACCACGGCCAGTAGGAGCTGCTATCGGCCGAACCTGTGGATGCAGCAGGTAAACAGCCCAGCCTGGCCCGCCAGGGGCCTTCCCTGGTAGGCCGCATGCCAAAGGTTGCCAATTCCCGCTCTAGTTGTTACAAAAAAAGTTTTTCAAAAACAAACCATCCAGGTTCAGACTGAAAGCACACTTTAAACTGTCACCAGGTGACACTTGTGGATGGGTGCATAACAAATATATGTAAGTATTACTCCAGTTTTACCAAAAAAACCTTATTGCATGACTGGATTCTGCAAGTTACTGACCAGTGTTGCTATGTGCATTCTGGAACAGATAAGACATGGGTGCATTCCTACAGGCGTATGTGGTCCTTCAACACAGGTCTTTTCTTAAATGTAAAATTAGAAAGTTTACTATACAGAAAACTGCTTCCTACCTTCTGAACTTTTGAGAAGAGTGCATCAACCAAGCTTGCTGCAGCTTTATTTTAGTCATATATGCAAAATAAACTTTCTAAAGCAATAATGCAATTTAAGGGACCAACAGTCCAGATTAAGTTTATGCAAGGAAAAAACCAAAGATATTGACAATTTCACATGTATTTTACAAAATTTTCATGACTTTACAATTACATAAACATGTGGCATGGGGTGTCTGGGTACAGAGGACTTTACCCCACCAGTAAGTCACTTTTGCTGGTTAACAATACAGAACAAATAATTCTGGGCATCAAAGAGGTCAGTTATCCCATGTGTAATTTTCAGAGAAGCTAACATACATATTGTCATTGGACAAGAGAGCTCAATAAACATGGATGTAAAGGTATTTTTAATACAGTTTCTCAGAATTAGGGCTAATCTAGTAATGTGGATCTGATTTAATACAAGCAAAAAGGAGCTACTACTTTGACTTGGAAGTTAAGGAAATGCACATTACTATGTCTAGGGAACAGTATCTAGAAATTGTAGGCCATGTGATTTACTGTAAGTGAAAAACATTAAATGCAGTTTGCAAGTCATGATTGTTACAACCCTGTGCTGGAGTCATTTACAGACTGAAATACAAAAGGAATATGATGGAATGCAATATACTGCCAATACTTAAGATGTGAAAAGCATTACCCAACTACAGCACTTAGCATGCTCAAAAGAAGGCTACGTTATTTCTGGTATTCTTTATTAAAAATACTGCTGTACACGAAGAATGAAAACAGGATTAAAGATGGGTAACATATATTGGGATCATGACAGAACCTAACATACTGGTGCTTTTTAGGGGAAGCTGTTGACAATTGAATTACTGAAACAAGGGCAAAAAAAAATAAAAATACATAGGTACCCTCAACAAAACATTTACAGCGTAGTAAATACATAGACAGAATTTAAAACAGGTGCAAAAATTAAAATGACCAACATCACATGATTTCAAAAGGTTGTCCTTTCTGTGCTTTTAGCTGTAAAGATAGGAAGATCACAATTTCCCACATGGAAGGGTATGTCCTGGGTGGTTTTTGTTTTTTTAACTATACACATACAGCTCTTCTTCGGAATGGAAGAGATTATAACTTTAGGACAACCTTCTTAATGGAATTAAAATGTGGTAGAAGGGCTCTCCCCAAAAAACACCCAAGCAGAACTTCAGACTGTTCAAATCATTCCCAAATATGGACCAAATAAAATAAATAGAAAACAAAGCTCAACAAATTATTTCTTTTATGTATTACCTGACACCAAATGTTTTCTGGCTGACATTAGTTACTTATGAAAACTTATTAGCTGTCTACTTTTTTTTTTTTTTTTTTAAACCAAGTCCTGAGGTTACTAGGGGCTGAAACAAACTGACATTACGCAAATACATGTAAGTTTGCATTCTAGACTTGTCTCTCAGAGGATGGTTTGCTGGTCTAGGAAGGATGAGAAATTCAAGCCTTACTTTACCCCTGCCTGAACTTTCACAAAATATTGGTCCACAAACTAAATTTTCCAAAGGTTCCCAAACCCCACAACTGAACAGATGATCCCTTTTCATTTTCAAAGAAAACAATACTGGAAAAAACCTCAGCCCGCTTATAAATTAAGCATTTCATATTTCTTCTAGTATACAAGTACTTCTTTTTTGTACAAAAGAATTACAATATGATTTGTCAAAAAACATATAAAAGACAGCTGCTCTTCCTCAAATACATGAGCTAATGATAAAAGACTGTTTTGCATGTTCACTTCTCAAAGTTCCTGTTCCTTTTACAAGAAAAAGAACAATATTGTGGCAATTGTCATCCTTTGAATATTAAACATTATGTTCCTTTTAAAATTCATTCAGATCAAATGCAACAATAATTGATTTTTAACTCAACAACTGATGCTACCAAATGCGGACAAAACCACATTTTCTAAAATATGTAAAGCACGTCCCTAGTCTTCAAAGCTTTCGATGTGAAGAGAGTTGCTTTTCTTGATGCAAGTCTCAAGGCGGAGAATCATTTTAAAGCTTATAAAAGTGGACAGAGAAATATTAAAAACTTCTCTGAAAACTACAAATATTGAGAATTATTAAAATTGATGCCAGTAACATCAGTTGCAAGTGCTTAGAGTCTGTCCTGACCTTTTGAGTTTCCACATTTTCTTCATGGTGAGCACCCAGTGCTATTAAAATATTCAGTGCTGGGAAAGGATAGATACAGTCTTCACTACTGCTTTACGAAAGGAAATTCCTACATATTTGGCAGTCTTCAATATCAAAGTGTAGGTGTTTATCTTTTGCTATAAATCCCAGGAATACCCAAGTTTGGAGAGACAACTGCATGTCCAAATATTAGAAAGTTAATTGAGGAGGAAAATTCCAGACTGAATTACTTCAGGAATATTCATGTGTTGAGTATTATCAAAAGTAATATTACTTTGGGCTAAGCAGTGACTGCAAAGGCACAGCAGATCATTATCCCTCCAGATTCAGGTTGTAAAACTTCAAAAGCTCTTGATGCCAGACAACTGCTGTGTTTAGTTAATCTTCTTAACAGTGTCTTTGTTTCTGTATCCAGTGTAGAGTACCATAATAAAGCTGTGGTTCAAAGAACAGAACTTTATACAAAAATTATACTGTAAATAACCTAAAGTAATACACTCCCGAAACTTGAGGCGTTTAACACAATTTCTTTAAAAAAAATTCTGTTAAAAAAATTGCATAAATGTAAATGCAGCTGACTAGCAGGAAAACATACAAACAGTTTTTAAAGGCGCTGGTTGTGTTTAGAGCAAATTTGATATGCCCCTTAAATTATAGGTGTTTCAAAGGTTGCTATTTTGTCACGTTGCTTAGACAAAGCTTAAATGAGAGGGGATTTTATACATGTCAATTCACTGATACTTGATTTTTTTTTTTTAAATATGCATATCTTCTGGTTGGTTTGTTAACTAACAGTGGGTGGCATACAGAGCTTGCATACAACACACTTTTACAGAGATTACAAACTAAACTCTCATTTATAGAGCATAATTTCTATAAAATTATTTCCCTGGTCCTTTATGCTATTCTGGGTGCAAATAATATCAAAATGAATAAATTGAGCGATATCCTCAGTGACAAAAATGTATCCCAGAAATGTCCTTGCAAAGAGAGTTTCCCTTAATAAGTATACAATGTGGCAAAACATCAGAGATCAGAAAAGTCTTAAAAAAATTAAAATTAGTGCATATACAAGTGGAAAAAATAAAAGCAGGAACATCATGCACCTGATGTGTTCCTTAATCTAAAATAAATTCTTCACAGATAAAGCCTCCAATGGCAGCCATAGCTCTAGGATAAATGAAACATTCTTCCCTTCAAGTAACAGTGTACCTGACTGAAGTGCAAGCAGCTTTGCTCATCTCCTGTTTGTTTCCCAAATATGAAATGAGATGACAACAGTTCAGCTGTAGTGCAATTTGCTATTGGTTAAGTTCCTCAGCAATGTCCTGCATGCTTTCAGCAAATACTACAACTGACCATTTGCGGCTGCAATTAGTTCTTGAAAAGTATTTTCAAAGCAGCGTTTTAAATCGCTGTAAGTTACCACAAGTACACTCTTCTCGTCTCTGGAAATGAGGCTTATTTTTTCTGGCACACCAGCATCTAACTGTAACAAGAATGCAAAAGATAAAATGTGAAATGGCAATACAATCATTTTCTTAAACACAAAACCAATCCGGTTTTTAGCAAGCGTGTGAGTATGAGTCACAGAAAGGGGAAGGTTTTTCACTTTCAGCATAGACAGCCTGTTGACTAATCACAGGTTTGAAAATGTTTAACTCAAATCTGACCCTGAATCAGATTCATGGTCAAGAACCATCAGTTAAAATAACATTGCAGAAGATGATGAGAACTTGGTCCAATCCTTCTGAAATACCATCCCCCCCTAAAAGAACCAAGCAAGCTAGGGAGGGATAATCTCTATATAGGCCTGAGCCACAGCATTGAATTTCTGTGCAAGTTACCTGACAGGTTCATCAAATGGACCAGTAAGGAGGGATGGATCTTTGACATTTTAAACAAAATTACAGGAAGTATCAGCACCTGAGCAATTTTGGCTGCCTATTCCTGTGCTCTGTAACAGCTGAAACTTTAACTTCCAAATTCAAACTGGCTAGTGACGGTGGGAACAAAATTAACTGGCTCAAGTTTTTTTGTAAGGTATCCTCCTTTTTCTCAATCTAGAATGCAGACATTATCTAATCCTGATCGCTGACAGACAGTTAATACAGGCTGTCAGAAGAAAAACAACCCCCCCCCCCACCCCAAACATACATCTCAAGTTTTTCTTTTGATTGATTAAACTACCATTGAAGCAGCATGGAAACTAACATACATCTTCAACTGGCTTCCACACAACTTGTGTCACTAATACTTTATGATATTTCTACCAGCAAGTGGTGTAGAAATCTCATGGGGAACTTTATATTTTACAAAGAGTACACAATTTATACATGGCAAGAGGTGTTCATTGATTTGTAACTTGCAGACTCTTTGCTAAGTACAATGGGTGCTGCTTTCTTTTGAAAATAGTTTAAGAGATCTTCAACATTTGTTTTATACCTCAAACTCTCTTGTCCAAAGACAGGCTTCACTGTCTGTATTATGGTATATAAAGCAACACTTTGGAAACATACCCCAGGGGATGATGGGAGTACTAGTAGATTTTTAGATAATATGGTGATGAGTGCTATGGAAACAGATAAATGTACTGTTATGCCTGATTGAATAGAGGAAAAGGAGCACTAGGTTAGCCACCGAGTTCTTGTTTAATTGGGTGTTCACAGGAGCAACACTGTAAGATAGAAAACATCTTGTAGAAAGAGGTGCAGCATAGTGGTCTGAACTTATAGCAATAAAAGCTAGAACCTCTCAAATTCTAGCCTCGGTGTTGTGTGAGGCTTCAGGCAAACTAATGCAGAGATACTGATTTGTTTTCTATTCCTGTAAAATGAGTATAACACTGCCACCACCACCCCGCAACATTTACCCTAGGATGTTATTAGGAGTGATTTGCAAAAAACAGTTTGAAGACAAAGAGTACTAACTATAAATGCTATGTATGATCTATCTATTGTTCAGGTAAGTGCTGTACACACATAATTTGAGTTATCCTACTGGATTTGAAACACTAGAGATAAATAACAAACAAAGCCATGCTATTGATCATGTACCTCACTACATGTGGTTTCCTTCCACTGGTCCTTAGGTAAATAGGTGCACAAAAATGTCGCACTCGGATATAAAAGTTCCTTCCCCTTACGATACTTGAATAAGTTTGAATCTAACAAGGACATTTCAAGAGCGAAGTATGAAAGCACAGATACCCCATTTTACTAGGATCCGTTTTCCAACATGCTGCTTTCTGAAGTTTAAGTGGGTTTTTTTTTTTTTTTTTTTTTTTAAGAGTGCCTTTACTGCCAAGATATTGAGGTCCTTCAGCCCTAGATAGTGATTCCTCGCATTATGGGTCCACAACCCTAGACCTAACCATTTGTTTTGAGGATAAGCTACAAAAGTTTCTAGCACACAATATTCTGCAATATATTCTTTCCCCTGACTTACAGAATTACATCCCCCAAAATCGCTGTAGCTCTTCACCTCCTGTTTGAGCATCAGCATACATTCCTTTAATTTTCACCTGGCCATTAGAATACACTCCCCTAATCTCCTTTACTTAGCCTCATCAATCCCTTTACATCAGGATTTAAAGGGACTGATAAAAATTAAATTAAAAGTAAAAGGAGATTAAGGGAGTAACCCAGTGGCCAGATAGGTGAAGAGCCACCAATAATTTAGTGGAAGTTTTGGCTGAAGTTAACTAGTAGTTGCTAGTATCTAAGGATCTGAGTATGGTCAAACTTTTCTGGAAAAGAAAGGTGCTTTTGGATTGCTAAGGTTTGGTAAAACATCTGCGAAGCTGAAGTACAAGCTGCAGGGAAAAATTAAGTCTATGTTCTTTTTTATTTCATTTATGGAGTAGGACAGAAAGATTTTCCTCTGCTGCCATTCATGAGAGTGCTCAACTAAAGTTTTGCCAATGATTCAACTAAAATCTTAGAATACTGCAAGTGGCCTCTTCAAACCAATTACGCACCCTACCACTGCTGAGCTGCTCTGGGGGCTGGAAAGGACTCTAGCATAACTTAGACAAGCCATGGTGTCTGGAATCCGTGCAGCACTGCATGCTATGGCACCCCTCCGGATACAACCCTTTCACCCCCAGCCCTGCCCTTCACTGGCAAACCCCCAACAGCAGGGTGTGTGAGGACATCTTCAGAAGACAGCCTTATGGTGGTCTTCCACTGTGCTTGTGCCAGAAGAATCATACCTGGTTGATTACAAGACTTTTAGGGTTCCTTTAGGCTATCCTTTAGCATGACAAAAAGGGGGAACTAAATGAATTCCCAATTTAGTACTGCTAATTAAAATATCCATGAAAGGTTACATGCTAATTTAGTGGATAATCTATTCTCATCCAGATTAGAAAAATATCAGATAAATCAACAGAATTAGCCTATCAGTGACGCATCCATTTTCTTTCAACAGTGGAACGTCACATGAAAGCTTCATCAAATCATTCTTTAAAGAAAGAAAACAGATACAGGTTACCTTGTTAAGACATGAGATAATGTGACTGAGGTCAATCCAAGGAGTGCCTGCTTCTGTCACCTGATGGAAAAGATGATCCCGAAAGAGCTTCAGTAGATATCGGTCTCCAGTTTCTGACCAAGTTGGGTCTTTCTGAAATCTGGTGCAAAACGAAGCTTGACATTAGCAATCAAGAGTTAAAGAGATACATATGCTCATTAACTCTTCAGAAAAAACACTATCTATGCTTCGCTACATAACAAACTTACTACCAAGTAGTAGTGTTTTCTTCCTATCACAAAGATATAAGAAGCTTTATCCAGAGTTCCTCAGCTAAAGTACCTGAAGTTAAATGTTGACTAAAAGCCTGCAGAAAAGGGATTGGGAGGAAAACCATCAAAGTTACCAGCCAAATGCTAAAAACTAGTTATACTGTAACTCAAATCTGCAGTTACCTAACAGTCTATTAACTGATTTTGAAAATAGGCCAGTGAAAAGTACATTGTTTCATATTAGCATCTGACAGATAATAAGCACAAAACTATGCCCATTCAAACTCTTTTGAAACACTTTACTATAATTACGTGTTGAGGTAAGCCATAGCCTTGTATATGTGCTCTCAAACATAATAAACCCCAAATACCATATATATGCTAAATATATGGTAAAGAAACAAATATATATGTTGAGATAGGAATATTTTTCTTTTCTTTAAGTTAAAATTCTGATTAAAATAGCCTAACTCATTGCCTAAAGGTGTCTTTACTTCTCACTTCTTCTAAGGCATAATTGGAGATAGGATTATTCAGATCATATCTGTGAGGGTAGAAATCTTGAATTATAAATTGGATTTTATATACTGTACTATGAAAAAAAGTATTGCATCTCTTACTCTGGTCTCTCATTGATTGTTCCCAATTTTGCTAGAAGCCTAAACAACCTTCCATTCTGCACCTCCTATAACACAAGAAATGTATGATTAGTTTAAAGTTGGGAAGAAATACAAAACTTAAGACACTGGTGCATGCAAAAGCCTCAGTGCAGCAAAACTGATCTTGTGCAACAAAATTGCAAAGACCGATCAGATTAATTTTGATGAAGATGATTAATCTACTTCTAGAAAATGTAGACCAATACATGGCACTGCATACCCAGAGTCATATAGTGTTATTGATCTCTGTACTTCATTTTCTTCCTTTGCAAATCTCCAGTCTGGCCAGCACCCAGGCCATGTTTCTACCCCAGCAAGGGCTAGACCAGAAGTGGGGTGCCAAGTCTTCATGTATTCACTCTGATTTAAGGTTTCACGTGCCAGTCATACATTTTAATGTTTTTAGAAGGTCTCTTTCTATAAGTCTATAATCTATAACTAAACTGTTGTTGTATGTAAAATAAATAAGGTTTTTAAAATGTTTAAGAAGCTTCATTTAAAATTAAATTAAAATGCAGAGCCCCCTGGACCGGTGTCCAGGACCCGGGCAGTGTGAGTGCCACTGAAAATCAGCTCACGTGCCATAGGTTGCCTACCCCTGGGCTAGACTATCAGCTTCATTACCTCATGGAGCACCAATGCAGACTCCAACTACCCCATTTGTATAGGATACCATAGGGTGGATACTTTTTTTTAAAGTATACTGGGTTTTAAGATGGAGCAGGAGCAGGGTCTGGCCATCAGGACCATAAAAGAAGAAAATGCTAAATTTCCTAGTTGCTTCATGCCCCTCCTCTTTTATCTTGGTTATCTGGGCATTCAGTTTAGATTGTTTTGTTTTCTTCTCACACTTTTTTGGGTTTGTTTTTTTTTGTTTTGGTTTGGGTTTTTTTTTGCTAGCCACTAGTACTATTACCATTAGTAAATGGTACCATTTACCATGAGTAAAAGGTGTTTGGTAATACTGGTAAATCAGATTGCAATCCAAATTCCTAATAAGTATCAGATCTAAGACCAGTTTAGACACAAAGCACATCTGTTCAAAAGGAAAACTATAAACAAGTGTGTATAACTGAAGTAGCTGAAATCCTGACACCATCCCAAACAAAGACAGCAACAAAATCAACACAAAGTATAGAACCACTACAATTTGGGTTTGTTTTTTTATTATTACAGATACAGCTGATAATCCATTTCACACACTGCTTTCCATCCCCATGGAGAGTTTGAGAGAAAAAAAATTGTTCTGACTGTATCCTAGTTTACAATACATTGTGGATACATGCATATTTTATTTAAGTAGAGGCTTTTCAAATCAGGCTTCCAGAAGGATAAAAGGTTCTAATAATATGCCATTATTAAGCATCTCAAGACCCAGTTACTGCCATACACACTCATATGGCGTAGCAGCTTACTCCACACACAGTGCCACTGATTTCAGTAGGATTACTCTTGAAGTAATTTACTACTCAAAATGAGTAAGGTTGGCAGAACTGGGTCCTAAATTTGGTTAATGAAGTCATACTGTAATACGTTAGTGTGACAGCTTGATTTGAAAGACAAGAAGAAAAGGGACAACAAGATTTATACTCCTCAGTCTCCTGGAATACTGTGGAGCTGTCTGTATTGCTCCTGTAACTGTATTAATGTCTGATTATGAAGTGGCAGTGCAGCCTCCTACTTTGTCCAGCTACAAGGTTTTGCATGCAAAATATATAAATTAAAAAAATAATAATGCTTAACGTTTACATAGCACCTTTTATCTGTAGATCAAAATGCTTTACATAGGTGGTCAGTTTTATTATCCCCATTTTACAGATGAGGAAACCGAAGCACCCAGCAGGCCAGTGACAGCCAGGAATAAAATAAAATAAAACTAGGAGTCCTTGCGGCACCTTAGAGACTAACAAATTTATTTGGGCATAAGCTTTCGTGGTCTAGAGCCCACTTCATCGGCTGCATGAAGTGAAAAATACAGGAGCAGGTATAAATACATGAAAGGATGGGGGTTGCTTTACCAAGTGTGAGGTCAGTCTAACGAGATAAATCAATTAACAGCAGGATACCAAGGGAGGAAAAATAACTTTTGAAGTGGTAAGAGAGTGGCCCATTACAGACAGTTGACAAGAAGGTGTGAGTAACAGTAGGGAGAAATTAGTATTGGGAAAATTAAGTTTAGGTTTTGTAATGACCCAACCACGCCCAGTCTTTATTTAGGCCTAATTTGATGGTGTCCAGTTTGCAAATTAATTCCAACGAGAAACTGCAGAACTGGAGTCTGTTTTTGAAGTTTTTTTGTTGAAGAATCGCCACTTTTCGGTCTATAATTGAGTATCAAGAGAGGTTGATGTGTTCTCCAACTGGTTTTTGAATGTTATAATTCATGACGTCTGATTTGTGTCCATTTATTCTTTTGCATAGACGCTGTTCAGTTTGGCCAATGTACATGGCAGAGGGGCATTGCTGGCACATGATGGCATATATCACATTGGCAGATGTGCAGGTGAATGAGCCGCTGATGGTGTGGCTGATGTGGTTAGGTCCTATGATGGTGTCCCTTGAATAGATATGTGGACAGAGTTGGCAATGGGGTTTGTAGTAGGGTTTGGTTCCTGGGTTGGTGGTTTTGTTGTGTGATGTGTAGTAGCTGGTGAGTATTTGCTTCAGGTTGGGAGGCTGTCTGTAAGCAAGGACTGGCCTGTCTCCCAAGGTCTGTGAGAGTGAGGGATCGTCCTTCAGGATAGGCTGTAGATCCTTGATGATGCGCTGGAGAGGTTTTAGTTGGGGGCTATAGGTGACGGCTGGTGGCGTTCTGTTACTTTCTTTGTTGGGCCTGTCTTGTAATAGGTGACTTCTCTGTACCCTTCTGGCTCTGTCAATCTGTTTCTTCACTTCAGCAGGTGAGTACTGCAGTTTTAAGAACACTTGATAGAGATTCTGTAGGTGTTTGTCTCTGTCTGAGGGATTGGAGCAAATGCGGTTGTATCTTAGAGCTTGACTTTAGACAATGGATCGTGTGATGTGGTCTGAATGAAAGCTGGAGGCATGTAGGTAAGTATAGCAGTCAGTAGGTTTCCGGTATAGGGTGGTTTTTATGTGACCATCTCTTATTAGCACTGTTGTGTCTAGGAAGTGGACCTCTTGTGTGGACTGGTCCAGGCTGAGGTTGATGGTAGGATGGAAATTGTTGAAATCTTGGTGGAATTCCTCAAGGGCCTCCTTCCCATGGGTCCAAATGATGAAAATTTCATCAATGTAGCACAAGTAGAGTAGGGGCGTTAGGGGACGAGAGCTGAGGAAGCATTGTTCTAAGTCAGCCATAAAAATGTTGCCATATTGAGGGGCCATGCAGGTACCCATAGCAGTCCCGCTGACTTGAAGGTATACGTTGTCCTCAGATCTGAAATAGAACCCAGATCTCCTGAACCCTTGTTCGGTGCTCTTTCCACTAGGCCATACTGTTTCCTTTCAAAAATCTCAGTATAGGCAGTGGGATTAAGGGAAATAGGACAAAGTTGTGATTTAAGCCCTTAAAACCTTAATATCCCACTTTGACTGAAAGATTTGAGTTAGTCTATGTTTTGTCACATGACAGGGAAGACGCAAAAGCCTCCTACCATGCCTCTTAGTCTGAATCTTGCTGGGGATTTGTAATCAAAGTAGGAAGAGTTAAACGCTCTCTACAGCAGTATTCTATAGTAATAGGAAAGTACACTTCTCCTGGAAGCTGTATAGCGGATAGTCAATCAAATTCAATCAAGACATGTATTGCTAAGTAGAACAGTATGAGCTACTAATTTTGTTGATGCGAGGGTGACAGCTGGTAGCTCTACTATTTTTCATTTGTTTTACAGGAATTAATATGGGGTAAGGAGAAGAGTAATGGAATCTGAATCTGAGGAATCAAACAAAGGTAGTATTTGCAGTTGTGCCAATTTCTAATACGAACTATTGAAAATGTTTTGATGTACTGCAGATCGTATCTACTCAATCAGGAAAGGAATCTTCCTTTAAATGCACAGAGAATGCCTCTTAGCATGATTAGGGGACTGGAGCACATGACTTATGAGGAGAGGCTGAGGGAACTGGGATTGTTTAGTCTGCAGAAGAGAAGAATGAGGGGGGATTTGATAGCTGCTTTCAACTACCTGAAAGGGGGTTCCAAAGAGGATGGATCTAGACTGTTCTCAGTGGTAGAAGATGACAGAACAAAGAGTAATGGTCTCAAGTTGCAGAGGGAGAGGTTTAGGTTGGATATTAGGAAAAACTTTTTCACTAGTAGGGTGGTGAAGAACTGGAATGGGTTACCTAGGGAGGTGGTGGAATCTCCTTCCTTAGAGGTTTTTAAGGTCAGGCTTGACAAAGCCCTGGCTGGGATGATTTAGTTGGGTTTGGTCCTGCTTTCAGCAGGGGGTTGGACTAGATGACCTCCTGAGGTCCCTTCCAACCCTGAGATTCTATGATTCTCCTAAGTCTGTTGGTTCAGCAGAATGATGGTGCTTCAGCTAAAGCCCACATCAAAATGCCATCATCATGCACTGACCAACTCTCAGAGAACTGGCCACCAGGCTTTTAGGTTTACAATCAATTAGGCAGACCTCAAGCTCTGACTTGTTAAGACTACACAGCCAGCACCCGGGTCAGTCAAGTGCTTTCATTGTCCCCAAAGACATGAGTTATTGAGGTACTGTATTTATTTCAACATTAGAATTTCATATTTAGCACTAAATTCTAGTTCTCAAAAAGTCAATGACAAAACTCAACAAGAGCTCAAGAAGAACAGGATTCAACTTTATAGACTGTAGATCTACCCTCCGCAAGATACTTATGTTCAACCTTTTACCACTGAATGATTTACCTTTGCAAGGTCTTCCTCTATAACATCATTTCTCATTTGAGCAGCATCCAGTTGAGTATAGAATCGTGCACCAATCATAGGCATGATATCATTTACACTGCGAAGCCTATTTTGGTCAGTCAGCAAATACCTACCAAAAAAACAAATAGATTAATTGAACACATCACATTTAAACAGAGATGCCACCATATTGTTTTAATCAGATCCTATTTTCTGCTTCAGATGCTATTTTGAGCACTAAACATGCGTCTGGCTCTGAAGATGCCACTGTGTTTTCTTATATAAATGTCAAGCAGCAGTAGTGAAGCAGCAGAGAAAATGCTTGTTGTAACTTACCTATATGCTGTGTTTCCAGTCAATCATTGAGAGAAAGCACTCAGTAAGCTAAAGAGTACTCACATGGCAGTGCAGAAGTAGATCAATGCCAGAAAGGACAGGATTAAAAGTAGGAGATATATGCACATTGTAAATTTTCAAGTGATGTTTTTTCAAATGAGGAGCAGGGGGCAAATACTCCCATTTTTTCTCTCTCTGACTGTAAGGGTGGGTGAGGAAAATAGTGACTACATTTATGAACACAAAAAAACAAATCTTATCTCTGGTCAGAAAGGCAGCAACCCTATTAATAAAAAACGGACAGTTTCAGGAACTAAAAAGTGTGCCTATACTTTTATAAAGGGGTAGAACACAAAAGTTAAGATCTTAATGCAAATCCAATTATTCATATGCTATTTCTCTGACTCTTGAAACAAGAATTTTATGATATTTTGGTCAGAACACCTTAAACACCACTTACTGAGGAAATATGGGAGTTCATATTTACTACATATACTGTAGAAAATATATAAAGTGGTCCCTGAATAGCAAGGGTAATGTATTTTGTTGGTCCCTTTTACCTACTATGAAGACAATTCAGTACCACTTTTTAATGCTGTACTTTTAATTTGAAATTATCTTAAGACACTACAGAATTTAATGCTTATTTATGTCTGAAAATATGAACAATTCATTTGGTAACTTCAGCTATATATTATCTTGCATTTATGTTTTGCTACTAACAAATTTCCTTCAACTTAAAAAGCGGCAACAAAAACATGCTTCAATTCATGCTATGATACTGAACTTACAAAATCAGATTCTTCAGATCAGAGGAATAGTTGATTGTCACCAGTTCCATAGCTTTCTGCAAATTTTCTCTCTGAATTCCTGACAAAGAATTGCAAGCCAACGCCAACACAACTTTTCCTAGTGAGATCAGATCTGCTTGCTAACAGAAAAAACAAACAAATTTACTATGGCACTTTAAAAAAGTACTCGCAATAATTTTTTTTTAAATGAATATCTAAAGTAAATGCTTTTTAAAGCCCACATTATCAATAGAATTTTTCAAAATATGTTTAGCGTGCACAAAACAGAAGTCTATATTAGTAGCAACTGGTAGGAATTACATGCATCTTTATTAACACTTAACATTTAACTGCCTATTTCTATTTTGCAATTTGAATTTTAACAAAGGGAGAGTGCCAGAGAAGAACTGTATCTCGAGAAGGGAAAGATCCTTTCTTGTGGCGATCAGAAGCTTTGAAAGGAGTTTTCTTTTCTCCATCCACCCCCTTCCACATCCCACCCCAGCAGAGTGAATGAACTGGTGATAATTAGGACAAGTCTTCCAGCTATGACTTACTGGATGATTTACCAAGGATTATTTGTTATACCAAGAATATCCTCCGGTAAAGTATGTTTTTTTTTAAATGAAGTAGTAAAACAGCAAGGCTATGGCATTTAGAGAGAAGGAGGTGCAAATACAATAATCTCATAACCCAAACCATCCACTGTCAGAATATCTGACACTTACAATATAATAATGCAAGGTTGTTGATTAACCCTAATCAAGCATGTGAAACCATCTCTTGATCTCAGTTGCCAAAGAATATGGGTTTGTTTTTTGTGTGGAAAGAAAGGGTTTGCAATAGCAAAACATTGAGCCTTTTAATCTCTGAGTAATTTCCCGTGAGAGAGGCTATGGGCCTGATGCCCGAAACTACTGAACATGACAGGTTGGTGAGGTTAGTGTAAGAGAGTGGCATTTTATTCTGTGCAGGTTCTAACCATATAATCCTGTCACTTAACACCTTGATGAAAAGTAGCATCAAACAGAATTGTTCATATGACGGAAGTGCCACACACATATGCTGCCTAACAAGGCAGCATAAAAATAGTAAATTAAGACAAGGCAATGCTTTATCTGGCTTATGGGGGACCCTCAGGTATGTGTTTTATTCATTGCATTACAGCTGATTAAGAAGTTGTTGGCAGGTGTCAGTGATCTATCAGTCTGAATTGAGGACACTTCTAAATAATTAAATGGAGAATCTCCAGGCAGAACACGTTAGCTTTACAAGACACAGTAAGCATTAGTATACCTTAAACAACCTGGAAAAAAGGATTATGACTTATACAAACAAAAAGGATTCAGTTGTTACTTATCTGTTCAGAAACTGATGTTCTTCGAGATGTGTAGTCCATATACATATTCCACATTAGGTGACTGCACATCCAGTGCGCATGCATCAGAGACTTTCTAGTCAGCAGCATTCACGGGGCACCATGTGCACCCTCACTTCCCTTGTGCGTCTTACAAGGGCATAACAGGGGAGTCACCCCACTGAGCCCAGTTCCTTCACCACTATCTGACTCAGGACTCTGAAGTAACGGGGATGGTGGGTGGGATGTGAAATATGATATGAACGACACATCTCAAAGAACATCCATTACCATACAGGTAAGTAAATCGCTTTCTTCAAGTGACAGCCCACATACATATTCCATATCAGGTGGGCTCCCTAGCAGTAGCCCCACAAGGGCTGTTACAAGGAGTCTCTGTAAAAATGGATTTCAAGACAGATCTTCTAAGCCTTGTATCACCTCCCGCCTGCCTGTAGTAGCGCATAATGTTTTGTGAATGGATGGATGACCAAGTCACTGCTCTGTAAATGTTCCAAATAGGAAGGTGTGCTAAACAAGTCACAGAGATGGACTGAGCTCTGGTGGGCTGGCCATGCACCTGTTGGGCTACTAGTTGATAGTACAATCTAATGTATTGAATGATACACTTAGAAATTCTCTGAGTAGAGATGGTTTGTCCTTTGAACCTCTACACAGACAAGAAAAAACCCAGGCAATATTTGGAAGGATTTTGTTCTGTCCAGGCAGAATAAAATACCTCTGCATACATTTAGAGCACACAGTCTCTGCTCCGATTTGCCCATGTGAGACTTGGGGAAGAATAAGTGGATGGTTTAATTAATGTGGAATTCAGACACTACCTCGGGAAGAAATCTGGGATGCAGTCTCAAAGACTTTGTCCTTATGACTGATGGTACAAGGTGCCCCTGCCATCAATGTCTGCAGTTTCCCAACTCTCCTAGCAGATGTAATTGTCAAGAGGAAGGCCATTATCATTGAAAGGTAGTGCATAAAGTGCATACAGCCATTAGTTGAGTGGGTGTCCATAAACTTTGAAAAGGCCAAACTGAGATCCAAAGTTGGGGTTGACCAATAGGAATATCTTCAAAATACCCTTAAACTTTTTTTATCATAAGGTGGGAGAAAACTGGTCAATAGGGAGGTGGACTGCAGAAATGGCTGCACGGTGAACCTGGAGTGAGCGCAGTGAGGGACCAGAATTCTTCAGATGTACAGGGTAGTCAGAATCTCTTGTATTCCAGAGTGCATAGGAAAAGTCTGATGTCATAAGGCCCAATTGGTAAACCAGTCCATTTAGAGAGGTGGTGGGATCTAGTGCAATCTTCCTGCTATTAATAGGGATGCTCAGGACTTCCTGTGAGCAGGCCAACTCCACCGGTATCAACCAGCAAGCATCCACATCATCAGGTGGAGGGAGTACTGGTTCTGATGCAAGACAGCGACCCCATTGCAGACTAGAAGGTTGGGGATCTAGGATAGGGGAACTGGGGAATAACGGTGAGGTTGTGGAGGTCCCTGAACCATGTTTGCCTGGGCCTCAGTAGGGCTATTAGGATAATCCCGGATTTCTCTTGTTTGATCTTCCACGAAGTCTTTAGAAGCAGAAGGATGGGAAGGAATGCATACAATAGTCAGGGGAGGAGGAAGGCCTCTGCCTGGATGTGGCCTCCTCATGAACAAAATGAGGACACTTGTTCTCTGCAGTCACAAAGAGATCTGTGTGGGGAGTCCCCCAAAGGCCAAAGATGTCCTGAAGAATATCCTTCTGGAGTGACCACTGTTAGCATGAACAGAGTCTTCTGTGATAACTATCTGTCCTTATGTTATCAGCCCCCAGAAACAGATTGCTGACAAGGTAATGTGCTGAATGGCAAAATCCCAGAGCTGAGTGGCCTTTTTGTATAAGGTCAGGGATCTGGCCCCTCCTTGTTTGTTCAGATAAAAGACAGCTGCCACGTTTCCAAACCTGAGTAGTCATGAATGTCTGGAAAGAAGGGCTATACGTGCTCTGTACACAGCCCTGAATTCTAAACCATTGATAAACAAAGCCCTTTCTGTAGGGGACCACAGACCTCAAACTATAAGGTTTGCCCATGTGTGTGGCCCATCCAAGCATCAAGCATTGGTAGTGATAATCTGAGGGTGGGTGTCTGGGTGGGTGGAGCGAGCTGAATGGAATGTCCTTCCTACATTACACTGGTCCTTTCACCAATCCAGAAACTGGAGGTTTGTCAGGGAGACACAAATCAGTTTGTCTAGGTGGCGTCTTTTTGGAAGGCAAGCTCGGGAAAGTCATGTTTGAAGTGACCGGAACAAGAGCCTTGCATATAGAACAACAAATGTAGATGCTGCCATGAGACCCAGCAGCCAGAGGCATATCCTTATCCATGTGAGTGGATGGAGACAGGATGTGGGAACCAAGCTCTTGCATAGCCAAACCTGTTGGACAGCAGTAGACAATCACTGTGTCCACACTGACCCTGGCTCCAAAGGTTGGATAGGATTTAATTGTAGATTTTTTTCTCGTTTGTTTACCTGAGATTGTGAGTGGATGCAGGCCAGCCAGCCCCTGATCAAGGTTGGAAAGACTTGGATGCCAGTCCTTCTCAGATGAATTGCTACCACCACGAGGCAATTGGTGAAAACACAGGGCACTGTAGAAAGCCTGAAGGGCAAGACTTAGTATCTATAATTTTTGTGGTTTAACACAAACCTTAGTAAGTTCTTGTGAGCCAGATGAAGTGCAATATGGAAGTACACATCCTTGAGGTTGAGGGCAGCATACCAGTCTTTCTGGTCCAGGGAAGGATCTGATGGAAACCAGCTTGGGTGCGAGCTTCTTGATATAGGCGTTGAGAGCTCTGAAGTCTAGAACCCAACCATGACTTGTTGGATGTAAGAACATACCTTGAATAGAATCCCTTGCCCCTGTGCTGAGGGGGAACTTCTATAGCACCCAGAGGCAGAAGAGACTGAACTTCTTGTTGAAGCAGGATCTTGTGGGAGAGGAATTGGATAGCATAGCCGCTCTGGACCACCTCCAAAACAAATGGTCTCAGGTGATGTTGGACCAAGTCTGTTGGAAGTGAGCCAGACTGTTGTCGAATGGAAGAGAGGGCAGAGAACACAAAGTAACCTGTATCCTGTCCTCAGGCACTGAGTCAAATGTGCTCCCTGGCCAGTGCCAATGCAGGGAGATGTGACTGAGATGTGACCAGAATGTTTCCTCCTTAAAAACCACCATCTGTGCCCCTAGAGATCAGGTAGTCTGAATTGGAAAAAAGGGTGGACTTTGCTCTGGAAGTTGAATGTGTCATATCCAAGGCAGTCTGCAGAACAGTTCTGGTCACCATAGGTTGGCTGGGCGGTAAGCCAACAGGTAACTTTTTACATTTTTAAGAGACACAAGTGTTCCATGAAGTTTTGGAGGGGGGAGGGAGAAGGAGAAGGAAAGGAAGTGGCCATTCTACAATTTTCTTTGTTGGAGGGAATAGAGGTAGGGGGTGACTGGGAATCCTAAACAAAATTGCCAACAACCCTTCTCTCATTTGTGTTGTATCCCTAAATTGTTGTTGGGTGCGCAGGCAAATGGAGACTTTACAGCCTTACCTGCTCAGAAGAGTGAAAATAAAATGAATCTTGAACTTTACTAAGATGGAAACTCAGTCTTGGTGCTCTGAAGATGCAAAGTGGGGCAGAAGGGGTGCAAAGAGACAAGCTTCAGACTGCCTCTATTTATAACATCTCCTGCACTAAACACCTAACAGCACTTTTCTGGATCAGCAATACAGTAGGAGCAGCTTGATGTTAACAAGGGTCTAAAAGAAATGCCAGTCAGGCAACTCTTGCCTACTAACATCCTCAGGCTACTGAGCAATTAGTCATAAGTTGAAAGCAGTGCTTGTGTGTGGCAGGTCCACCAGACAAGGTTTTTTGGAAGAAACGCTATAGAGTCAGAATAAAAAGGGCTGAATAGATAATGGATTTTATTAGCCATTTCTTTTCTACTAACTGATTACAAAGAACACACAACAGGAGATATCCAGCTAAGAAGAAATAAGAAACAAGTTAGTGTACACTGGTAAAGTACACTGAGAGCTGTTTACTCTATCACTAACAAAAAGCTGCTACATTTCTCAGTAGTTTTGAGCTTTAGCAAGGCAGAAACCAGCTTATTCAAACTTCCCATTTATTACTATGTATGTATAAATAAGCAATTCTCTCAGTGACTAAGCTTGTTTAATGAAAATAATTTAAATCTAATTCCCTACTGTGGTCTTACACTCCCAATGCTGGCAGGAGACGAAAATGCTCTGGAGACAGAATCATCATCCCCAAGGGGGAGTTAGGGAAAGAAGTACTCCAAATAATTACGGTGTAGCACTCATTGACTCTAAAGGGAGTCTTCCTAATCCAGGAAGTATGTGTATAAATGTTGGAAATGGGGTTGTGGGAGAAGTCATCCTTGTTTAAATCCTGATGTAGTGAGCACATTTAAGGATGGTGGGGAGGAGAGGAGACTGAGTGCACGTATACATTAAAAAAAATTTTTTTTAAGCTATCTTGCCCTTAGCATACACACATTTACTTCTGAACTATTTTGGCTATAACCGCATGAAAATGGAAAGCAGAAACAAAAAGTTAAAAGGAACCATTAATTGTTCATTGACCTCATTTTCTATTAAAACCTTACATGACACATGCCCCCAATTCTGCAGTAGCTTCATGTACACATCACATCCTAAATTTGTTTTCCAGTATTCACTCAAGTTTTCATACTAAATTTAAAAGATTTTTCCTTCTTTTAAAAAGGAATCAATTCCAACCAATTCTGATTTTTGTGGTTTTGCAAAATAAGCTGACCTATGCTTTGCTTGTTGTCAATATACAAGTGCTATATTATTTCTGAAGTTTCAACAGTAACAAAATGACAGCTCATGTATACAAATCACAAATAAATGTACACAGCTTAGGGATGAAAACATATGCCAATACCAAAGATTGTTAAAAATATATATACACTGAAGCCTACAAATGTAAAATGTCTAGGCCTTAATAAAAATTAATGTTTCAAATGGAATTAAGAGTTGTTCCTGGCACGTATTATCTAACCTATTATAAAGCAAGCATGGCATTATCATCCTACCTGAAACTGAGCCATTAGTGCCAGTGGATTATTCTGACTGTTATCAAATGTTAAAACATCAAAGACTCCAACACAATTCACTCGTAACCTTTGAAACAAACAGGAAATAGGGAAGAGATTTGGTAAGATTTTATTTTTGATGGTTAGTTTTTTTCTGACATTTATCATATAAAATACAAGGTAAGAATTCAAAAAAGTCATCTAAGCTCTCCTGCTGCCAATTAGCTTACTAAGATTTTTTTTTTTTAATTAAAGTAACATATGCTGCTGCTAAAAGCTTTCTAGGTAAGAACTTAAGTGGATAGATCCACAAATATGCATGCCGCTTACTGGATGTTTTCAGAAGGCAAGATGTAAATCCTTCTAAACTTAATTTAGTAGAACTTGATTTCTAGCATCAAACCTTTACCACTTCATTAGTCTTGGGCCAACATAAAACATTTTAGTCAAATTATTAAGTTGTTTCCCCATATCTGGCAGAGGTATGTAATTAAAAGCTATCGTTGCACACAAATCTTAATAGTCAACCATCTAATTTGAAAAGGCTGTTTTCCATTACCTTGTTTTGCCCGTTACTAAAATCTTTGTTGGATCCATAACTCGACATGCTAATCCTGCTGTATGAATGGTCCTCAATGCAGAGCTGAGCTGCACAATATATGCCCAAATAAGAGACTCTGGTAGTAACCCAGCATGCTGCCGGGGCAGAGGACCATCATGCTGACCTAAAAGCAAAATATTATAGTATCAAAGAACAAACAAAATGCAGCCATCTTTAACTTCAAGGATAGTATGTAAAATTTAAGTGAATGTATTTTGAAATGAAGAATTGACCAACATACCTCAATTTCATTCTACTTTAAGGCTACATCTACAGTACAAACTAGAAGTGTGATTCCCAGCTTGTGCGCTAGCAGAAGTGTGTACGCATCTGAGCTAGCATGCTAAAAATAGTAGTGTAGCTGCTGTAGCATGGGCAGTGGCAACACTGTAGCTGCCCAGAGTACAAATCCACCGTAACCCTGTGGGTACATACTTGGAGTGGCTAGCCTGTGCTGCCGCTGACCATGTGTACAGGAGATGGGAATCCCACTCCTAGTTGTAGCGTAGACATGTACGCTTACTGAAAAAGTACCACCAACATTTTAAATGGATAATTTTGAACGGTCAAAATAGATCTTTAAAAAAGTGATAATTCCTTCAATAGATATTACAACTTTTGATTCAAATTCATGAAAATTAAGTCATTTTAAAAGTTAGGATGAAAATTCAGTATGAAAAGACAATAGGCTTAAAAAACTGATTGTTGCAGTCTGATTGTTGATGCATCACGATACTCAAAAAGCAGAAACCAAAAAACGTTCCAAAACAAAAAGTATATACCACAATAACTACTGCTTATCTGCAACTGGTACCGTTGTGCTCTTATGCTATATAGAGAATAGAAAGGAGTATAAATTAATCCTGCCCCCAATCCCAGAGTGTACAGACAAGACAAACAAGTTAATTTCAAATTCCATTAGGGAAATAAGAATGAAAGATTGTATGTTTCAACAGAATTGGAATGCTGAGCCTTATTACCCCAGATCATTTGTTTCATTGTGACCCAAGTCACTAGTAATTCAGTCATTACTACAGTATTCATGTTCAATGGGCCCTGTAAAAGCAACCTGATTTCAATCCATTTCCAAATCATAGCCCAAAAGCCACCCTCCTAGAACAGCAAAATACACAGAGTGCAGATCTTAGTGGTTGATTTTAATGACTGACCTAAAATTACTACTAGAAATAGGGAGACTGATTTTTTGTAGAGAGGGGCAGGATGTTAATACTGAAGACACTCAGCAACTAAAAGACGTTGCTGTTTGTGAGGCATAAAGAAGGGCTACAGTGGAAACAATACTTCCAGAACAGGAGTACTAGAACTAAATTTGACTATAAATCAGATTAGCTCTTTCAGACGTTTCACTAGGCCACATTAGTGCTTGTTTTGGGAATATCAGGGTCATCAATGTGGCTCTTCTTAGTAATGCCCAGATTCAAGAGTGCTCTTACATATGTGCCTCAATGCTGAGAGATTTACAAGTATCTTCATCCTTTTCCATATAAATGCCAGTTTTCCCTGAGGAATGCATCACTATTTCTGGGAAATTGCTCAAGACTGTAGTTAACAGCCACTGTTGAAAAGTAAAACACATTGCTGTAGATGATCCCAGATGAAATGTTACTGTTTGGTGGGGGGTTGTGGGAAGGCCAGTGGGCTAGGAATGTGTCTTACTTTCATTTCTGTTAACATCTTTATCTTTAGTTCACTTTTGGTGGCGAAGGTTCCATTGGTTCAGATTTTGAAGGACAAGACACTTCCGCTTTCAACCCACAGAACTCTGGCACACCACATGGAGGCTCCCGATGATTTAATTTTAGATTTATTGCCCTGCTGATGAATCAGTATGTGAATCATCCTCCACAAACCTGTTTACACCAGTAGTCTCGCTTTGCACACATTTTTAAAATATCCCCTCTTCATCATTCTTATCGATCACGGTTTCATGTCAGGGTGACAGGATGTTCCCTTATTGGGCAAGTCTCTGTCACTCACACATGTACTTTATTTCATTTTATACTCCTTTATATATGGTGAACTGCAGATGTAATACGCATACGGCCCCTTTAAGACAGTGAGTATTACATCTGTTTAAAAACCAACACTAGAATCAAACGTAATTTTTGTTATCTCCAAAGGAAAAGCACAGCCAAATGATTATCTTCGTGGAGAACTACAGTTATTTACATCACTGTAGCACCTAGGAGCCCTAGACATGGGCCAGAACTCCATTGTGTGAGGTTCTATACAGAAACAAAACAGTCCCTACTCCAAGGGGCTTACAATCTCAGTATCACAATGGGAGCAATATTTGCCTTTTGATACCCAAGCACAAAACACTAATGAAAGAGCACTCATCATATACTGAGAAGGTAAAAAAAAGATCAAGGAGAGATCACTCAACTAAAGTACCAAACTTTATTTCTGCACTAGAAAGCTGGAGTTTTCTGTGCCAGCTAGCTACTTAAGCAGTTGCTGATCTGATAGGCTTGACAGGGCCCAGGCCAGCCCCCACGTGGGGCAGGGATGGAGCAACACACTTCCAGCTCCGCTCTGGTCCCAGATCAGCTCTGCCCTCAACCCCGTTCAGCCTCCAGTCCTGCTCTGCTTCCACGCCACATCTGCCCCCAATCCCAGCCCAGTTCTGGCGTCATTCCTTCTCCGCCCCCAGCCCAGCTTCACCTCTAGCCCCAGCTCCTTCTCCAACCCCAGTTCCATCCCCAGCTCCGCCTTCAGCCCAAGCACTGCCGCTGAGGAAGCCTTGGCTGTGCAGTAGTGGAGGGAGTTGTGGACAGACAGTGTTAATGGAGGGGGGAGGGGCGGGGGCACACAACTGGAGAAGTTTGCTCACCACTGGCTCATGGTGAAAAGTTACTTTGAGTGTTTGAATTGTAAATCTCTGTAATTGTGTAATTCACCAACCAGGAAAAGCAGCATTAATTAAGGTAAAGGGCTCATCCAGTGTACAAGACAGCCCACAGAAGGCAAACGAGATATTGGGGTAGCACTGAAAGAAAGAGTCCCTGTTGATTGCATTCCTAACTCCCTCCAGGAAGGAGAGACCTACACATGAACTCATCCCATCACTTTGGGCTCTGGAGTGGAGAGAATTAAAATCCATGACAAGGGGAAACTGAATCTCTTTTATGCTGTTTGGACTCTTACCAGGGCTGGAGCTAAGAAACAAAAAGCAGAGATCCCCAGGGTCAACTTGGGTTAGTCTAAAAAGACATTCAGTGGACAGATTACTACACCTCTGTCACCTTTTGGAACCACAGACTGACTCTTTTGTGCTTGTACGTTGCCTGCTTTAACCTGTATGTAACTTCTTTTTTCTAGTTAATAAATCCTTAGTTTACTATAGGATTGGCTACCAGCATTGCCTTTGGTGTGAGATCTAAAGTACAAAATGATCTTGGGTAAGTGACTGGTCTCTTGGGACAGGGGGCAAACTGAATATACACCTCTACCTTGATATAACGCTGTCCTCAGGAGCCAAAAAATCTTACCACATTATAGGTGAAACCGCGTTTTATCGAACTTGCTTTGATCTGCCAGAGTGCGCAGCACCCCCCCCTCCCCCGGAGCACTGCTTTACTGCATTATATCCAAATTCATGTTATATCGGGTCCCGTTATATCGAGGTAGAGGTCTATTATGATTTTTGGTGTAAGTGACCATTTATCACTAAGTCTGTCTTGCCTGCATGGTAAGATAGATCAAAATGCCCAAGGGAACTGTCTGTAACTCCAGGGTAAGACTGTTACAGTGATTCAGGAGTTCATATTTGTTACTGGGTTGGTGAAATCTAATAACAGAACATACCACCAGTCTGGGGTTTTTGACAGTCTGCCCTCAGGCTGGCACTCACAGTTGTTAACCACTCCAGAGTGCAACCCCAGTGTGTATGATGTTGAGTAGATGCACCCGATTATGGCTCTGCAGTGTGGGGCCACTCACACCTGAGCTAGGTCTGACACCTGGGCTGGCTTAAATGGTGATCACTTGAGTAAACAGAGTTAAGCACTTAGCTCTTTGTCAATACATGCTCCTGGATCTTATTTAACTAGTTGTTTGAGAGGTGTACTACAATTCACAGCTTGAACAGGGACAATAAAAACAAAGTTCTCCCTTACTGTAAGGATGATGCACCTTCTGCCTATCTACAAAGGTCCTGTTGCACCCATTCTTCTGCCATCCCTCCCACTGTTCCCCACCACCCCGCAAGCTGAATCTACATTCCGTAGTACTGTGATGTGGATTTTCTGGAGTAGTTTCATTTAAATTTTAAAAGTGAGTTTTTTAATGAATCCAATATGAAAGTACAATGAATACAGTAGCCCCTCTGCAACCGGTTATTGAATTCAGTTAATTTTACATAGTCCCTACCTTGCCAATCAATATACTGCAGAATGTTTGTACTGTTAACGAATAACTGCATTTCACAAAAGTTGTTAGGGATACGGAGGTTTCAGGAGCTGGACAGAGAGAGTTGGGGCTTCTGAACCCTGAACAGTCACAAAGGCAGTTTTGGCTCGTGAAACAATCAAGTCAGCTAGATATTTCTGCTAAACAATCAGCAGCAGTGAAATAGTTAGTTTCCATTTAAAGTGGTATCTTCAGGTTTCAGTGTCAACTTGCTATTGCGATAAAAAGGTGCAGTTTATACCTCTCAGAGCTATTAGTTTCTGCTTGTTTGTTGATACAGAAAGATTATATTCACATCAACTTACAATGTTCAAGTTTTCAAGGTCCTCAATCGTGAGGACTAGAAACAGTTTAAAACAGACTATATTCTGGGGAACTATTCTGAGGCAGGGATGGGAAAGATATGGATTCAGTTCCAAATTATGTTCTTATAGCGTAAACAGATTCCTGCCTGCAGGTCAAAAAGGGGCTTGTGTGTCTTTGCTGATAAAGGGCTGTATGCAGAAAAGCAATCTGTAGCACTGAAAACTAATGTTCAGAGCCTTTGGAGGGGATTGTTAATAAGTATAGATAACTCAGAACTTTTTAATGCATTGACTGGGGTGGGGGGGGGCGGGGAAGAGAGAGAGAGAGAGAGAGAGAGAGAGAGAAGGCTTCTTGTCTGTTTTTTCTTCTAAACTAAAGTAGTATTGAACTAGGAAATCAATTGGAAAGAAATGCCATCCAATGCTGCCAAAAAATGTTATTTCTAATATTGCTGGGGTTTACTTTAGCAAATGATTTAAAATATGTATAATTTTGGTGTAGTTTATTATTTACAACAATCTGATACTTAATTTGTATTCATTGATTATAATTCATTCAGGCAGAGTAACAGTTCAAGGTACTTTTGAGGCCAGGTTGCTACAGTAAGAGGAATTTCAGCTGGTGTAAAAAGAGATGTGAGACATTGTCATGTCTTGTACTATTTCAATACATTAAGTAATATATCACTAATAAAAAAAATGCTCTACCAGAAACTCCATAACAATAACTATCTCACAGAAAGATGACAAATTCCCTTCTTGGGAATGAAAACTGATATACAAAACAAGCAGCAAGACTCAAAGAAACTGGAATTGTACAAATAAATGAATTCTAAACAAACAGAATGCTTTGTCTGTTGAAATATGTACATGCTTCATCTTTAAATCTTATCCACATTATAAAACAACATTAGATTATCACAGTATGCTACCAGAAACAGAAGATACTTTATGGAATAAAAGACAGCACATGGAAAGAATTAAAAAAAACCAGGAAATAACAGAAAGTACAGGTGTTCAGTACAAAAATAAACCATAGTTGTTAGTTTGTTTTTTCCCCCCATCTGTCACGAGAAAGCTTTACACCACATCCCTTCCAAAAAAATTCTGGAACAGTAGTTGCAGATGACATGGCAAAATAAAAAAAAAAAAAAGACTGACCACACAGACACCAGAAAGTGACATGTGAAACAGCTATGTAACCACAATTCTTTTCATTTAACTGTCAAAAACTAGCTTTGCTAACTGATAAGATAGAGTCAAATAAGGTTGCATACCTGAAACCAAATTCTCTTAATTCACTATTTCCACAGATTCACACCAAGTTGTGCATCACAGGGCTTGGCTACACTTACAAATTTGCAGCGCTGCAGCAGGGTGTGAAAACACACCCTCTCCAGCGCTGCAAACTGCGGCGCTGCAAAGCGCCAGTGTGGTCAAAGCCCCAGCGCTGGGAGCGCGGCTCCCAGCGCTGTACGTTATTCCCCACAGGGAGGTGGAGTACGGACAGCGCTGGGAGAGCTTTCTCCCAGCGCTGGCGCTTTGACTACACTTAGCGCTTCAAAGCGCTGCCGCGGCAGCGCTTTGAAGTGTAAGTGTAGCCAAAGCCACATTGTGGGGATTCTAAAGCTTTAAAACTAATAGCACCATTCAGGGCCTCATATTGCAGCATGCTCTTTAGGAATTTATAGAAAGGAAATCTCAACTTCAAAATCCCCTGCTTCAAGGAATCTGTGAAGGAGCCTGAGAATTCAAATTATAGGCACACAATCTTATTTTCTCTCTCAAATTGTTCATTGATGCCCACTCTTGTAGAGTAGAAAGCAGTAGGTAACCCAAAGATGGACGAGAAGAAATATCTGAAGGACTGCCCTGGCAAAAATGGCCAACTGACTAGCCTCATCTAAGCAACACGGTGCAAATGTTGGAACAGAGTTTGAAGTGGCTGTTCAGAAGAGTTCAATAGTAAGGACTAGATGTTACAGATACTAAAAGCTACTCTAGCTGTGGTAGAATTAATTTAAATACCTTCCTGAAAAACAACTTCAGTTTTGTTATAACAATACGCTACATAATTGTACAGAACACCTAGTTTCTGTTTAAAAAAAGATGATTACTCTTTTTCTTAACTGCTAGGCCTGCAAACTTGTGGAATCGGAAAATCAAAATGAGTTCTTTCCCTTTGGCACATCATCATCAGTCATGATGATTCTGCAAGTCACGTTTTAATTTCATACCTGAGAACTATATGAAAAGATAATGGGGACTATTTGATGATCATTTTGAATTGCATCTTTTAAAGGCTTGCAGCTTTCATATGCTGAAGATCCACTAGGTCCTGATTTAGACAACTAAGTCAAATTTAAACATTTAAAATAAATTAACAAGTCCAAAACTAGTGGTTCCAGTTTCAACAAGCAGATGTAAAAAGAGCAGGCTTGCGAAGAATCTGTGGGTCTATTTACAGAATTGCTTTCAGAGCCAATTAGTGGCCACTTTGAGCTATGAGATCCCTAACCACTGATTTCTTTTCTAAAAAGTAACAGACTATGGCACGGCTTGCAATTCACAGGATGTGGATCTGTAGATACAGTATGAAGGAAAAAATATATCTAGGAATATTAAATGTGCAGAGATTTTAAATTTGTTTCCTGTTCTTACTAACTGTAGCTTTACCTTTTCAAAGCACCATGCAAATGTTATTGGTTCTCATAACACCTTTTTAAGCAAGTAAGAATCCTCATTTTACCAAGGGGGACCTCTCAAATACAGAGATTAAGGGAGAGATTTTCAAAGACACAAATGGCACAATGACTTTAGATGGTAGTTAAGGCACCTGCTATTTGTGCCTTTGAAAATCTCACTGGTAAGTAATCTGCCACGTGCCACCCAATGATAGAGTTGGGATTAGAGCTCAGGAGAGCCCGACTCCCAGTCCCATGTTCAATCTAGTAGCTGTTGTAGCCTATAACTGCCAGCTTTCATGCACTAAATAAGCACCCGACTTTCACAATAAGCCAAAAATCAAGCTAATCCCATTTCAAAACAAGGCCAAAACAAGCCAATCCCTAAAAACCCCAACACTCTATGTGACTAGATCCCCCCAGCGTGCATCTGGGGCTGTGCACCCCTGACTCTCTTCCCCCGCCCCAGCCCCTGCTTGCCCCTTCCTGCCTGGAGCCGATTAAAAAAGAAGCACAAACTACAAGCAAAACAAGGAACAAGCTACAAGCCAAAAACTAGCCAACAAGTAATTCACAAGCCAATTAAGCCAAAAACAAGCCCAATTTTTTTCCCATGGGTTTGGCATGTCTGTTGTAGCCTCCTTACTCAAGTTTCTTGTGCATTTTCTTCCATTAGGAAAATAATCATTGCTCAACTGGTTCAGTCTATTATTTAAAATACTCCCTATACATTTATTTTCACGTAACACCTACAGTGTGCTAGGAATTTTACAAATAAACTAGGAAAAGAGAAGTAAAGACCCTTGTCTGGTGGTCCTTACAATATAATTAATATCTGACTAACTAAAAAATGATGAAGCTGAACTTACCTTTTTCTCTGCCCTACTAACTTTACACCTCAGATATCTGAAATAGTTTCTAAAGTGACAGTTGAATGCATTTTCCTTACCCCATTTCCTTTTAGTGAAATAGGCATCAGCACTAGGGTCATTAAAGTGTCTGCTCATCATCGTCTCTCCTCCAGCATGAAAATCGTATGCAAACACAAGAGCTTAAAAATAAAAAGACTTGTAAGTGACAACAATTAACAACACTAATACAGGGTTTCTCAGCCTATGGCTCATGACCTAAGAGCGGGTTGCCGGAATGCATCAAAAGGTTGTGGGGCTGGCTGAACTCAGCTCCCCACTCCGAATACTGTGATCTGGTACACAGGGGCACAGAGCTGCTCAGGTTTGGCCCAGCTGCCCCTCCGTCATGACGATGGGGCGCCAGCAAGGCCAAATTTGAATGTGTGATGGCTGCGATTCCAGGCACCAGGTCACACCACCACTCACACAAATTTGTCCCGGCTGGCCCCTCACAGGGGAGACAGGCCAAACCTAAGCGGTGCTGTGGCTCCAGAAATCTTAATGTACACAGAATATAGAGCTGAGCCCATGCAGCTTTGCGAGACAGTAGCTGTGAGGGAACGGTAGGTGTCACATTCTCTGGTAACTACTGGCCCCTTGATGTACTCCCCCACCCCACAGGAAGGTGACTGCCTGTCTTCCATATCCCATCCTGCCCTCATCCCAGGCCCCCTGATGTACCCCTCCTCCCACAACCAGGCAAATCCACCGCTGTCATACCACCCATCATGATCACCAGCTACCCAGCACTTCCCCCATTGCACCACCAGCCCCTTCTGCCCCCAACTCCTTCCCCCAGATCCCCACTTTATCCCAAAGATGAAAAATCCCCACCCCACCCTTTTACCCTCTGCCTCCCATGGGCCACGTGTGGGGGCTGTGTCCCCAGACCCCTCTGTCCTCCCTCTGTCCAACATTGCCCCCACACCCCTCTGCCCCTCCAATTCCTTCTCCAGCACCCCTGAACCCTCAACCCCTTCTTCATTACACCCCCAAGTCCCCAAATCCCCTTCCAACCCCGTGTCCTCTGATACCATAGACGGGGGTATGGGAGGGATGTTTTCTGGAGGTGTCAGCTCACTGCCAATCCCCCAATTCCATTGTGGAGCATCTGGAATCTTAGCTCTGAGTCCCCACTCCCACCAGTGGAAGGGGGGTTGTCATTGGATCGCGGGGATCTCTGTCTCATGACAGGCCATCAAGGGTTACAAATGGGTCCTCAACCCAAAAAAGTGAGAACCACTGCCCTAATATCCTCAAAATTACCTCAACAGTTCAATTCCCAGAAACTTACAATGTTCTCCAAATGCTTTAGTGGTAAACACTTCACGCAGAGTTACAATATTCGAGTGTTGAATTTTTTTCCACATGTCAACCAATACCATGCACTTTGTGTTAACAAGACGGAAACCTGAGAAGAGAATAAAACCCACATAGTTTAATTACATCTATTCAATGATTTTAGGATCCATTAGATTTGTCTAAAAAACTTTGGTATCTGTTCTGAAAGTACTGAGCTGCCACCAACAGAGGCACACCAATATAAAACTTTGCTTGCTCATTTCCAACACTATGGACTGTTATCTAGGCCAAACCCTGCTCTCTTATTCCAACAGAATGATTCATTTCAAAGCCAATTTAAGATTTATGCGTAGTATTATAGAAGTGCAAATGTTTTAGGCTTAAGTATAGGTAGCATTGAAGTTTAAAAAGATGACAACTTATTATTTCCCTCACCATGTATCCTCCGAAGGCAATATGGCAGATCATCTTTGCTATTTACAGCTTTGTAGCATGATGTAATGTACCCAAAGTTGCTTGTTTTCTGTATCCGATTGGGTGGTGGCAGTGGTTCTAAAGGGAAAAGGCTGTGGTAGCTGTCAACTTCTGTAGGGACTGCTAAAGCAGTTTATAGAAATATATTAGACACTAATTGCATTTGTAAAATAAATATTACAGTAGGAAAGAAAATTTGACTATTAAGATGTCAAACAATACTTTGTGTTGTGTCATGCAACAAAGTTAAAATTCATAATTCTATCTTTGGCACAAATATGGTTTCCTGTGAGATATTTTTGGATAACAGATATATGTGTTTTCTGAAAAATAGTCTTGCCATACTAAAAGTAAACAAGAGAAGTAAAAGCACTGTGTGCCATGAAGTACCAGCTTCATTCTAACATTAAACCAATTCATCCATAAATAGTGGGGAGCAGTACATTGGCAGCTGCACAACAAATTGGGATCATCTTTTGGTCTGCCTCGAAAATTTACTCTTTCTTGCAGCTACTGAGGATGAAGATATGAAGGGACATGGATGACCCCCAGTACCCACACAAGCCTTGTGAATATGAAGCCCCCAGTCAACTCTTGACTTCGTTACGAGAACAGCAGAGAATAGCAAAGACAGACAGTTTTCAGAATGAATACACTATTTTGTTTGAAGAGTGAGGGAAACTGGACCGCTTATAAGACATCTAGGAGGACAGTTGAGACTAAGAAACTAGGCTGTGTTTTACAATGTGTCATTTAATGTGCTAACACTTGTATTTTAGTCCCAACTTTGCACCTAGACAGGGCAAACTGCATAAAAACAAGTTAGCTGACTGCGGTCAATTATAAGTTTTTCAAAAGACTGACCACAATGAGCAACTGCACAACATCCCCAATCTACACTAGGTGCAAAATCTGCCAAAAATCATGTTAATTAGCATTTTAAAACACAACCTATCTTACTAGTCAAGACAGAGTCTTGGAAAAACAAAGTCTTCTAAACATAAACCCACATTTACCAAGGCTTGTCTACATGGAGACTTAGTGAGTGGCAAACCAGGGTGTGAATACTTAGCATACAAGCCTGCTGAGCACTAAGTGGCCATGTGGACCCTGCTATCGTGCACTAAAAGTTCTGAGGTGAGCTTTGACGTACTCTTGTTTCAAATGGCAGTATCAAACTTTAAAGTGTAGTAGCAAGGGCCAGACATGCAGTTAGTGTGGAGCAGGCTAGTATGCTGTGGATTTACATTCTGGCTTGCTATGCACTAAGTCTCCCTGTAGATAAGCCCTAACTAGTAAAGGCACTGAGTTTAAACAAGGTTTTACTCCCTCAACTCCTCTTCCTCTGTTTAAATCATTTAGTGAAGTCAATCCTGTATGTATCTACGCAGGGGGAAAAACAAAAGGACAAGACAACAGGTTGATGGACTTCACAAGCACTGAGGACCATTGGGCTCAAGCAGAAGTTGCGGGAGGGGTTGCTAGGGAGAAAGTTCTTATTAAAAAGCAAATACTTTTGAGTAGTAACAAATATTATGGATGTTGGTTGAATGCCTTTGTTTAGGAAGAATTTCTCAAAAGTGATCCCATGCAAAAAGTTCCTCTAAAGTATCACAATAAATGCTTATTACTAAACTTGTGGAATTTTACTTGTTTTTCCTCGTTAAAATACTGCCTTGGTCTGATTTTCTACATACAAGCGCCCAGAACAGTTCACCTATTTCTTGGTAGTGAAGTGGCACCCTAAATATTCCTTCATCTAATGCCTCAAGATATTTGAGCAATCTTTTCCTTTGTATTCAAGAACCCCTCCCGTCAGCATAGGTAATGTCTACACTGAAGTGTTGCAGCTGTGCTGCTGTAGCATTTTAAGTGTAGACATACCTGCAGTACCCAAAGCTGAAGCGTAGAAACATAGTCAAGTTGATGGGTTTAAAAGTCCTTCTCCTGATAATCTGCATACATATTCACTTTTGAAAAAGTAGGCCTTAGCTGCTGTAGTCACCCAATAGAATGCGTGAAAGCAAACCATGCTTAGAGCCAACCATGCCACTAACTGGATACAAAAATCAGTTACAATGTGGATTGAGGACAGGATCTAAAAGTGAAATCTGCTCAGTGAAGTTAACTGCTTACTTTTAAAGCACAGATAAATGATGTTAAACAGAAAACCAGACTAAGTCAGCTAAAGAATTTTAAAATAAAGAAAAGAAAATATGCAGAAGAAATGGTGAACAGTAGAGACCTTATGTTTGTAAAGTGCTTTGAAGGGGCAAAGTATTAAAACTATGACGACATCTGTTATTAACAGCTCTAGTATAATCAGATCAAGTCTTACACTTCACAAAAAATTAAATTCAGGAACAGTTTTGCTAAAACATGCTGTTAATATATATTTATTTTTTAACAAAGTTAGTAGTGCTATGCAATTGTGCGAGCGAACAAGACTTGCTTAGAATAACCACAGACAATTATGACTGACTTTCTAGTTACTTACCAGGGATATCTGCTTGATCAATTTGAGCCATTGTTATTAAATGTCGGTTGATCAGCTCCTGAGGAACAAATTATGTAGCCTTACAGTACAGAACATAATTTAGTTGATCATCTTTGCTAAATTTACAGCATAATACCTAGGAAAGGTCAGGTTTCAATACTAAAATAGCTAGTTGACTTTTTAGGAGAACTTGCATCACCAGCTTGGAAAAATAAGGGGTTGAATCTATGGACTCTCCACCCAGGTAAAACCTGCACAAAAAGGAGGCTACTTCAGGACTACTGCTTCTCATCGGAAGGAGGTTGTTGCCGGCAGAGAATGCCCGAGGACAGCAACAGTGGTTCGTTGCCCGGTGTGCTTCGCTCCAATAAACACACCAAGGTGGAGAAGCAGACAAAGTTTATTTGAGATCTCAAAGCGGTGCCAGGAGACAGACTTGTCTCAGATCAAGCACCCAGCTACAAGCAGCTTTTCTCTTTTTTATACATAACTTTAACTAAGCCTCTTCTATCCCCCCCCCCCCACTCACCCTCTCTCCCCACCTTCCATTCCCATGCAGCAGATTACACTTTGCAATAGCAATTACATTAAGCAGTTAAGTCATACTTGGCGGGAACCAGCCTAGCTCATTAGTAACTCTTCTTTGAACCGTTATCTTGTTTTATTTCTTTTGATCTGTTATTGTGCCCCTTAGCCAGAGGCATACAGCCTCATTATTATTTCCTAGTATCTGTGTGAGTGGGGTTGCACCTGATAACTAGCTGTTACACATTCCATTCTCTGTTGCTAGCTTGTTAGGTCGATTAAAGTTCAAACATGGAAAGGCTTTGGTCAGACATGGAGTGACTAGTTCATTCAGGCCTAGTACAGGAAGGCTTCATTGACACTTATGGTTTTCCACCCTCCTGAGTTACCTAGAGTCATGCCTAGTGACACCAACAAGGTTACAATGGAGACTTTTTTTTTTTTTAAAGGAAAAGTCGTGTGGAAGAAAGCTGTAAAAGGAGCATGAAAAAGGCAGAGCCATGAAACCAAGAGACACCGTAACAAGTCGGAGCAACTCCAAGGGTGAACAGTATCCTGCCCCAGAAGACTAGCAGGTATGCTGAAAATGCTGAGGCAGTTAACTTTACACCCAACTTCATAATACATTTAAACATACCAAAGGAATAGAACTACATACTCTGTATATTAAAAAAAACAAAAACAAATCACATAAATGAACATTTTTTTGATTATACTTCCATTTCAGTTAGCTGTATTCTAATCAAATTTAAAATACAACCCCAATGCCTCACAAAATGTTTAGTATGTACAGAAATTCCAAAAGGTTTCCAAAAATACTTTTCTCTTCAAGTAACCTTTCTTGATAAAAAGATGTGGCATTCAGAAGGTATTACAGTTACAAATACTGTAATTTTGTTTTTTTGTGGTATCTCTTTGTCACGTGATTACATTTTTAAGTCCGAAATTAAGAGAATTCTAAGTGGTTTTAATGTGCCTATTTCCTTTTGTTGTTTGTAGTTGCTCAACTTTCTTAAAGACTATATGAAGATATTTAATCATTTCTACTTCAATACTATGACAGCTTACCTGTCTGAGTTCATCTGTCATGAAGAAGGAAGGTGCATTTGCTTTTGGCTGCATATAAGCAACATGAGGTGCAGTGGGAGGGTAAATGTGATAGTTTGGAAATACCTAAAAGGGAAAAAAATAAAAGATTTAAAGACTTATTTCCTTTAGAATTTGGAACATTCATCTGATTTTGATATGCGTTTATTCTGAGCAATTTTTGACCTGCTGACATAGTACATGTGCTATGAATGTACTTCTTGCATTCTCTACATTTTCCTAATGTGACATTCACAACCAATGCAACTTCAGATGATTTTTAAATCATCTAACACTAACTGTCGTCCTTTCCCATCCATAAATGCAAGTTTCTCTTTATCTTGCAGAAATTAAAGATGATTTTTCTTGGAGTTTAACAATTGTTTTTAAAATGCATTCTTCTTGCTGTTGTGTGAAAAACTCCACACAAATGGAAACAAGCAAAACAGATAAGTTTTCTCATCTCTTTCAGTTATAATAATCTTAGCTATTACTTGTAAGTTGTAACACTAATAGGTCAGCTATTCAGACAATGTGATTTTTGAGTTGACAGTACCCTTTTAATTACCCATGGATTTTCCCTACCATCTTTCCTTATAATTCCTATACTTAGTTACAACTTTTAAATTAATGGAAATTTCATCAAGAAGTCTTGTGTACATACAACAGACCAGACTCAGTAAAACATAAGGCAACATAATTCTGAGTTGTCATCAGAACACTTCCTCTTTAGTGAACCTTTTACTAGAATTCTGCACAAAATTGTAAGTTCCAGTTTGCCATTTAAACATTACCCACATTATGCAACTATTTAGGGTCTTATGTGACCACCCCCATCCATCATTACAGCATTTTAGCATCTGCATGATAACTCAACTCAGTAACCTACTCCTAGTTTCAATTCTTGATAAGTCCCAATATGCTGCCCCCTTTTGGGGGGGGGGGGGGAGGGAAGAGATAGAACTTAACATGTTCAGCACAGGAGTGCAGAAATAGAAGTCAGAAACAGCAAAGGAAAAAAACCTGCCCCATAGTGCTCTCATATCACTTGAGTAATACCCCTCAAAATTAAGATTTGGCAAGAGAAAGTATCCAAGTAACAGCTTCTGTGCCAAGTTTCAATAGACTACAAATTAGTAGCAAGATTAAACATCACTCAAACATCTTCATTTTATGAAAAAGCTAAGATAGGGTCAAAAAGGTCATGAGGATATCAAAACCAAAACATACCATTCCTGTGAGAGGGGCTGGAGTTGTATCAGTGTAGAAATATGTTGTTCCACCCACAGTTTCCTTCTGAATCACCTGGCCAGTAGATGGAGGCTGGGAGACAGCATTAGTAACAGGAGTAGAGGCACTAGTAGGCACCATATAATTTGCTGGGTTTGGAGTATGACTTCTTCTTCTAGGAGCAGGAGATGTGTGAGGAGTAATTTTAGGGGAGTGAAGAGGAGAAGATCCTGCAGACAGTGACATTCCTTAAGAAGACACAAGAAAATTTTCTTGAACAAATACTTGCTTTGTGGAAACGTAAAGACTAACTCAAGGCTTGAAAAACCTACTTCATCTACTCGTTCAAGGCGAAGTGAAATTTTGGTAGGTGAGAAGGGCCAGGAAGCTGCAACTTCCTTCTGCAGGAAGGCAGGGAGCAGAAAGGCATAAGCACCGCTATTTCTTTATGAAGCATTAAGGGGACAATGTAGCAGTACAGATGGAGAAGATACATTTTTCCCAGGAAGAGGACAGACACCAAACTGTCTGAATCTTTGCTTCTTTTAAAAGGAGAGCAGGACAGTTGTGGTGGGGGACTGAAGAACATGTGGCCTAGATGCAGGTGGAGGAATTAAGATGGCACACGGAATACAATATGTCAAGAGGGAGATAGGACTGAGAGCAGAGGAGCCTTGCAAAGACAGAGGAATAACCAAATTATTGGCATGCTTGTAGGGGCAGAACTGGTTTAGTTGTGTGCAGATAATATAGGGAATGAAAATGTGTCAATATATATTAGCACTAATTTTTACACAAGGTAGTCAAGTAAACAGTCAGGAAAGTTTTTCAATTTAAAGCAGTAAGCGCTTTAAAGAAGTTGCAGTAAGCGCCACCAGGACCCTACACCCCCTCCTGCACTCCAACCCACTCCGTTCCAGCCCAGAACCCCTTCCTACACTCAAACCCCCTCATTCCCAGCCCCACCCCATAGCCTGCACCCTCATCCGGAGCCCTCAACCGCACCCTGATCTCCAAGTCCTATAGACAACTTTAGAATCTCAGGGCTGATTAGCACTTTAGTGCTGCAACTGGAACAGACAGGGGCACCCTATGTTACATTCATGCTTTAGTTAATGAGCAACTTCTCATTCAAGAATATTGCAGATAGAGATACAAGACATGGATATTCCCTGTTCCCAAATATCCTTAAATTCATTAGGAATAAAAAAATATTCATCCAAGATTACTTTGACATTTTCAGATAGTAGAGCATTTTCAGAAAGTATAGGAATGAGCGCCAGCCTATAAAAATAATTTCAGACATTTATTCTATTGGCCCCAACTACCTCATTTGTAAGAAAACCCCCTGGAGTTACAGATAGAACATACATCTGGGTGAGCAGTTAAATACAAGAAAGGCTGGTATTAGAGTGTTCCCTTTAATATCTCACTTTAGGCACACAGTTTTCCCCACCGGAAACAACTTTAACCTTTCCTAACACGACTAAAGTAAGCCTTTCCAGACTGAAATATCCTCTCTGCAAAACTCTACCATAGTACCAACTATATTTACCAATCCACATGACGAGCTACAAAAGTGAACATAGATTCTACCATGTAAAATGCAGCCCATGTCTCAATTCTGTATAGCTACCAAATATGTTAATAGATATAAATGTAACTTTTGGTGACTTTCTGATAAAAAAAATTAAGACAGATTATGCTATGCTGTGGAATAATGTAAACTTTCTTGGGTTTTGAAAATAGCTAAAATTTCATCTGAAACAAGTGTATTATGATGGTACTATTAAAAGCTATTTACTAAATTTGCACTCTAGCTTTGGTTCTACTAAAGAATTTTTAGGCAGCTGAAAAGACATGCAAAATAAGTTAGGTCTATTTCTTTCCGTCAACAAAACTGGAAGATTGCCTCAGAAAAAAATTTATATGTCTTCTGTCTTTCACAAAACCCCTGAAAAAATCTTGCGACTCTCCCAAATTCCAAAACATGATTATCTTTAATATGTCATCTTATGCATTTTTTCCTCCATTGCTGAGGTAAAGTCTACCAGTTCATTGTCCTTAGGATATATAGGATGCAATGTGAGCCATATTAGATTTCTGGCATGGCAGCTTGCTTTATTGTGGCAATACATAGTGTATTTTGTATAATCAAAAATGGAAATTATAAATAGGTACTTCTGAATGACTAGATTCAGAATGGCTACATTTAATACTTTGAAGTATTCCTAAGAGGGGCTATATGAAGCCTTCCACAGAGTCCTGATCTGTTTTTTTGCTCTTTAAATATTCCAAAACAGAAAGAATAAACCCTGCCTAAATTGTCCTAGCTTGTTCCAGAATGTGTGATTACAATTCAATTAACTCTTCCAACACAAAGTGTTATGCTATGCATTCATATTTATGCATCCATATTTATGCTGCAAAGAAAAGCAAGATTTCTCCATTAAAACAAGGAGCACCCACCAATACCTAAAGTGATTGAATAGTGGTTAAACAATTACTGCATATTATATTAAAAGACTATAATTTTAACAAGAGAGCAGATATGAAAGTTCTGTATTTTCTCCCACTTTAATGTGGAGAGGAGATAATGATTTCATAGGAAACAATATACCAAGTCAAATACGGAAGGAAAGCCAATAAAATAATGGCCTACAAAATTAAAATGAATTTCATACAATTTATGTCCACTACACAATTCTTTAAACCAGGGAAAGATTTGAGTACGTCTCTTCTATCCTATTTCAGTTATTTTATGCCATAAAATGTTTGACATTTATTAATTAAAAGCATTTATTACTGAGTGATCCAAAACGATACCAAAGCAATTGCTTCAAAGAGTTTACTGAAAAAGAACTAACTGAATTAAAGTGTGCAGTTGTAGATTGGAAAAGCAGTTGCCACCACTTAATGAAATAATGTCTAGACTGCTTTATGTGGTGAAGTTTAATATAGAATATCTGTAAACAGCAAAAGTTATATTGTACTGTACATCTTGTTGGTTTGGGTATAAATATAGTTCAGGGTCTGTGTTAAAAGTATGCTATGAACATCTGTTGAAAGTTTCTCAAAACCATTCTCATGGGGCCAATAAAGCAATGTACTACCCAGCTGTGGTTATAGGTATAGTTTCATCCATTTTTCAATGTTAACAAGATATATTTCCATTTGCAGTAGTCAAATTAATACATCTAATGTTTAGAAAGTTATGTTTGTTTAGCAAAGCAAAAGAGAGGAGGGAAGGGAAACAAGAGAAAGGGATGATTATTATTATACAATTTTGCATACTGTATTATGCTTACTAGTCAAAATTTGAAATTCGCATGAAGTTCAGCCCTGCACTTAGGTTTCAGGGATTTGGGTAGCTTTTGATGAACTTCTGACAGCTTGAAGGAATAAATTGGTGGTAAGAGTATCCAGCCTGGAAACTAGACTCACAGAAACTCTCTCATATCAAGCCCCCTTACTGGAGTGGTAGTCTATTTTGCCAATGCACATGTTGAGTGAAACGGTTGGAGATAGGAAGGGTTTTTTTAAAATCAGAGTTTCTTTTTATCCTGCTGGAACAGCAGACCTGTTTGTTGCAAGAGACTTGCAACTTTGCTTTTGGTTCTGTGGGTGATTCCAGTAGGCTAGGAGTGTCAAGTATCCAGCACATCTGATGGATTTATAAGGCTTGCATTGCGAATTCAGATTTTACATCATCTAAACTTTCATTTAAAAAAAAAAAAGTTTCCAGCCTTCATGGTAGCAAAGAAAATCGTCCCAACGTAAACAATGCAACTAATGTAGTGCTGTCAATGTGAGTTTGCAGACTGTTTGAACCTAGGACTCAGGGGTGTGAACTCCCCTGGCCACCACTAATGCAACTTAGGTGTTAATTTAAAAAAAAAAAAAAAAAAAGAAAAGGACACTACTTCTACCCTCTTTTCCATTTCACTAGTTGTTGACATTAAAGCTCATTGGGAAAAGCAGACACCGGGAGGTGCTGCAAGAAAGGAAATGTGGAAGTAAAAGAGGAGAGAGGAAAAAACAATGAAGTACAGAAACCAGTTTAGCATATCTTCCCATTGACTGATACTGAATGCAACAATAAAGACACTGAATAAGCAATAAGACAGATTGTGGAGCCCCTGCTCCTGTAAGCAAGAGCACTGGCTTCATTACACCTATTTACAAGGTAAGCGCTCATCCATGTGATTAGGGCATTGCACAATCTATTTTTAAAGGTTTCATAAGTGCAATATTCTACTCTTGATCTTTACACAAACTTGCCACCGACCATATTAAGAAAATAGTAAAGCAATTTCCATCTCCTCTATGGGAGAGTTTAAAGGTCTTGAGCCCTGTGAGTGATTAACTGGTAGTAGGAGCACCAAGATATGAGCTTTGAAGAAGCTGCTGTCAAGCTGTTTTTTCCATTCTCAGTGGGAGAAACCGATCTTGTCTGATAATGGAGAAAGCTGGGAAGAGAGCTTCCAATTTTCATCTCTGCCCGTCATCAGCCTCTCTTATCTTCTCGCACACTATACTCAAATGCATCGGTAAAGTCTTCTGATGAGGTAAGCTCTCTCTCACTTACAGCTTATCTTGCTTCATTATCAGTCACATTTGAAATATGATCTGTGTATGCTTTGCTAACCTATACTTCTTGGTGAGAGAGAGATTTCAGAATGTATTGACTAGTGTAACTATTTGCAAACTGATCAGTGGTCCACTGGAAATCTGCAAGGAGCTGACTGGTCACATGCTACTAGCCCTCCCCCTTATTTTCAGCTGCTAAGTCTCTTCCCTAGTATTGATAAGTACAGTACCCACACAGGATTTATGAACTGGAGGGGAAGTAGGAGCTATACATCACCTGAGGAGGTGGGAGTTAATATTCACATGTGAAATCAAAAAGTGCCTGTTACTGTTGAACTTTCACTTCTTACATTGTTTAACATTTTCCAAGTTTCATGGTAAGTGAAGAAAAGGGAAGTGACAGGAGCGAACAAAGAAAAGCCAGTATACTTAAAGCATATTCACAAATTGCTGAACTGTTGACAGTAATCTAAAAATGGCTATTAAAATATTTAAATTTGTAGCCAAAAATTTAACATTGACTTTTACACAAAGTACTTGATTAAAAAGCTGGAATTCTGCAAGTATTAACTTCTACACCCACAACTGCTTAGTATTAAAAGTCAGTAGAGCACAATGTTCAACTTTGCATGCTAGGGCCATGAAAAGCGTGCCTTTACTGGCTTGCTTAATCACATCTAGTAGTAGTAGTTGTACAAGTTTCAAAGAATTGCTTCCCAAGTTATAATAGTTCAAATTAAGAGATATTTTCTTCATCCATATTCTTGTCACACAGCTACTTTTGCTTTTTAATAAAAAGACTAGTTTTATACCACAACAGTAAAAAAAAAAAAAAAAAGAGCAGGAAATGAAATATTGATTTTTATCTTCCTTTTGTATTACAATTCACTTGGCTCCAGGCTCACAGACAATTCATGGGATGAATGCTTTAAAGCTCTATTGTTCGCATTTAAATATTTTAATTAAAACAACGTGTTTTTTTACTGAGGATTCATATGGATAAACTAGGACAAAAAGACAACACATTAGTTTTAATGTATTCTTCATTTGAGACCTGGTCCTAAAACTCTCTGAAGTCAATGGAAGTTTGCTAGTCAATGGGTGTAAAATCCAGCCTTTAATTAGTATTTCATAATAATGCAGTTGCAGTTTAGCATGGCACTTTATACCTTACTGAAGTTCACATATAATTATTGTATTATGTCATCCATCACTTATGTTAATTTGATCAACAAAGATACCAAAAATTTGCTCAACATGATTTGTTCTTTGCAAAGCTATGCTATTTAGTGCTTATTTTTCCATTATTGTCAAAACAGTTACAGACATTTCTTCAATGATTTTACTACAGACTCAAGTTAGTCTTGCCAGATAGCAACTGTCAAGACTGAGCATTAAGTACAACAGTTGCTCTTCTTGATTCCTCTAGTACCTCTCTAGTTCTCTATGACTTGTCAAAAGCAATTGTCAGGGGTTCAAATGCGTACATTAGCAAATTCCCTTACAGACCTGGGATGTGTGTTATCCAGACTTGCTAATTTGTATATATTCAAATTGTCCAATTATTCCCATATGTGCTTTTTATCAAGAATTAGAAACTAGTAAGGTATCTTTGCTTTATCAAACTTTGGAAAACTAATGTGCAAATTGCTTGAAATTTTTTGACTGTTTTTATTTCCAGAACACCTTTGAATTCCAGGATTTGCATGGAACACATTTTTATAGGAGTTTTTAATACTGAAAATAATTGGAAGCAGACCCCAAAATATGGGTTGCAAACTGAGATTACACAATAGGACAAATAGTAGCAGCAGAATTAATTTTTAAAAAGGCAAGTGATTTTAAGTCTTACTTTCTTCGGTGTTATAAAATAAGAATTTTCTTAAATCTTTAGCTTTAATCTAGGGGGTTGTCTACACTTACCAAAGGATCGATGCTGCGGTGATCGATGCATTGGCAGTCTATTTAGCGGGTAGTGAAGATCCGCTAAATTGACTGCCAATAACTCTCCCGTCGACTCCTGCACTCCACCGGATCGAGAAGACTAAGGCTCTCCCGTCAACGTCGCATAGTGTGGACCCCGCAGTAAGTAGATATAAGCTACGTCGATTTGAGTTACACTAGTCACGTAACTCAAATTGCATAGCTTAGGTCGACTTTTCCCTTTAGTGTAGACAAGGCCTAAGAGTCAATGTATTACTACATCCACAATACCTATCCTAGAAATAAATAAAAAGCATTTATTGTATACAGTACACCCTTGCTATAACAAGAGACCTACTGTGGGGGGAAGGGGAGGCAGTATCTCCTCCAGCCTGTCGCAGTGGTGAGGCTCAAGGTGGGATCCAGGGACTGGGTTCATTGTATCTGAAGGTTTGTTATTATGAAGGGCATTATAGCGAAGGTGTACAGTAGTAGTAGTAAATTAATTGGAAAATTATTTCAAGCTATTGTACTATTATTGGCACTACGGATTTTAAATTAAGAGCTAAACCAGGAATATACTAGGCTTATATACATTGAAAACTTTACTCCTAGTTTTAAATGGGTTAAATTTGAAGTGTAGATTAATAATAAATAGCTATACTGCAAATCATTACTCCCAACTTACCTGGAGCTAGTCCAGCAGTAGCAGGACTTCCCATGGAGGGGTGAGAAAACAAGGCTTGAGAGAAGGCAGACATACTTGACTGAGACACATTATTCAGCCTGGAAGTTGATCCTCCTTTCGGAATAAACTCACTTGCAGTAGGATTTGGTGTCTGTTTAAAAATCAAATGCAGTAAGTTAATGTTTATTTCAAGTGTGAAGATATAGACAATGCCTATTAAGCTCAAAAAACTTTCTAGGCAAGTATATCAGAGGGTATCAGACATTTTAAAGATTTGCATACAGCTTGTCTGAATAGATATAAAAATAAAATAATAATTGGAGATATACCAATCTCCTAGAACTGGAAGGGACCTTGAAAGGTCATTGAGTTGAGTCTAGCCCCCTGCCTTCACTAGCAGGACCAAGTACTGATTTTTGCTCCAGATCCCTAAGTTGCCCCCTCAAGGATTTGGGTTTAGCAGGCCAATGCTAAAACCACTGAGCTATCCCTCCCCCTTTAAAATCTGTTTGTGCAGTGTAATCTTCTACCTTACATCTTAAGTAGCATTATAGTGCTTGCCTTATGAACATCTGAGTTATAAATTTCTATAACACCTTTTCAAAAGATTTGTCAAAAATCTCTTCTATTTTAGTATTATGGACCTTTCGAGAACTGAGACTTTGTGACACCGCTGCACAGACTGGCACTACTCTGAAGTGTTTTAGGGAACTAGACTGCTGAAAGTACCTCAGAACTGAGAAGCAGTTTCAAATTTAAGTTGTAAAAACCACTTCTACTAAAGAAAGGTCATTTCTGTCTCTGTTTCAAACAGGTTAGTATGTTCCTTTTTTTGGGAAGTACAGCTTCCTTCTGTTTTAGGCCATTTCTACACTACCACTTATGTTGGCAAAACGTATATTGCTCAGAGGTGTGAAAAAACACACTGCTGAGTGGCATAAGTTTTGCTGACATAAGTGGTAGTGTGCACAGCACAATATCAGGGGGAGAGCTTTTCCCACCAACATAGCTACCGCCTCTCATTGGGGGTGGTTTAATTATGTTGACAGGAAAGCTCTCTCCCATCGGTACAGAGCAGCTAAACAAGAGATCTTACAGCAGCAGTTGTAAGGTCTCCAGTGTGGACATAGCCTAAGTTATTTAATCCATTTACATAGCACCTTTAACAAATTGCTAGTTGCTACACCATAGACCAGTGGCTCTCAAACTTTTTTTTTACTGGTGGCCCCTTTCACATAGCAAACCTGAGTGTGACTCCCTTTATAAATTAAAAACACTTTTTAAATATATTTAGCACCATTATAAATGCTGGAGGCAAAGCGAGGTTTGGGGTGGAGGCTGACAGCTTGCAACCCCCCATGTAATAACCTCATGACCCCCTGAGGGGTCCTGACCCCCAGTTTGAGAACCCCTGCCATAGACAATATGATTAGACAGGTAACAGATGAACACCTTAAAATAAGTAAGGCATGTGAACACTTAGTCTGTAAAACAATTAAAATTACAGGTTTTGAACTTGCATTTTAAAAAAAGTATATATTTCTTCTCCTATGAAAAACAAACTGGTTCTAGGTGGGCATAAAGTACACTACAGCATATCCATCTAAAATAAACTTAAGTGGACAGAAAACATGTGAAGTTAAGAGTAGGAAATAAAAATAAAAATGAACAAAATTCTACAAGTGGATGTGTATAACCTGAAGATCATTAAGTGTTAGTTGGCAAATTTAAGTATACATTCTCAGATTCAAAGGGAACTGCTGCAATTGCCTGAATAAAAGAGGTAAAAAGAGTGAAAATCAGAAAGAATAAGTTAGCAGCAGAACTCTGAATGGACAGCAGGCTGTTGCCAAGATAATGGTTGACAAAAAACAAAACCAAAAAACCCACACCCTCACAGCAATTAAACCAGGTATAGACTATACTTTTTTAGGTAGTTGAAATAAATTACGAGTTTTAAAATTTAGATTAGTTAAGTTACTAAATTATACACTTTTCCACAAAAGTGAAAAAAAAACAAGTCAAAGAAATTAAGTTCTTCATTTCACACACATTAGAGGAAAGACATGACAACAAAGATTGACTGAAGAAAATTATTTGAAAACACTGTTTTAAATTCTTTTGGTATTAAAAATAAATTAAAAGAAATGCGCCTCCAATTAGACACTTCAGCCAAACACTATGGAATATAATATTTGAAACTTCGAGAAAGGAAGGTTAAATCTGGACATTGCAACAAGGTAGATGATAATCAAAAATTTAAAATTACAAAAAATAGTTCAACAGCCAGCAATGGATTTGGAATGGAGCTCCACTGCATTCCTACATTTCAGCCCTACAACAAAGATAGATATTTTTTTTATAAGAATTTGGTTGTTTTAGGTAGGAGTCAATTTGTGCATGTGTGTGAATATTAAATTTGAAACACAGTCAATAGAGAACTGTCCTATTTTAGTCACAACCAAAAGCGCAGACAGGAGAATTAAAATACCTGGACTCATAAGGGTATAAAGGTGTTCATCTATGATGCTAAAGGAATTGCAAAGTCTGGGTAAGGAAAAAAAATCAAAATCTAAACCAAGACAGGAAAATAAAATGAAAGTTAATTATAACTGGCAATTTTAAATGCACTTAAACACAACGGGAAAGTTCTAGACAGACACCTGTACATTTTAGGTAGAGGAATAACTGTAGAATGAAATATGCTCTTGAACAGCCTGAAGTAAGATCAGGCAAACAGTCATGCGGTCAGTTAGATGAGGAGACTGGAGAAAGTGAAGAGAGGATGCACTGAGGGGAAACAGAGTTTTCAAATACAATACTACTACCGTAAATTTATCAAGCAACATCATTCAAAGTGTCTAAAAATAGGTGAAAAGCATGTAGAATCAAATTAAATTGCATCTCAAAGAATCATAGTCCATAGAAAAATAGTTTCTTACAGTTACAAGTAGAGCAGGGGTCGGCAACTTCTGGCACGCGGCTCGCCAGGGTAAGGACCCTGGCGGGCCGGGCCAGTTTGTTTACCTGCTGCATCGGCAGGTTCAGCCGATCACGGCTCCCACTGGCCGCAGTTTGCCATCCCAGGCCAATGGGAACCGCGATCGGCTGAACCTGCCGATGCAGCAGGTAAACAAACTAGCCCAGCCCGCCAGGGTCCTTACCCTGGCGAGCCGTGTGCCAGAGGTTGCTGACCCCTGAAGTAGACCATGAACTTCATGTCTACAATATTGTGATGAAAATTGTACCATGTCAAAACATTTTATGAAATTAAAACGCCTAAACTTCAGTGAACGAATGAATGAACAAGCAAACAAAATGCAGGCAAAACCAAAAATGAATCCAAGAAACTCTGATCAGCAAAAATTCCATCCTGCCTCCTAAAAAGTGGGCAACTTCCAAAAACCCACAACTGATTAATATTTAACTCTCTCAACTCAAGTGGAAGTCCATTCCACTGTCTATATTCAGGAATTTATAGTGGTATGATTTTATATTCCACAAATGTAGGTACCCAAGTTCTGGTCTGTAGAACAGCAACCAGTAGGTTCAAACATTTTAAAATGAAATTCTACTCCAAATGTTCCCACTTGTCACTCTATACTTTGGTTTATCCAAATTAGGTGGCTACACCTGGATGCTATACTCCACATATGATCTGAAAGGAATTGGCGAGTGAAATTGCAAGCCCGTTAGCGATAATTTTTAATGAATCTCTGAACTCGGGGGTTGTACCATTTGACTGGAGATTAGCTAATATAGTTCCTATTTTCAAGAAGGGGAAAAAAAGTGACCCGGGTAACTACAGGCCTGTTAGTTTAACATCTGTAGTATGCAAAGTCATGGAAAAAATATTAAAGGAGAGAGTAGTTACGGACCTTGAGGTCAATGGCAATTGGGACAAATTACAACATGGTTTTACAAAAGGTAGATCGTGCCAAACCAACGTGATCTCTTTCTTTGAGGAAATAAGAAATTTTTTAGACAAGGGAAATGCGGTGGATCTAATATATCTTGATTTCAGTAAGGCGTTTGACACAGTACCGCATGAAGAATTACTGGTTAAATTGGAAAAGATGGAGATTGAAATGAAAATCCAGAGGTGGATAAGGAACTGGTTAAAGGGGAGACTGCAGAGGGTCGTATTGAAGGGGGAACTGTCGGGTTGGAGGGAGGTTACCAGTGGAGTTCCTCAAGGTTCGGTTTTGGGACCGATCTTATTCAATCTATTTATCACTGACCTTGGAACCAAAAGTAGGAGTGGGCTGATAAAGTTTGCGGATGACACGAAGTTAGGAGGTATTGCCAATTCGGAGAAGGATCGGGATATCCTCCAGGGAGATCTGGATGACCTTGTAAACTGGAGTATTAGTAATAGGATGAAATTCAATAGTGAGAAGTGTAAGGTTATGCATTTAGGGATGACTAACAGGAATTTTAGTTATAAGCTGGGGACGCACCAGTTGGAAGTAACGGAAGAGGAGAAGGACCTCGGTGTCCTGGTTGATCGCAGGATGACTATGAGTCGGCAATGTGATGTGGCCGTTAAAAAAGCTAATGCGGTCTTGGGATGCATTAGGCGAGGTATTTCTAGTAGAGATAAGGAGGTGCTAGTCCCATTATACAAGGCGTTGGTGAGACCTCATTTGGAGTACTGTGTGCAGTTTTGGTCTCCCATGTTTAAGAAGGATGAATTCAAACTGGAATGGGTACAAAGAAGGGCCACTAGAATGATCCGAGGAATGGAAAGCCTGTCGTATGAAAGGAGACTTGAGGAGCTCGGTTTGTTTTCCTTAACCAAAAGAAGGTTGAGAGGAGATATGATTGCTCTCTTTAAATATATCAGAGGGATAAATACCAGGGAGGGAGAGGAATTATTTCATCTCAGTACTAATGTGGACAAGAGAACAAATGGATATAAATTGGCAGTCGGGAAGTTTAGGCTTGAAATTAGACAAAGGTTTCTAACCATCAGGGGAGTGAAATTCTGGAACAGCCTACCGAGGGAAACAGTGGGGGCGAAGGACCTCTCTGGCGTTAAGACTAAGCTTGATAAGTTTATGGAGGGAATGGTTTGATAGGATAACGCGATTTAGTCAATAGGTCAATAACGTGCCGCCACTGGTAATTAGTACCGACGGTCAATGTTGGGATATTGAAAGTCTTTTTCCCAAGTGTCTGGCTGGAGAGTCTTGCCCGCATGCTCGGGGTTCAGCTGATCGCCATATTGGGGTCAGGAAGGAATTTTCCTCCAGGGTAGATTGGCAGTGGCCCTGGAGGTTTTTCGCCTTCCTCCGCAGCATGGGGCGGGGGTCGCTTGCTGGAGGATTATCTGCTACTTGAAGTCTTTAAATCAGGATTTGGGGACTTCAACAGCTGAGTCAAGGGAGAGAATTATTTCAGGAGTGGGTGGGTCAGCTTCTGTGGCCTGCATTTTGTGGGAGGTCAGACTAGATGATCATAATGGTCCCTTCTGCTCTTAAGTTCTATGATTAAACAGTACTTTATAATGAAACTGCAAAAAATACCCTTGATTTAACATTTCATCTCTTGACGAACAGCAATATCCTATTGGCCTTTTTGGTCTCTCTCTCTCTCTCTCACACACACGCCTCTTCTATGCTGGTCAAGGAAGAGATTTGAGGATTTAAACATGCTTCCAATTTCTAACCCACTTGGCTCCATACCCATTGATCAGAAAAACAAGTAGGTTATAAACCATTATAATCAGAATTTCAACATAAAACATTCTACGCAGTCACAAACAAGCAATATTTTCTAATAATTTAATATAGCATGATCAGAAAATCGTACATTTAGTTCCCAAAGCAAGCTTAACTGCCATGTTACACGAAAGTTTACGAAAGCTTTTAAGAACAGATGAATTTCTTGAATGTGTAAGATCACAGCTATAGTGCCACATTATATTAGTGTGATTTTTCTGCATCTGAGTTCCTTGTTACATGTGCATTTTTAATTTGTAATCACTTGAAATCAATTAAATGAAATTTCATTTTCTGGCTTTCTAGATATATGATCATGTTTAAAACAGGCAGCCACAGTATGTATACTGTGCACATTCAAAATAGTCAAGGAAGTGACATATCACTGTTACTTGTCTATAATTGCTATTCATTTAAGTGTTCTTTTCCAAACTTCACAAAATGCATTCAAACCCAACTATCAGGTATATGCCAATTTTGAATGCAAGATTAAGAAATCAGTTATTAATGCTCTAAATAAGTACCCAAGAAGGTTCTTATACCTGAAAAAAACATCCTTGTCAAACTCTGGCAACACAAAACACCAAATGAAATTTTAAGAAACTTTTGACTAAATTTGAATCAATGATAAGCCCAAGTCAAGAGTTTTCAGCCCAAAAGGGGATGGGATTGCTTTAAATACTCAGAAGGACAACTAGTGCATCATTAGTTTAACCCACTATACTGAAATAAGAATGGTTCCACTCTAAAGGGACACTTGACTACATGTGGAAATTGCACTGGTTTAATTTAAGGTGTGATTTTTAGAACTACTTAAACTGCTGAAAGGCTGAGAACATTTATTTTGGTTTAAGACAGGCTTGTTGCACCTTAGTTTAAGTCTCTTCTTAATTGAAAGTGAGGGGAGAGTTTATGTCTGTCTTAGACACAAAGAAAATTTACTTCATTCCAATCTGTTACACTTAGGATGCTCCACTGAAAACACTGCCCTTTTTTGTGGTGATGTGCAAAAATACAAAGAACCCAGTTTGACCCTCTGAATCCTGGTAGAAGGTGCAGGATTGGCAATTCAACATATTTGACATGAAGATCTCGGACACACAATACAGAAACTCTCAGTCATTTTTACAGTTTTCTGAGTGGAACTTAAACTTCTGTCAGAAAGCTTGGTAGAATAACATCCTTTAGATCGTGAGTAACCAACATGTACTTGGCATTAACATGTTCAGAAAGAAAAAGAAAGTAGTATTTCCTAACCACATTTCTGAGATACTTTTTTGAAAAATTTTAAAAGGTTCTGAATTTCCTATAAGAGCTGTGTAAGCAGAGTCACACAGAGCTCATGTTCAGCTGCTTATCCACCATCACCACCACCACATTAAGAAACCTGATGGTAGAAGGGGGAGCACTTTACTGCTAGCTTCTCTCTTGAAAGTTTAAAGTTTTTAAATTTAGAAATAGTAGTGCAAGGAATTTTACCAGCATCTAAAAACTTAGGTTTTTTTGATAATCATTAAAAAACAAATAAAACAAAACCCATAATCAGAAAAGAGGACAATGTTGTAAAGAGGAAGATCATTAAAGATACTATCTTGCATCCACAAGATTACGGCAGTGGTTTGCAAAGCATATTATTTTAGTATCTCTTTGCCTCAGATTAAACAAACTCAAGAATTGGGACTAAAACTGCCAGTCAATAATCTGAGTAAGAGTAACCTAGAAGCAAGAAAAAGCAGTGTGACAATGGCAATTTCCTACAGATCCTTGGAAGACCTTATTGAATTAAGATCAAGTATATTTGGGGTCCATTGTTTTAAATGAAGGGTTTATGTAGGATTGTGTTCTACTCCCAGGGGGAGGGCTACCACAGCTCCTCCAGGAACTAAAAACAGTGGGTGCTGATTAACGTAAACCAGTCAGGTTATAGCCCCACCTTAGAGATGCATCACTTCCTGGGGCAGCTCACATATATTAGGTCAAACTGGATTCTCCACAAACCAACAGACATAGCCAGGACCTTTGGATAAAATAGCTTGATTTTCAACTAACCCAGGGCCTTCTGATACAGCAAACAGATAGGACCTGCTGTCTAAGAAGGAGTCACAATCCTTGCAAAAAAGGGTTGGAAGGACTGACACCTACCAGACCCTTGTCCTTGAGTTGGGGGTAAGCTTTTTAGCATGTGTGTAGCTTCTTTTCTTGTTTTTAGTATAATTTTCTCTTTCATGCTTTCACCTTAAGAATAAATGTGCTTGCTTCAGAGATTCCAAGGCCAGAAGGAAACACTGTGATCATCTAGTCTGTCCTCCTGTATAGTACAGGCCATAGGACTACCCCAGAATAATTCCTAGCGTGTATCTTTTAGAAAAGCATCCAATCTTAATTTAAAAATTACCACTCATGGAGAAGCCACCATGACACTTGATTAACTGTTCCAGCAGTTAAATACTCTCTCCGTTAAAAATGTATGCCCGCTTCTAGTCTGATTTTTTCTCACTTCAATTTCCAGTCATTGGATTCTGTTGTATCTTTCTCTGCTAGACTGAAGAGCCTATTATTAAATATTTGTTTTCCATGTAGCTACAGACTATAAATCAAGTCATCCCTTAACCTTCTCTTAGTTAAACTAAAGAGATTGAGCTCTTTCAGTCTATCACTATAAGGCAAGTTTTCTAATCCTTTACTCATTATCGTGACTCTTCTCTGAACTCCCTCCAATTTCTCAACATCCTTCTTCAATTGTGAGCACCTGAACTGGACACAGTACTAAACCAGCAGTTGCACCAGTGCTGAAAAGTAGTAAAATGACATCTCTTCTCCTACTCAAGATTCCACTCTTTATATCAGGGATAGGCAACCTATGGCCCGGGTGCCGAAGGCGGCACACAAGCTGATTTTCAGTGGCACTCACGCTGCCTGGGTCCTGGCCACTCGTCTGGGGGGCTCTGCATTTTAATTTAATTTTAAATGAAGCTTCTTAAACATTTTAAAAACCTTATTTACTTTACATACAACAATAGTTTAGTTATATATTATAGACTTATAAAAAGAGACCTTCTACAAACGTTAAAATGTATTACTGGCACCCAAAACTTTAAATTAGAGTGAATAAATGAAGACTCGGCACACCACTTCTGAAAGGTTGCTGACCCCTGCTTTATATCATAGGATCACATTAGCTCTTTTGGCCACAAAGTCACTCTGGGAACTCATTTTCAGCTGCTTATCCACCTCCACCACCAAATTTTTTTCAGAGTCATTTTCCAGGATATAGTCTCCCACTCCATAAGCAGAGCCTATATTCTTTGTTCCCAGATGTATACTTTTACATTTAGCTGTATTAAAACACATATTTGCTTATGCCCAGTTTACCAAGCAATCCAGATCACTCTGAAACAGTGACCTCTCTTCTCATTATTTACCACTCCCACAATTTTTGTGTAATCAGCAAATGTTATCAGTGATGATTTTGTGTTTTCTTCCAGTCATTGATAAAAGTATTAAATAGCGTATGGCCAAGAACCAATCCCTGAAAAGATCCTCTGGTCAGGAGGGAAACAGAAGTGAGTCTCTGCACAAGCAAGGTGATGGCTGAGGAGCCAGGAGCCTACAGTGGATGTCCTTAATGGACCAGGGAGGAAGGAGAAGCAGGGGTAGAGGGCATACAGATGCAGTTGCCCTGAACCGTGACAGGAAGGTAGAAGAAAAAAAATTCACAAAGCCATTTACTGAATATATTTGGAGAACGTAACAAACTCAGACTTTAAGGCCTGAAGGGACCATCATGATCATCTACAGTGGATGTTGCTGCTCAAACAGTATGGATAAAGTAACGGAATAGTGTGACTTTAAAAAAAACCCTGAAGTTCTGAAATTTCAATCAAGCACCCAAAGTAAGCCAACACCACCATTTATTTACAATCAATAGAATAAGGGCCACATTTTCAGCTGGTGTAAGTCAGCATAGCCCCACTGACTTTAATAACTAATTGTTTAATCATACCACTAGCCATATGCTCCACACCATTTCTGAAGAACTTTCAATTAGCAAATTTTCTACAGATTGCATGATGTGAAAACAGTGCTATTGACTATGCTACAAACAGTAAAAGGACAGCATCCAAAAATAAAGCTGCTGATCAATAAGTAGGTCAGCTACTAACAACCATCATTCTCTTCCCTCCTCCTCTCACCTTAGATGTGCCACAGTTTCAGTTCCCCTCCTCCAAAGTATATTTAAGATATTGCCAACCTTATTTTAAATCTGTTGAAGAAAATAATCTAGCAACTATCTGAATGCACCAATCAGTTCTGCATTAAGTGTTCTTGCCAATACTGTTCCAGAATAAGCTGATTTCGCCAAAAACAATTACCTCCTGATTGTTTACATCTGGCCTGAATCATAAAAGCAACAGAAGATACAACATCAGTGAGCTTGATAATTAGGTTCTGCAAGACTCAGGGATTGTCTACATGAACATTTAGTTTGTGGCAAGCTGGGATGTGAATCTACCCCATGCTAGTTTGCTGCAGACTAACTGTCCATGTGGACCTTGCTGACATGCATTAACAGTTAATTAATGAGCTTGGATCTAGTCCTCTTCAAAATGGAACTCGATCAAAGCATATTGATGAACTGTAAATGCACATCAGCAGGGTCCATGCGGCCAGCTAGTCTGGTGTAGAGTCACACCCTGGTTTGACCTACCCTGGCTTGCTATAAATTAAATATTTGTGCAGACAGGCCCTTACAGTAGTTAACACTGATCTGACTTCAGACAAGTCTATTCTACCATAGGTGCTGACTCCCTGGGTGCTCCCAGGCTGGCCTCACCTTACTCACCTCATCTCCGCCTCCTCCACTGAGCATACCATGTCCCTGCTTCTCCCCCTAGCTCCCAGCGCTTGCCGCTGTGAAACATTGCTGGGAGAGAGGGGGGAGGAGCGAGAATGCGGCGCGCTCAGGGGAAGAGGCAGGGCCAGGGCGGGGATTTGGGGAAGGAGTCCAACAGGGGCAGAGTTGGGGGTGGGGACTTTGGGGAAGGGGTTGGGATAGGGGCAGGGCAGGCAGGGGCGGGACAGGGGTGGAGGCGGGACAAGCACCCACCAGCAGCAACAGAAGTTGATGCCTATGTACTACTCTACAATCTACTTCAGAAAGGTCTCACAACCACCCAAGAAGTACCACATATATTTGTGCTTTACTGTTCTCAGTATGAAATGTAGGTGTCCAAGGTATGTCAGAATACATAAAAAAAAGGTCCTAGCCCAGAACAGTTTAAAATCTAAATTTAGTTATAAGGCAATTAGGGAAGATGAAAGAGCACAGGAATAGGACAAGGAGAGAAGAGGTTAACTGCAACACAATCACGTCATTTTCTTTTATGTTGTGTCACAGAAGAGACGTTTGAGAAGAAATTTTAATGAGAAATGGGTAGTAGATTGGCAGACCAAAAACAGGAAAAGCATTCTAGGAGAAGACTGAATCATAAAAAAAGGCACGGAGTGAGACAAAACAGCAGGGCATTAAGGCCATCACTGATAGAGCAGCAGGGTTGCAATATTTATACATGAATGTTAGGGAATTGTATAGATTAAAGGATTACTGCAATTACAACTACCAATCCTGGTATATATCTGCCTTCTTGTAAAGCACTTTCAGATCTACTACTAAAAGCACTACATAGGAGCCAGGTGTTGTTATTCTTAATCAGTAATGAACTACCAGAGCACTCATAAAAAGATTACTGAATTCATCCTCAATGTACTTGTGATGTAGCGAAGTACCCTGTTTTATAGACGCTGGCTGAGGCATAGAGAAATTAAGTGACTTGTCCAAGGTCATATTGGAAATGGGTGGTATAGCAGAAAATTAAATCCAGAGCTCCTGAGTTCCAGGCCAATATCTTATCCTCAAGACCATTCTTCTCATATTGTCCACCCCCCTGCTAGTGCAGAATAGTTCCCAACAGTGTATTTTCTAATGCTTTATTCAGACTAGTTGTAAAACAGTTCAGGCAATAAATGAGGTTTTTATGTGTGCCAGATTTTCTATGACAAAGGCCAGTTTCAAAAGTCTGGGGACACAGAAACAGTGTGCAACAGAAACTTAACTAAATGTCAAATGTACACGTATGTAGTCATTAATGAACAACATTGTAGATTTTCCCCCTATCAGACTGATAAATATAGCATGGTGGGATGTGAACATGACTTCTTTCTTCACCAGGAAGTCAGTTACAGCCTAGTGCACCAGGCCAGAACGGAGACGACAACATTTAATTTAAATCAAATCCACTGTAGCAGGTAGTAAAAAACTACATTGTTCAAAAGGAATACTTTGACAAATTTGTCTCCTGTATGCACAGTAAAAGCAGCAGCTGTAGAAATATTGTTTGTGCCTCTAAATGGCTGTGGCTGGTGTACTGCATGGCTACATTAGCTCCATGCACAAATCCTATCATATCAAAGCAGAAATAGATTCCATTTATTTCTGAAGTATGCAGTCGAATGTACTTACCATGTTAAAAACCTTAAAAAAAAAAAAAGGTAATAATTGGAGATATACCAATCTCCTAGAGCTGGAAGGGACCTTGAAAGGTCATCGAGTCCAGCCCCCTGCCTTCACTAGCAGGACCAATTTTTGCCCCAGATCCCTAAGTGGCCCCCCCTCAAGGATTGAACTCACAACTCTGGGTTTAGCACACCAATGCTCAAACCACTGAGCTATCCCTCTTTTTGTTCTTTTTAATTATTATTATTACTACCCACCATCTCCAAATTCACGCTGATCTGTTCTGACATCCCAAACTGAACAATCCTTTAAGGTCACTGTTTGGAAAGAACTCCATTACACTGTATCCATGCTATTCGGGGCAGTTATCTCCCTTTATGGCACACTTTTCAAAATGGTTTTTAGACTCCAAGTAATCTTTAAAAACAGACAGGTGTGCCCAGTAATGAACCTCACTTACCCAAGTCCCTATGCAACTGTTTGCTATTCTATTTGAGTTTTTTGATAACTATGACATCTGAGAATTATGCATTCTGGAATGTCAGAGCAGCCAGTCTGAGACTGGAGGTTGCGAGAGATGTTAAAAACAAACCTCTCTCCCTGCCACCCATTTGTGCAGAATGCCTGCTTATGTTGTTTAATAGAAACAATCAACACATCTCTCCTAAATTAATGAACTCTGCCCATTTCTGCTGCAGCTCACCCTTACAATGAATTACAGTATTGCTCCTCCAAAAAAAGTTACAGATATTTTGAGCTGTACATTTAAACTGAATCTTTTCTTACCATTTTACACAGTATTTCATATTACTGTATGTGTGTTGTGTGATCATGTAATAATACACCCTACTTTCTGCATACACACAAGGGACAGAACTGAAGTAGCCATGGATGTTTTGAAACTGAGGGTAGAATTTAGTTCTGCAAAAGGAATTTAGTAACCTTTTGAAGCATAAAATTGAATAGAATCCAACTCACTCTGCCCACAATGGTGTTGACTGTGCAATGCTTACTGGTGTAAGAAGTAGCATAAGCTTACTGCCACTAACATAAAATTGATTTGACCCTTGTGTTCTCATGACCATATTAGATCATTTCTCTCCTCTTTCAGCTGCTTTTCTGACCATAGCAACATATTAAAGGTAGCACTTATGTTGCACCTTTTAAATAAATTTAATCCTGTTTACACAATCTGAATCATGTATTTCAAAGGCTGTACATTCAAATGAGTATGTGAACTTTAAGAATACCAGAATGAAAAGTTATAAACCTATTTGAATGTTGAGCTGGAATCCTGGTTCGATATTAGTTATTGATCTTCAACAGCTAAGAAAAACCAGCAAATAAAACCCTATGTCCATCTGAACGTACAAGTCATCTTAACAGTATTTTTTGTTTATATATTATATTTTCATAAATTATATTAGCAATGACGACTTGAGGCTGAGTTCTTTCTGGGAGTTAACAGGCTAAGGTAAGAACTTTAGCTTCAGCATAGGCTTTCAACATCTTCAGTAGCCATTAAATGCCCTCCCTAGTCACTACTGTTTAATCATCATCATCCTACACTATTTTCAGACCAGAAAAGCTATTTCTAAACTACATATCTTCAAAATATTGCTAAGGCACCAACTTTATTTGTGGATTATGGACATGCTAAATTAGGACACAGTCAACTTGAAATCTCAGTTTCAACGTGTTAATTTAAAAGTAATTTCAGGTACCACACAATTACTACTGCCTATTTGTAGTTTAACAGTTAGTTTCTATTTTTTAAGAATAATTTTCTCTTTCCCTCTTGCATGAAAACAGAAAGAAGTTTAATATCGGTACTTTCAGAGTTACCTCCACAAAAACTCACTAGAGCTTCAACATACATGAGGAACAATCTTGTTATAGAATTCAACCAAAGCTGAAATTCAGCTTCTCATGCTCCACCTAGGAGGCCCTACACAATTTTGCTCTCATCTACAGTCTCTGCTCATCTTTTCATTTTCCTCTTTCCTTCCCTATGCTTTTCACCATATAATTGCTTTTGTCTCATCTTCCTGCTCTGATTCAAGTATTCTGCCCTCTACATCTGGAATAGTCTTCCCTTCCTCATCCACAAAGAGTCTCTCTCGCTCTCTCAATCCCATGTCTCCAAGAAAGAATGCACATTGTAGAATACACAGCATCATGTCCTATGTGCCACATTAATAATGAACTGTTGCATTGGCCCTATGTGTAGTAAGGAACTTGGATATATGGGATACTGTTCCTCTGCCCTCCCAAGCCCCTTGCTGCAGTCCCATCCCATTGCCAATTTAAACTCAAAGACTTGGGGACACTAGTAGGATCAAAGGGCCTCATTTCTTTACAATTCAGGAGTGGAAAACTTAGAAGAAGAGAAGGGTGGCAGGAAAGAGGCCTGAATATTTAGGGTTCTAGTCCACTGCCTCCCCCATAGGATTTCTAGTGTTCTTACTCTAGAGCTGAGCAAATGGACCAGATGAAAGTCCCAAATTAAATTACAATGGAAAAGGAGCAGAAGTGGCAACTGCAGGAGCAGGAGGGAGAAAGAGTGGGGAAACGCCTTCCTTGCCTTTCCCTGTTGAGTCTGGAGATGGGAATTCTGCCATTCCCCCTCTTCCTCTCACCTAGCAGGTGACCCCTAGTGAATTATGTGAGATTTGCGCCCCTACCAGTCACAAAACAGAGTGATATATTGAACAAAAGCCCGAGAGCTTCAGAGTTCTAATTCCAGCTCTACCACTGATCCACTGCATGCTTTAAGCAAGTCATTTAACCTTTATCTTTCTAATTCAAATAGAAAAATAATACCTCAACACCGCTGTGAGGTAGAAGACTGTTCTCAGAGCAAACATTAATTGCAAGTGTTACGCAAGTTCTAAGCAATAAGAATTACAACTATGGTTACCACCTCTGAAATACAAAAAGAGGGCCCCGCTCCCCAACAACCCACAACCCCAAGGCAACTCAGTAACACTCGCCCCTTCAACAGCAACTTATAGTATCTAGCGAGAAAACACACAGATAAGATTGATATCATTTTCTTACTTAAACTGTGGAAGTGGGAACACTGCAGCATCTTTAGCTGGACACAAACTTTTAACACTAGATATTCTAGTGTATTGTAATGATAATGCAAATCTTTAGTCCCACATTAAAAAAAAGTCAGATTAAATTATTTTTCTGGCAACTGGCAAATCCATAAAAAACCAGCCAGGCTGGTTGAATACCGACCAGGTGGTAACTCTAGTTGCAACAGAATAGTTAAGGTTAATATGACCATTCCATTCAAAGTACCTTTTTTCAGTTATAATATTATCAAGTTTATACAAGTCTTTAGTTCAAATGCCCATTGGAATGAATTATTTCCAGAAAAGAATAACCATGACTTTCAACACTGCGCAATCTCTCCTCTCTTAAAAATGTAGTTGATGGTAATTCGGGTGGTGCAAGACTATTAATACAATGTTGAATTTGACAATTTAAATGCACAAGACAGGCAGGAAATTAAGAAGATTCAAATAGCAAAGTTAAATTGTTAAGTTTTCTGATTTTTGTGCATTTAACTTTTCTACTTTAACATTGTAGGCTTTTTTGCATTGAATATTAGATGTTTGCAATGGATATATCTAAACTTTTTCCATCAGAAATGTACCTCACTCAGGAATGTAAAGTATGGTGTCTTATTTTTAATAGATTAGAAAGAATGCAAGTCTGTTATCTCCTCCACAAATTAGAACATTAAACAAAAAAAACAAAAACAAAACCTCTGAATGGGAGTGGGGACAGACAATAAAATGCCAGAGAGCACTTGTCCTGGAGACTACTACACTTATTTTATTGTTTAAGTTTCTGGCCCAATTTCATTCCCTGCTTTGTGTAACTGCTTTTAACATTTTTTTAAAATGTAAAATAGAGCATCCGAGATACTGAAAAGTGACTAGTAAAAAGTAATTTTACCTGAAAATTGTTTTCTGTGACTCTGTTCCACCAAACCATATTGATGGGTACTCCTGTTTTACACCTGTCAGCCAGACAGCCAATAGCGTTCTTTGATTTTCGTGCCTTTGATCCCACCGGAACTATCCTCTCCTCCAGCATCCCCAGTCGATACTTCCTTGGCTACGAAAAAGAAGGAGAGAAACCAGGCCACTCCTAACATCCCTCAGTCTAGAACTAAGCTAAAATAGGTAGAACATCTCAGGATGATCTCTGGATTGGTGGAATAGGAAACAATTTGCAAGTAAAATTTCTCTGAGACTGTTTCCCTTCAATCCCGACTACGAGGCTCTAACTAACAATGCCTTGGAAAGGAAAACAAAACAACTAAGGCAGAGGTAGAGTATCTGTAAGCAAACCATTGCAACAGAAGTCAGACACTGAAGTCTGTGCATACAGTTTGGTGAATTTCATAAAAATGAAAAATTGTGTTTTGCAAAACCTCTTCCGTTGACACTTCCCTATTTTTATCCAACAATGAAGACACTTTTGTGACAGAACAAGTGCGGAGGTTTTACAGAGGAACGCATGGTACCTTCCAACCTATATTCCTCTCTAGCACATACCTTCAACCACATTGTGATACTGAACTCTGACACTTCCCTTGGGAAGGGTCAAAGGCTTCCATCAATCAACAGGAAATCAGCTTTAGGAAAAAACATTTAAAGGCAAAACAAATATTTAAGTTCAAGGCTGCCACAGCACTTTCTTGAAAAGCATGGGGCCTTAAAGGAAATTTCAAAACAGAAGATAGTTTTGAAGCCATTTACAACAGAACTCATAGAACTAAACAAAAGGTCTTCCATCTGTCCAAATTAATATTCAGAAGACTAATTCCAACTATCTTCCTAGATGAAGACAGACATGAAATACAATAATGGAAGAGTACGTGAAATGGACTCCAGTCACTCAAGAAAGCAAACCACGCTTTTAAAAAAAGCAAATATGCAAAAGGTGGTTGTGACTCAATAATAGAGACAACCCTAGTGCCCTGATTATGGAAAACCAGTAGATGGACTCTAAAGCATTTAATTGTTATAAAAAGAGCACTGGAAACTGAAGTCCTTTACTCAAAAAACAGGCAAAGCACAAGGGCACTGCAAACTTCCCCATGATGTTTACCAATGTATCCTAACCTAGAGAGCAAATACCAGCAGGGACAGTTCAGAGTTTAGACTTATTTAGAGCATGGCTTCTTTACTGCTGCTTTAATCAACTGGAGACAAAATTTCCACACTTATGAGTGTGGGTTTTAATGCGGCTGCTGGGCCGCTAGGATCTGGGTTGAGACCACCAATTACTTAAATCTTATGCTGGTCACCGAGCAGTTCTAAAACGGCTTTCAGAAGACTTCTAGTTTGGGTAATAGGCTGTTGCCTGAATGTGAAGAATGTTAGAAGCCTAGGATTTTGATAAGAACCTGCTGTAAACTTCCAAAATGATCAAAGGATGTTCTGCTATGGTAAAATCCTCATGACAATGAAAGGGAGGGAAAGAGCAGCTAATCTATTTTAGAGTATTTTGCCCACATAGAATGAAGGATGTAAGCTTTTCAATAGTCTCCTCTCTAAAGCAGGCTTGTAGCAAGAGTCATTCTGCATTGAAATACCCAAATAGTTCTGAATACTTGTTACACAAAGAAATATGAAATAGTTTAGAATCAGACCAGCATGTCTGTTATACATGGTCCCATGTAATGACTCCACAGATAGGAGATACTGCATGGATATGGATCAACTCTCCTGGGTTCCTGTTGTTACTTCCTTCTATATTTGTAATATAAACTCTTAAAACCCATGGAGAAAGTTTATCCTTATTCATAAAAAGTCTTCCTTTTGGGGTATCTACTGAACTAGGTATCAACTGGCAAATGTAGGAAAGTTTTACTGCGATCACGTATAGAGCAAGATAAAAAACTAAAAACTTACTCACCTTCATGAAGAAACCTACTTAACTAGTCTCTCCAGGAAACTGAATGGCTTGTAATTGGACATGCATGGTAAAGATTGTTCCTTGCTAGACAAAATGAGAACTTCATTGGAGGAGATTTCCCCCCGTTCATGCAAACCCACCAACGCTGTAAGGTGAGTCTAACCAGACTTTCACAAAAGGCTGCAAAAGGAGCCTCTGCTTATAGGGGGTTCACCTGACAACCTAGGAGTCACATTAGCCAGTCTAAACTCCTACAGAATTCAATTGGCTTTTTGCTTGAATAATAATAAATTCCAGGATTTGGCCTGCTCATATTCATGACTCTTGTTTCTGATAAAAATAGTTCAAGTTAAACAGTAGAAGATGAAGGATCCCAACTTTGACCTTTAAGTTATAAAGGTATAATGCTGCTTAAAGATCAAGTAATTTGAATCCTTGACATACAAAAGGAGAGTAAGTGGCTTCTGCAATGTCTCTAGATGGAAATATATAAATTGTGTGATGACAAGACAACACAGTCTTTCCAACATTTTGAGTATGAATTCATTATAGTAAGGCTAATGATCAGCTGCCCATTTGGAAGACTGGAAAGAGCAACATATCTGAATTTCCGGAAAGGTATACTCGATACATTTTATACGTGAGGTCTTTTGGGTGAGGCAAAAAATGTCTTTTCTCTGCATCAATGTTGAAAATTTTACTGTATTTTTCCATGATGGGTGTGTCTCAATGTCGTTGACCAAACTAGCACCTTGCCCTTCACTGCTATATCAAGTACTATGCCCCAACCATCCATTCTCCTCAGTGTTGAAGTTCACGTATGTTAACAAAAAGCTTATGGATCCTTCAGAACGAAAGGTGATCTATAAATATAAGTATTTTGAAAAAGGGAAACTAAAACAAGACAGAAACCGAGCCAAGCAGTTAAACCAGAGGGAGGTGGTTTCCTTTACAATTAGCTTCAGATTCCAGAGCAGTACAGTGAAACTGAATTCAGGCTTTATGAGGGGTCACAACCAAAAACAAAAACACACACAATAGCCAGTTATATGCTACAAGCAATATAGAATCCAGTCTGTACTGATAAGATACCCCTAATTCATAGCCTTCTTAACAAGAATCAGGAATTAAAAGACATCTGCATGTAATAACTTAGATCTGGCACTAGAGGCAAGATTTTCAAAAGCGCCTAAGTGACTTAACAGTCTATATCGGGGTTCTCAAACTGGGGGCTGGGACCCCTCAGGGGATCATGTTATTACATGAGGGGTCGCAAGCTGCCAGCCTCCACCCCGAACCCCACTCTGCATCCAGAATTTAATGATGTTAAATATATAAAAAGTGTTTTTATTTTATAAGGAGGGTTGCACTCCGAGGTTTGGTATGTGAAAGGGGTCACCAGCACAAAAGTTTGAGAACCACTGGCCTGTAGCCAATTTTCAAAAATGACTTGGCTTGTCTAAATGGTAAGTTCCTGCATGGCAGGCCAGGGTATGAATCTACAGCGCACCAGCCTGCTGTGCAATAATTCACCCCATGTAGGCATTTCAACAGCACAGTGGAAGTCCTGGAGTGTGGACTAGACCTTACACATTCACTGCAGTTTAGCAGTGTACACACAGTCAGCATGCAGCAAGATGATGTGTGGTAAATTCACACCCTGGCTTGCCACGCCATACAGACATGCCTGAGTCACTCAAAATTTTTTTTACCCAAGAACCCGGACTTCTGCAATGCAAGACAGACATGAAAGCCCTGTCAACATTTTAATAAAAAGAGTGGATTAAATTCTGAGTAACTTGCATCTAAATATCCCAAGTTTACCCTCAAACTATTCCATCAACGAAAGCGCATCCAGGTCAGGATGTACAACCGAGTCTACAGGAAACTAGAAGAAAGGAAAAGGGAATAAGGAATTTCTGCAGAGAGAGCTGGTAGGTAAGGTTAGTAAATCTACTGAATAGTCAGGACAGGAACACCAAGATAGCAAATAAAATTACAGAGAGCAAGAATATGGCAACCACAGGTAGAGGATTATGCCTTGGATCGAAGGCAAGGACAAAGCAGCCACTCATTAAGCTTCTAGGAAAACAAGGTTACTTGAGAATGTCTTCTATGGAAGTTATGACATCCTATGAAGAGATGATTTAACCTGCCCAATAAAGCTCATGAGCTGCTTGATGAAAGGGCAGTTCCCTTGGATGAATATAAAGATGACTGAAAGAAAAACTCCATAAGGAAAGAACTGCTCAGCAACAGATGTTTTGCATACTTTGACATCTGTATAATGTCTGTACGTTTTAGGAAGGCAACTGACATTTAAATACTGACTTAGTAAACAATCTTGAGAAGCAGAGAGTTCCTACTAAGAAATGTCTTCACACCAAAATACTCTGACAGATGAGCAATCTTGAATCACCATGTGCTCTGGAAATGTTTCCTGATGCCAGCCCATCTGTTACTTTCTCCCCATTCATCCAATATAGAGTTCCAGAGAACTCTAGCAAGTCTATTAACTTGTCCATTTTATTCTGCTAGATGGACTGCTTGCTGTAATTTGAAACCGGCAGGATACAACATGAAACTTGTCTAGATTTATCCCTGTGAGACAAAAAAAACCTCACAAAGACCCAACAAGATGCAAGGTTTCCCTGTTCTAGTAACTTTCATTCAATGATAGAATCTGCATTATCTTCAATGCCTGAGGTTTTCAGTGTTGTCTGCAGGATTTGAACACTGGGAATTAAGCCACCATATTCCATAGAAGCAGCAAAGAGTCCTGTGGCACCTTATAGTCTAACAGATGTATTGGAGCATGAGCTTTCGTGGGTGAATACCCACTTTGTCGGTATCATATTCCATAGGTAATTTTGGAAAATCTAAGCATAACACTTATTTGTGTGTGGAAAGATTTACTCATTTTCTAAAATGCATTTATTATACCATTGATGATAACACAGCATTTTAGAGATGTAATACACTACCTGTTCCCAGGATCCTACAATCTAATTCAGTCAGGGAAACATTGGACTATGGTGGGTAGAGAAGATGGAGTACACAACAGTTATCAGTCAGTAGAGAATACAGATTTTTGGACAGTATTGTATTTCAAGGAAAGTAGTTCAAATGTGTATTTTTGTTTTACATAGTTACTTTTGAAGCATTATTTTTATACAAACACCAGACTGGGAACAGATCATGCCTCAACAGAGACTGGGCAGAGATTAGTGGTGGAGAGCTACTCAAGAAGAATTTGAAGATACTGAGCCATGTTAGTCTACTGGGGCCTGGTCTACACTACGTGTTTAAACCGTATTTATCAGCGTTAAACCGATTTAACCCTGCACCCGTCCACACAACGAGGCCCTTTATATTGATATAAAGGGCTCTTTAAACCGATTTCAGTACTCCTCCCCGAGAGGAGTAGCGCTGAAATCGGTATTGCCACGTCAGATTAGGGTTAGTGTGGCCGCAAATCGACGGTATTGGCCTCCGGGCAGTATCCCACAGTGCACCATTGTGACCGCTCTGGAAAGCAATCTGAACTTGGATGCACTGGCCAGGTAGACAGGAAAAGCCCCGCGAACTTTTGAATTTCATTTCCTGTTTGGCCAGCGTGGAGAGCTCACCAGCACAGGTGACCATGCAGAGGTCATCAGCACAGTTAACAATGCAGTCTCCTGAGAATCGAAAAAGAGCTCCAGCATGGACCGCATGGGAGGTACTGGATCTGATCGCTGTATGGGGAGAGGATTCCGTGCTAACAGAACTCCGTTCCAAAAGACAAAATGAAAACACATTTGAAAAAATTTCCAAGGCCATGATGCAGAGAGGCCACAGCAGGGACTCAGTACAGTGCTGTGTGAAAGTTAAGGAGCTCAGACAAGCCTACCAGAAAACAAAAGAAGCAAACGGAAGGTCCGGGCAGGGCCGAAAACATGCCGCTTCTACGCTGAGCTGCATGCAATTCTAGGGGGGTCCGCCACCAGTACCCCACCCCTGTCCATGGATTCGGAGGTGGGGGTGGTAATCGCAGCCATGGCTGAGGATTCTGCGGACGGTGAAGATGAGGAGGAGGAAGAGGACGACGAGCTTGCAGAGAGCACACAGCACTCCATTCTCCCCAACAGCCAGGAGCTTTTTCTCACCCTGACGGAATTACCCTCCGAGCCCTCCCAAGCCACTATCCCACGCAATGAAGCCACGGAAGGGACCTTTGGTGAGTGTACCTTTGTAAATATAAAACATGGTTTAAAAGCAAGCGTTTAATGATTAATTTGCCCTGAGGACTTGGGATGCATTCGCGGCCAGTACAGTTATTGGAAAAGTCTGTTAACATGTCTGGGGATGGAGCGGAAATCCTCCAGGGACATCTCCATGAAGCTCTTCTGGAGGTACTCCAAAAGCCTTTGCAGAAGGTTTCTGGGCAGAGCAGCCTTATTCTGTCCTCCATGGTAGGACACTTGACCACGCCATGCATGTAGCAAGTAATCTGGTATCATTGCATGACAAAAAGCCTAGCTGCGTATGGTCCCAGTGGTTGCTGGCATTCAAGCAACATCCGTTCTTTATCTTGCTATGTTATCCTCAGGAGAGTGATATCGTTCATGGTTACCTGGTTGAAATTCAGGAATTTAATTAAGGGGACAGAGATGGCCATTCCTATTGGGCTGTTTGCCTGTTGCTTAAAAGACATCCTTCCTTGCAGGTAGCCAAGCAGGGGGAAAGGGGGTGGGGGGTGATTGGCGCTGAGCTTTTTCGCGTTTGGCTAGCAGGGATCTTCCATGATACCAGCCACGCGGTGGAGGGAGGGGTAAAGCGATCATCCCAGAGAATTGGATGGGGGGTGTGGTTTCTGCTGCTGCATGTTAACAGGAAAGAAGCAACACTGAACGGGCTTTGCTTGGTATTTGGGAAAGGAGGGCACTGTGTATATGAAGGCTGCAGAAGCCGAAAGACAATGGCTTACCATGGCCGCATGCAAGTTGAATTCTGCTGCCCGGACCTGCATCTGTGAGATCTCTAACACCAGAGCTGCAGGCACTCAATATTAAGATGCAAAATGCGACCTTGTAGTGAAATCACATGTGCTATGTAAGGTGAACAGTGTTGTTCACAGTGAAAGAGTATAACCATTGTTCTGTAAAATGCATCTTTTTAAATACTTGTCTCCCTTTTTTCCCCTCCCTCATGCAGCTGCAAATTTTTCAAGCCTCCCTACTCCATCCCAAAGGCTATCTCAGATAAGGCGGTGGAAAAAAAAGACACGAGACAAAATGTTCTCGGAAATCATGGAAGTGACCCGCAATGAAAGAGTTCATCTGAATGAGTGGAAGGACGTGGTATCAAATTACAGGAAAGATGCCAGTGAAGGTGAGAACAGGAGGGACGATCGAGATGAGAGGTGGCGGCAGGAAGATCAGAGGAGGCATGATGCAATGCTGGGGCTGCTGCGTGATCAAACTGACATGCTCCGGCGTCTGGTGGAGCTTCAGGAACAACAGCAGGATCACAGAGTGCCGCTGCAGCCCCTGTGTAACCACCCTCACCATGTTGCATATCCTCCTCACCCAGACGTGTAAGAACATGTGGGGGGAGGCTCTGTGCACCCGCCCACTCCACCCCTGTGGACAGCCCAACCAAAAGGCTGTCATTATTTTGAAATTTTTTTAGTGGTCTTTTCCTTCCCTCCTATCCTCCTCCCAAACCATGCCCGGGCTACCTTGTCAGTTCTCTCCCTCTTTTTATAATGAATTAATAAAGAATACATGATTTTTAAACAATAGTGACTTTATTTCCTTAAGCAAGCTGTAATTGAAGGGGGAGGGTGGGTTGCTTACAGGGAATGAGTCAATCGGGGGGGAGGGGCTCATCAAGGGGAAACAAACAGCAGTCACACCATACCCTGGTCCGTGATGAAACTCGTTTTCAAAGCCTCTCTGATGTGCACCACTTCCTGGTGTGCTCTTCTGATCGCCCTGGTGTCTGGCTGCACGTAATCAGCGGCCAGGTGATTTGCCTCAGCCTCCCACCCCACCATAAAGATCTCCCCCTTACTCTCACAGAGATTGTGGAGCACACAGCAAGCAGCAATAACAAAGGGGACATTGGTTTGGCTGAGGTCTGAGCGAGTCAGTAATGTGCGCCAGCGCGCCTTTAAACGGCCAAATGCATATTTTACCACCATTCTGCACTTGCTCAGCCTGTAGTTGAACAACTCCTGACTACTGCCAAGGCTGCCTGTGTATGGCTTCATGAGCCATGGCATCAAGGGGTAGGCTTGGTCCCCCAGGATAACTACAGGCATTTCAACATCCCCAACTGTTATTTTCTGGTCTGGGAAGTAATTCCCTTGCTGCAGCCATTTAAACAGAGTAGTGCTCCAGAAGACGCGAGCGTCATGAACCCTTCCCGGCCATCCCACGTGGATGTTGGTGAAAAGTCCCTTGTGATCCACCAGTGCTTGCAGCACCACTGAAAAGTATCCCTTGCGGTTTATGTACTGGGTGCCCTGGTGCTCCGGTGCCAAGTTAGGGATATGGGTTCCATCTATCGCCCCACCACAAATGGGAATCCCATTGCAGCAAAACCATCCACTATGACCTGCACATTTCCCAGAATCACTACCTTCCGTAGCAACAGCTTAATGATTGCTTTGGCTACTTGCATCACAGCAGTCCCCACAGTAGATTTGCCCACTCCAAATTGATTCCCGACTGACCGGTAGCTGTCTGGCGTTGCAAGCTTCCAGAGGGCTATTGCCACTCGCTTCTCAACTGTGAGGGCTGCTCTCATCTTGGTATTCTGGCATTTCAGGGCAGGGGAAAGCAAGTCACAAAGTTCCATGAAAGTGCCCTTACGCATGCGAAAGTTTTGCGGCCACCGGGAATCGTCCCAAACCTGCAAAACTATGCGGTCCCACCAGCCTGTGCTTGTTTCCCGGGCCCAAAATCGGTGTTCAATGGCTAGAACCTGCCCCATTACCAGCAGGATCTCCAAAGCGCAGGGGCCTGCAGTCTGAGAGAATTCTGTGTCCATGTCCTCATCACTCTCATCGCCGCGCTGCTGTAGCCCCCTCCTCCTCACCTGATTTTGCAGGTCCTCGTTCAGCATAGACTGCACGATAATGCGCGAGGTGTTTACAATGTCCATGATTGCTGTCTTGAGCTGAGCAGGGTCCATGCTTGCTGCGCTATGGCGTTTGCACAGTTCACCCAGGAAAAAAAGGCGCGAAACGGTTGTCTGCTGCTTTCACGGAGGGAGGGGTGAGGCTGTACCCAGAACCACCCGCGACAATGTTTTTTGCCCCATCAGGCACTGGGATCTCAACCCAGAATTCCAAGGGGCGGGGAAGACTGCGGGAACTATGGGATAGCTACCCACAGTGCAACGCTCTGGAAATCGACACTAGCCTCGGTACATGGACGCACACCACCGAATTAATGTGCTTAGTGTGGCCGCGTGCACTCGACTTTATACAATCTGTTTTAAAAAACGGTTTATGTAAAATCGGAATAATCCCATAGTGTAGACATACCTTGGACAGAACTAGCTTTTCCTACGTTGCCTCCTAAAAAGTGACCATTAAACACAAGGTGGCAACCCATAACCTGCTAGATTACACAAAAGCGCTCTGAACAACTCATTATCCCACAATCCATAAGCCACCTCTTTCCCCCTCTCTTCAGGGGAGCCATAACCACTATGTTATTTTCATTCAATAAACTATGATGTGTTATCTGGATTAGAAGAACACACTTCAAATGAACATTACCGGTAACTAATATGTTCCACATGGAGCTATAATTGAAGACTACTCAGTGGCAGAGTTGCTACAGAATGCACCATCCTCTTTGTCCTGCATGCCAACTATTAGGGGGATGTCTTCCCTAGCAGAGGCATGCAAAGGCAAAGGCTCAAACAGTTCCAGAGGTACCAGACCTGGTACCATAGAGGCGCCCCAGCCCTTGTGTTTTTTTGTTTTTAACTTCTCACTCTTTTCTTCTGTCATGGAGCCCTAGCCTTCTCTGTAACTGCTTCCTTCACTTGCTCTCAACTGACCTTATAGCTGCATTCCTGAGCTCTGGCTTAGTTTCACCTGATATAGCTCCGAGTTTCACAGAGATATTATGACCTTTGACCTGATTTCTCAGTTTCACAGAAATATTAGCTAAATCTTTCACACACTCAGTCATGAAGAGCTTGGTGGGTGAATTCCTATGGTCGACAGTGATTTCCGCTATGAATACCTACATAAGAATGGTGCTCAAAAGTACAAGCTACAACAGGCCACTGAAAAAGGTCAGAAAAGTGCAAGTGGTCTACATAGTTTCTTGTAAAGTGAGATGTTTGACCATGTTCCTGGTGAAAAATCATCAGATGTTTCTGCTACTTGCACTTCTGAATCGTCCTTAGCTAGTGAGGATGTTGATTTGGGTTTCTCAGGCTTGTCAAGTGCTGGAGTATCTGATTCTGGCACAGAGCTTGGTATTGAATTGTTGAGCCCTAGAGTTTGAGTCTGGGACAGAAAGTTACCTGTTGGTTGTTAGTGCAACAGTTATGGATGCGGATGCTGAAAATGGTTTGATTATTGAAAGCGTGGGAAAAATGTTTGACTCTGACAAGGCAGATCTGGCTACTTAGCCACAAGTGACAGATTCTGTTCACTATTTTTTGGTAGAAAACAATCTTGTTAATTTAAAACAAGAAAGGCAACTATTAAAATGGTGATTCTTTGCTAATACGCCTAATGTTATGTTAATTGCCAGTGAACTTCATTAACGTACAGTTAGATGCTTGTCTCCTTGTTCCATTTTACTTGTTTGCTTTTTCAGCTAAATTCTTCATCTTCCTTTGGGAACCATAAAACTATGCACCCAAACTTTTTTCACTACAGCAAGTGAGAATGCCAGCACAAACATTTAAAGGAATATATGGAGGCAAATCACTTGCTGAATGGAACTTGCAGAACAGTTGGGAAAGGACTGCACAATTGAAAAAGGTATGCAAACCTGCTACAAGTTGCAGAAGGGCATATGGCACAATACTCTGTCATTTCTTGGATATTTGCAGTGTTTAGGTGAGAGATGTTAAACTTTGAGAGGGTCAAGTGAGAAATTAGACTGTCTCTTGTAATGGTAATTTAAGATTTACTGGAATTGCTTGCAAGGTATGGATAGTGTGTTGCAAGATCATACGAAAGCTATTAAAGCTGGTGCCACAAAGGTGATATAGTGAAACTGAATTAAAAATGTATTTTAGTAGGATCACAAGAAAGGTATGGCAGGCTATTTTTACAAGATTAATAAACCTGATTACTTTTCTATTATGTTTTATTGCATTCCAGACCTCTCCTGAATGGAACAAATGTCTCAGGTGTTTATGTATGCTGAGGTTTTGAAAGAAAGAGCAAAAGGTTCTTGCAAATTTTGTAGATTTAATTGATATCCACACCAAAACCAGGGAGGATATTATTATGGAAGTTATTTAGAGGAGCTTAAAAAACAAAAACAAAAACAAAACACCTGTTTAGATCCAGCTGATTGAAGGGGACAAAGCAATAAGAACAGAGCTAACATGGCTGCAGCACACAAAGCCGTTCAAAATTGAATTCAGTGGGTAAATCAAAATGAGTTTCGTCCCACATGCTACCCGTTCACTGACTCTTGTTGGAGAAGCAGCTGCAACGATTGTTCCAAGTTGTTTTATTTTTCTGGAATTGTTCAAAGGATTGTATACTCTGTTTTCCATTTCTACTAGTGGTTGGGATATGTAGAAAAAGCATATCAGTGTTACATTAAAATGTGAAAGTACACAAGCTGATCAGTATGGGTAGAGGCAATGCTCTAGACAAGATAAAAGCTTCAAACAATCTTATGCCAGTACTTAATTAGAAGCTGATAGCTTGCAAACATACATTACACAGAGGTTTTTGTTTTCTTGTTTTTGCTGAGAAGCAGAATACTATCTGGTCAAAAATTAATGCTGTGAGCAAAAAATTTCAGAATTCAGATCTTGACATTAAAACAGCTAACCATTTACTTGGTGGCCTTCAGGATGCTTTAACAGAATTATAGTCTCCTGGGTTTGTTGCATGTAAGGAAGCTGTTGATTCACAGGCTGAAACATTAGGAATATCCACACAGGTCAAAGAGAAATGATCTTAAAGGGGAAAATAATGCTAGGTGAACTTGCAAAGGATGAAAAGAAAGGTAATTAGATCTTGAAAGTTTTGAATGCAAGGTTTTCAACTATATTTTAGACAATATTAACAGAATTGGATGATAGGATGCATAAGTATGAAGTGGGAGAAATGTTTGCTTTCTTTTAAAAGACGAGTAACTGAAAAGCAGCAGTGATGACCTGAAGAGCCACACTCAAAACTTAGCAAGCAGCTATTCTTGTGGATTTAAACCCTGAGAGTTTTGACAATGAAATTGAGCTTCCAGTTTTTGCAAGCAAATCTTTAAGGATGACTTGGAAACAAAAGCACACATTGAACTATTTAGTTACATTCTAAAAAGATCTTTAGATGAGAATATCCCTAACAGAAATAGCATTGCATATATTTTACTGGCAGCTAATCAAAGGAATTTCAGCAAGCTAAAATTAATCACTTAGAACATCGATGGGGCAAGAAAGGGTATGCAATCTGGTAATTATTTCTAGAGAGAACACTGAAGCAAGGTGGACAGACTGGGATGAGTTAATGAGATTGCTTTAGAGAAGACTAAGGAAGGTCCCCTTGTAAGAGTATGTAATGGTGATTTTAGGGGTTTTTTTTTGGTGGGAGGGAGCTGGCAGTAGGAGGCAAGGATGCCTATATTTGAGTCTTCTAACTGGGCCCAGAACATCCCTGGCACAGCACTGTTTCCCAATCTCTTTCAGGTGAAATCCAAGTTGCTGATATGGATTCATAAAACTCTATGTGGTTTGGATCCTAGTTCTAAGAGCTCTCTCTCCCTTCATGTTCCACGAACGCCATTCAAATCAATTAATGCACTCTTGCCTACCACCCCTATATTTGAACTTCTGAGGGCTGGAAACAGTGGTTTTCAGCAATGGGTTCTAGGCTCTGGAATTAACTGCCCTCAATGGGAAACCAGAAGAAGAATCACTTGACCTTCAGTCCATGGTTCAGAGCTCATCTGCTATAGAGGTGGTGTATCCTGACATTTACAATGTTGTCACTATGGTTAAGACTGCATACAAGTTTCAATTCTATCCCCTATTTTAATTTGCTCATAACATTCTCAAATTTTCACCTTTTGAGATGAAATTTTCACTAGCTGAAAATGACTTGGGGAAAGTGATCAAAAATGGTTGAGTTATTTGAGGACAAGTGAAAAACAGTTCTTGTATTATAAAAAATTCTTGAATCTTGCAGTTTGGTACAGAAATAACTGTCATTTGAGGGATGTGCCTTTGAGTACTGCATGAAAACTAGTTTTGATCTGAGTTACAAATGTGAATGTTTTGTTTTAATTCACAACATAGGAACAGAGCACAGGCAAGTGTTGGTTGGTTAGTTGCACAGCAAAAAAGAGTTCCTGCAGACCTTGCAAGCACCAAAGGAGTAACAGAAGGCTGCTGCACTCTTAGGTCAGTCTATGCTCAAAAGTTTAGCAACACAGTTACATCACTTAGAGGTGTGGTTTTGTTTTGGGGTTTTTTGGAGACATAGCTATGCTGGCAAAAGCCTTACTGTAGATGCCGTGATACTGGCAAAAAAGTACCTTTTTGCTGGTCTTGCTGGCACAGCTGCATGAGTAAAACTTCAAATCTGAAACCTTGTCTACGCTTAGAAGCAAAGAACCATGCTTAGAAATGCACCTTGGGGACTCCATATGTTGAGGGAGGCAAAAAGTACATTACTCAGCTGTAAATTTCTTAAGTTTAAGGGCCTCTTACGATACAGTGCACAGAACACAACATTATGGTTGTGTGTAACCAAACAGTTCCAGATAATGGAATTTACACATATAAGAAAGTAGAGTTTAGAAGTCTAGGAAAGTGAAATTTGGGTTTTTCTTTTTAAAAACCCAAGAATATTATATATAAAAATATTGAAAAAGTTAAAGATGTGTAATGAAGCACGCAAAATGCAGGGAACAACAAGGTTAAGGATTCATATGCAACCTTTACTCTGCCCCTTGTGCTCATGTATCATTATAGAGTAGCTGTGTGATCACACTCTTCCTCAATAATGGCGTTCTTCCTGCCACTTTGGATATAAATGTAGTATCTTATATCATGTATGGAAGCCTAGAAGATCTTTCCCTATTCATGTTTCATTACAGCCCTATGAAGAGTCCATAGCAAGTCATTCTTACTGAACACACTACATATGTATTAGACCTAACTTAGGTATAACAGAGAAATCTTGCAAATACACAACAGCCATGTCGATGTTCACCAGAGTTAGCTTTGTAGTTAATTACCTCAGCCCTTGAATTGTAGCTATAGAAGACTGTGCCTGGTAGAAAAGATACGTAGCTGATGAGTGCTGACAAACCTATTAAATTATCCTTTTCCTAAGGTACGTCTCACAGAAAGACTAAGTCAATGAAATTACTCCAGGCATAAGATATATTGAATTTATTTAGGTATAAATAACAAAACAAGCAATAAGATGTTTTTTAAAATCACTAGTTAAGATGAGAGCTAGAAGTTTGTTCTTTCAAATAGAATAAGCATTTTACTTTGATGAACTTATACACATCAATTTCCAAAACTTTCTATAAGCAAATGTAATTTTGAAATAGTTTAGCTTCGTGAAACTGAACTACCCATAAATCAAATTCAACCTGAACAAAAAAAAGTATTTAAGAAAACACCAGATTTACATAAAAATAAAGAAAATATCAAGTCATGTCTGTTAATTAGTAAATATCAATTCTGTGGAACTCTACTGAACAACTGAAAACTGGATAACAGAGTTCCATAAAACTGTAACAAGGAGACCAAATAGCACAGCAGTCTTGATACATGCCTTGTAGTCAATAAGTCAGTTTCTCCACAGTGAAGAAAAACTTTATTCTAACTCTTTCTGTAGGAGGATAAACTTGTTTCCACATTTGTGCAATAACCTTCTTTACAGAAACAAGCAAGTGATTGCATAACTGTTTAATAACAGTTTATTGCACAACAGTATGGTATAATTGCAGAACAAACTTCATGTCTGAAAGAAAAGTTTAGTCCAGTGATGATCTGAAGTCTTCTCTGTAGCCACAATCCTGAAAATTACAATGAGTGATGACACAAATATGGGGTTGCTTGGTAATGAGTATTGATCTACCCCTAAATGTGGTTTATGTACTGGATTTCTGAGATGGTGTGTTAGAATGTCAGAGGGGAGTAGACAGTTTCAACACACTCCCACATAGTTAGATACAGTCATAAGACCAGAGAATGCAAACCATTAAGGCTGAATGGATTTAACTGCCCGAACAATGGAAAATGGATGGGCAGGGGTGGCTCCAAGCACCAGCGCACGAAGCGTGTGGCTGGGGCGGTAAGCCGTGGGGGGGCACCTGCCAGTTGCTGTGAGGGCAGCAGTAGGCTGCCTTCAGCAGCATGCCTGCAGGAGGTCCGCTGGTCCTGCGGCTTCAGTGGTAGGTACGCCAAAGGCGCGGGACCGGCAGACCTCCCGCAGGCTTGCCGCCGAATCCGCACTACCAGCGGACCTCCCGCAGGTGCACCGCCGAAGGCTGCCTGACTGCCGTGCTTGGGGCAGCAAAATACATACGCCATCATATGCCAGCAATGCCCCTCTGCTATGTACATCGGCCAAACTGGACAGTCTCTACGGAAAAGGATAAATGGACAAAAATCAGACATTAGGAATGGCAATATACAAAAACCTGTAGGAGAACACTTCAACCTCCCTGACCACACAATAGCAGATCTTAAGGTGGCCATCCTGCAGCAAAAAACTTCAGGACCAGACTTCAGAGAGAAACTGCTGAGCTTCAGTTCATCTGCAAATTTGACACCATCAGCTCAGGATTAAACAAAGACTGTGAATGGCTTGCTAACTACAAAACCAGTTTCTCCTCCCTTGGTTTTCACACCACAACTGCTAGAACAGGGCCTCATCCTCCCTGATTGAACTAACCTCGTTATCTCTAGCTTGCTTCTTGCTTGCATATATATATATACACACCTGCCCCTGGAAATTTCCACTACATGCATCCGACGAAGTGGGCATTCACCCACGAAAGCTCATGCTCCAAAACGTCTGTTAGTCTATAAGGTGCCACAGGATTCTTTGCTGCTTTTTCAAAATACATAGAGCCGCCCCTGTGGATAGGAACATTCTCCTAGAGTGACTTTTTTCCCCTTCTGGTTCAGCCTTGCTGGCTGACTTGGGGAAGACATCACATCTTATCCCTGTAACAAAGAACACTGAGCAACACGGTAATTGGCGTCAGACACACAGAGGGAAGGGGAGTTGACTTCCTACAAGAATGCTGAAGTGCTTTGCGTAGCTCAAAAGGCTGTTTCTTTCACCAACAGAGGCTGGTCCAATAGAAGATATTACCTCATCCACCTTGCCACTACAAGAATGCAAGTTGGTTCTGTTCTTTTCCTGTAACTAGGGTGGCCACTCTCACATTCTCAGAATATTGGACATTCCAGTAGTTGTGGGAATGGAGTGGGCCTGCCCCTGTCGGTATGCGGGGTGCACAGGAGCGCACTGCCCTGCCCCCTCCACCCCCAGTGTGATCTCGCATGCACCATGTGTGAGAGATCAGGCCGGAAGAGCTGCACAGTGTGCTCTTCAAAACGGCATCCCCAGTTTTGTCTCTGTTCAATTCAAAACCAGATGAGTGGCCTCCCTACATGTAACTCAAGAGGGAAACATCTTACTTAGCTTGCAGAGAAGCACAAGAAGAGGAGACTAAATATGCATGTAGGCTGTTTTGCAATCTTTATCTCTAAAGTTTTGTTCCTACTGCTGAATAAAATATTTGGATTTAAAGAAGTTGGTCAGTCTCACTGGTCACAGGTCTGTGAACTTTGCATGGTAATACATGGTTGAATACATGGGTATCCCAATCTAAGAGTGGAAAAACTGCAAAATTCCAACCCAAGACAGGGAAGGACAAGAGCCCTCACACCTGGGGGAAGAGCGGGAGACTCAGACAAGAATGGGAACAGAGGTGCAGCTAGACCTATAACCATGACAAGCATGTAGTCCCCATGTCTGTATACTGTAAATTGAAGGATTAAGGCCTGTTAGTAGTAGCCAAAGGAAGACGTTTCAATGCAGTACACTACATTTGTAATAGTGTGTCCTTTTCATTGCATTTTTTCCAGCAAAAGAGGAAACGCATTTTCATTAATTCTTGATCATTTGTTGGGTAATACATAAAATACACCTCTACCCCGTTATAACGCCACCCAATATAACACGAATTTGGTTATAACCCGGTAAAGCAGCACTCCGGGGCAGGGGGAGGGCTGTGCACTCCTACGGATCAAATCAAGTTCGATACAACGCGGTTTCACCTATAACACGGTACGATTTTTTTTGCTCCTGAGGACAGCGCTATATCGAGGTAGAGGTGTATTCTTAATATTATCTTAACCTGAGTTAAGATATGAGGGGTTCTAAATGAGCTATTACCAACCAAAAAAAGATCTTGGCGTCACTGTGGATAATTCTCTGAAAACTTCTGTTCAACGCAGAGCAGCAGTCAAAAAGGCTAACAATATGACATGAATTATTAGGAAAGAGATAAAGAAATAATACAGAAAATATCATAATGCCACTTATGAATCCATGGTGCACCCACAGCATCAACACTGTCTAGTTGTGGTTGCCCTGTCTCAAAAAAGGATACAGTGGAACTGGAAAAGGTTCAGGGAAGAGCAACAAAAATGACTAAGGGTATGGAACAGCTTCCATACAAGGAAAGACTAAAGATTAGAGCTGCTCAGCTCAGAAAAGAGACTAGGGGAAGTAATAGAGGTCCATAAAATCCTCAATGGTGAGGAAAAAGTGACTAGAAAAGTGTTATTTACCCTTTCCCACAACATAAAAAGTTAGGGTCACCCAATAAAATTATTAGGCAGCAGGCTTAATACAAACAAGAGGAAATATTTTCCCACAACTCACAACTAACCTTGGAACTCATTGCCGTGGGATGTGGTATTGACCAAAAGTATAAGTGGATTCAAAAAAAGAACATATGCATAAAACTGGAACAATACAGTGAAGGAAGAGATCCATGATGACAGTTAACTAAGAGTAAATATAAAAAAAATTGAATTATAGAAGAAATGCTACTTTATGGTATGTGATCTCAAAGACTACTGTAATACATATGCACAAGTTAGCAGAGCAAAGGTTGCTTGTTGAAACTTCACTTTTGAGTGCTTAACAGACTTTTATGGAATTCTATTTAATTTCATATTAGTCAACTAATTTCTACAGTTTAAGAAGTGAATTTACATGACAAAGAACAAAACGTGAGGAGTTTATCTTTTTTCATCTTAAAAAAAATAAAGAGAGAATTCCCAGATGAGTGTTTGCTACGGAACAACTCAATGCTACAAAGTGCTGGCCCCAATAAAGCAGAGGATGTAGGCATATATGATCTTTAACCACATGATTAGTCCCTTAGTCCCATTTAAATATGACTGAAGTCACTGCTTCAAGTTAAGCATGTGCTTAAGTATTTTGCTGGGTTGGAGCCAGAGTGTTCAGCACCCTGCAAGACTGAGCCAATAATGGTTTCAAGGCAGTGTACGCGTACTAGTGGAAAGCTGTATAGAACACAGTAAGAAGAAAAGGTGCCAAAAACTCACTACTGCTGTCAGCAACTGTAGAAACATGGCATGAGCAGAACTAAAATGGAAATTAGGTCTGGTTTGGGAGACAAATATTCCAGAGGAAATTTGCCTAATCCATTCCAAAGTTCAGCTCTTCATGCAAAGAATACTCTGTGTAATAGACTAGCTAAGCACGAAGTCTGGAAGATGCATCAAATTTAAATAAGAAGTTTGTTTCTGATTAATCTCAATCCAGATAACGTCTCCATTATCTTCCACTGTTCAGTCCAATTTGGAGAAAATCTTTTGTTCCTAACTTCTAGTTATCCAGGGCCAGTGAAGAGACATTCTGAAGGACTAGAACTCTTGTTATACAGCTTGTGGTATATGTAGAGAGACTAGTACAAGCAGCACTGAAACATCCCAAAAACATGGCCAAATGGAATCACAGGATTCATTCCAACCACTGTACCAACAGTTGTCGTCACATCAACAATTATCACTACTGCAGGGTATATCTACACAGCAATAAAAAACCCACAGCACTGAGTCTCAGAGCTCAGGTCAACTGATTTGAGTTCGCAGGCCTCAGACTATGGAGCTAAAAACCACAACGTAGACATTTTGAGCTTGGGCTGGAGCCTGGGCTCTGAGACCCAACTCCCTTGCAGGGTCTCTACATTGCAATTTTATAGCCCCGCAAACCCAAGTCAGCTGACCTGGGCCAGCCACAGCCATGTTGCAGATCTTTTAGCACAATGTAGATGTACCCATAGAGATCTCTAGTTCTGACTCAGATCAAGAACCATTCAAAAATGGAAATAAAACCAAGAAAATTATTGGGAACCATTGAGGACAGTTCAGTTCCAATGGGTTTGAAGGTATGAACAAATAATTTAAAAAAGCAACAAACGTGCTGACCTTCCAGGCTGACTCATGAGGATAAGTGGTAACCATAAGTCTGGATTGGTGGTAACAGTCTCAGAACCAGTTTACACAAAAATGTCACTATGTGTTTTTCTTTAAACTTATAAAAGTGCCATCCCCTTAGCATCAGTGATTACAATAAATTATACCATACATATTTTATGAGCTATCAAAACAAATTACCAAAGGAACCAGAATAAATCCAAAGAGCTTTTCCAGGCTGAGACAAATAATAAATTTATGCTAATTTAAAATATAATCTTTCTAAAAATAAAGTATTTCAATACATTAATGTTGAGACAAAATGTAAAACTCCAAGGAATCCAAGTTCAGGATGACACTCCATCCTTAGCAAATGGTATTATGCATTTTGGAAGACAACAAAAGAGGTACAACAGCATTAAGTTAAGGACAGAGTGTTAATCTAATATTGAATATCCTGGCTCTTGTTATCATGCACCACAAATTTGTTATTTGTGTACTGTAGTTTGTAAGAGAAAACTGGATTTGCTATAAGAAATTTTCAAGTAGCTACCTAATTGCATTTAGGGTTATGACATTCAAAGAGGTTTAGGGTTGTCCAAACCTCCACATAGACTGCACCCACATAAGTGTTCAGCAAATTTGAATTTTTTCATTTTTCAGTATTCTGTAAAATTTCTTAAATTTGTATTCTTAGATTTACTGTAACTTAAAATTGTAGTGCAGCATTCTAATAATTACTTGATTGGTGAAAGGAAAGATTTTACAGTTCCAAGTAAGTGTTTATCAAAGGCCATTTGAAGGTAATTTTTAGAATGTTAATGTAAAATTAAGAAGTTGGGTTAATTTTTTAAAGCCAATCTATAGCTGTCTGATTACAGCTATTTAAAAACATTTAATGTTTTTAACCCCATTATTATAAGCACCTCAAATAGCCCCAAGCACACAAACCTATTATTTCCAAACACTGTCTGCCTACACAAAAAGCAAGGAAATTCATAGTTAAGGTTACCAAGTCCATCCTTAACTTACTTTGCTGTAACCAAGTATTGCAGCTCATAAGTAGTATAGGATCACCCACTGTTCTGAGGACTCTGATAGGATCATATGATCAGCAATATCTAGGCACAATAAGATTTTTTCAGATGGAATACACTCTGAATTTCCTTGTCGAAGTCAGCTATTTAATAAATATTTCATAGAAACCTTTATGAATTCAATACTATTAAGACATCTCCCTTTTGGAGAGGTAAGCTGCAAAGCTTTTATAAATAGCTGAGTATTTTAAGATTCCAAATTGCGAACTTTTAAACAAAATATCTGAAGAGCAATTTTTTTCTTACTCACTTACCAAGGCCCCATTCAGGGTGTTATATTTGTCTTCCAAGTCAGTGATAATGCAGGAAATGCTAGTTTTAGACAACTATTTTCAAGCTCTTTCAGGACAAGACAAAACAAAACCCTAAACTTGGGTTCTTGGCAAGTAAACAGATGTTTTTCAAATAGCTGTGTTCAAATTGTAAGTGCATATGAACTTAAGGTCTACAAAAACCAATTAGTATCCCAAATCAATGTATTTCAAAATGTCAAAAGCTCTGCAATTCACCTTACAAATGACCTGTTGACATGAACTGTATGCTACACAAACCCCAATAATATGAAAATATGTATTACAAAATATTAACAGTATTTAGAAAACAAATCCATAGCCCTCTGCATTTATATTCTCTGCAGTCTGAAGTCAGAGGATAACTTTCTTCTGCATTAAAAAGTAGAAGCTACAATGTATAATCAATTAGTAACATTTCAGAGGTTTCTATTTTGTATTCCAATTAACAGAAGTGCTAAATTAGTTGTAAAAGTGAATTATGAGTCAATTTGCATAAGCCACTCTTTCTGTCGAAGACACCATTTTTGTGACTATGGGTTTAGAGCTCTGATTGTTCGTGGAAAAACAGGAACAAGCTAGGAACTTATAACAATTTCAAGTTTTGCTTTGTATTTGAAACATTACATTACCAGCCTGGACAAATGAGATTAATTATAGGTAGGTCAATTAAACAATATATAGCACTGTAGCCAGTTGGCCTTATAGTATACCTATACATAATGATTCAGTCCTTGTTATTGTTGTGTGTACGTTTTCATTCTCACCACTTTCAGCGAATAGTGAAAAGTGTAAGATTATATGCAGCATTTAAAGCAAGTTGTTGGTGCATGACAGCTGGCATTAAGGAATAGGACAATTCATATGCCAAACTATATCCAATATTAGGAAATAGACAATCTGTAACAACATTTTATTTCAAGAAACACTTATTTGGTGGGCCAATTATGGTAGTTTTCATTTCAATCCTTACCTGCAGGAACTATGCAAAGAACCCACAACTTCCAGTATATGGTTAGAGCTACAGGAGAAAGCACAAGCATGCTGAAGTAGCGTGCTTGCAAGACAGTACACCACTCATTTGGGGGAAATTAATGCTCATGTAGGTGGCTTGATATTAGGGAAAAGATGTGAAATTGGTCAGTGAAAGTAAATTTTGACTACTATCTGGGACAAGGTGGGTTGCCTTTCTAACAAACAGCTTGCAGATCACAGACTATATGGAGCTCTGGTGTAACCCTGGTTTACAGAAAAAAATCTGTTCCCTAATTTTGTAGATGTTTACATTTTTTCAAACTAATGAATTCTGAAAGAATCACGGAGGTTCAGGACCCATCCTCCATTTGAAGATCTTATCACAGAGCCCTGAGGCTGTGAAGGCGCAAGAATGAACACCTGCAAGCCTCTCCTCTCAGCATCATAAAAACAATTTATTTTAAAGTTCAAGGGGCAGGTCATTGACACTCATGTTTGAAGCATTCTTATAAATGCAGTCTGAAATATGTGCTTGGACTATTTCATTTTAGCAGCAACAAGCTGTTCTGCAATAGCACATCTTAAAGATATCATCTAACTTCTTTATGTAATGAAATATAAAACAACAAAAGTGACACCAAAAGAGCCATACCCATTTAAAACAATCTAATTTCTTGAGTCATCTCTGTTCTACCCTCCATTCCTCTTTTGTCAGTTACAGATATGCCACCTTTTAGAGTTTAGGTGTTGCCTACCTTTCTCCTTTGAGATAAACTGAGGGCAGCAAAGTCATTAAACAAGGATGAAGCCGGTGAAGTCAGTGGGTCTGTAAAAGAATGTTAGAAACATCATTACTACTATATTTTATCAGCACAAACTATTTAAAAAAATAAACTTCATATAATTTTAAATGTAACTGGAAAAAAGGCAAAAAAGGGTTTCTTAATCATCCAGAATTAAAGCTAATTTTAAAGTCATAACTGCTAAAAGCATAGCAGTTCATCAGATTGTGCATGGGGACACAATTAAAATAGCACTTTAGCAGAATTTTAAGTTACCCATTGCCAGTTTAAATAATTACGTGCTGTACTCCATACCACTTAATTCTACAAAGGTTATGGATGTTATCTGTTTTGCCAACTTTTTATTTAGACATTTAATCAGGACCCAGAGGCAGTCAAGATGAGGATTTTACAAGTAAATTATTATTTCTCCCTGTCCTTACACTTCACCTCCAGGTCATAAGTATCATAATCTGGAACTCAATCACTACAGTCACCATTTAAAAAGGAAACTCCAGATTAAGCATAGACTAAAAATATGGATGTCTTCTAATTGCCTGATGGATGACATCTGCTAACACACTAATGTTTAAAAATGTTTTCTGTAAACACGAATCTCTTTGACCATGGTCAGTATGCCTTCAAAGTGCAGTTCTATTCTGAAATGTGCCTCAAAGAGATATTTGCAGTTCCTTCTCAATAATTGCTTATCAAGTCTGTTAAATTTACACAGCCAGTCTAGCAAACCAAAAGTCAGTCTGTTTTTTCCCCTCCTCATGTATTGCCACCAATAGTGGATATTTTACAGATAAAACTTAATCTCATTTACACCAGCAAAACTCCACTGTCTTGATCAATTGTTTTCAATGGGAGTGTAGAAGTATAACTCAGGACAAAACATGTTCGGTAAAATAATTACTAGAAATGAAGTACAAGGAGGAAACAGCCATCTGACTTTCAAATCTCAGTTTGCATTTGCAGAATAAGTCCATGGTACCCTCACATCTTGAATACTGCATACAGATATGGTTGTCCCATCTCAAAAAAATATATACTGGAATTGGAAAAGTCTCAAAAAAGGGCAACAAAAATTATTAGGGGTATGGAACGACTTCCATATGATGAGAGATTAAGAAAACTGGGACTTTTCAGCTTGGAAAAGAGATGACTAACAGGGGATATGTTTGAGGTCTATAAAATCATGACTGGTGTGGAGAAAGTAAATAAGGTAGTGTTACTTCTTCTCATAACACAAGAAGTAGGGGTCACCTAGTGAAATTAATAGGCAGCAGGTTTAAAATGAACAAAAGGAAATATTTCTTCACACAATGCAGACTCAACCTGTGGAACTCCTTGCCAGAGGATGTTGTTAAGGCTAAGACTATAACAGGGTTCAAAAAAGAGCTAGATAAACTCAGAGGGTAGGTCCTTCAGTGGCTATTAGCCAGGATGGGCAGGGATGGTGTCCCTAGCCGCTCTTTGCCAAAAGCTGAGAATTAGCAAGAGGGGATGGGTCACTTGATTCCCTGTTCTGTTCATTCCCTCTGGGGCACCTGGCATTGGCCACAGAAGACAGGATACTGGGTTAGATGGACCATTGGTCTGACCCAGTATGGTTGTTCTTATGACTAATCATTAAGATAAGTAAAATAAAAAAACCTGTAAACTGACAAGTGAATTTGCTATGGAATCTAACACAAACACAGAGCTCCACAACACCACTTTTGTAATCCCTTTCAGAGGAGGGCCATATTTAAATGCACGTTTTTGCCAAATGGAAGTGGGAGCCAATTCTTAAAGTTGTTAAATATTGAGATATGACTAAGAAGATGTGAAGAAATCTGAAGTGTTATATTCTAAGAAGTAACTAAAAAGACTCTTGTGAGGTTCAGTATTCTCTCACCGGAGTTAAACATTAAAATTGCTCAAGTTAAAAATATTTTCCTTAACTGACAGCATTTCAAACAACTTGGGATCTTCCAGACATTGACATAACCAATAATATGCATTAGCAGCTTCATAACACAAAGATAGGCCTACAAAATATAGCCATTTTTTGTATGGATGGAAGGGATGTTCCCAAGTAATATGAAACAGGAAAGTGGGAAAGGGACAAGGTATTACTTAAAACATGCTGTGTAGAAATTTTAAATTCCAAGCTCCAAGTTACTGGGCATATGCCACAGAACTCAAGATCCAAAATTAATTAGATTTCTGTTAGTGCCATGTTCCTGTCCTCTGTTACCAGGAATTTCATATCAAATAGCCTGTTCTACTTTGGCTGCAGGGAAAAAAGTGAAAAACATGAGGTGATAAACTTACTTCAGTTCGTAAATAAAACAGACAAAAATGTGTGAATGTGTATGCACATATCTAAAATTTAAAAATTAAAAAAAATTACATATGTAATTCCATTTCACTTTTTCAAACAACTTTTTTTTTAGTAAGAAGCATTAAAAAAGGATTACTGTATTGATGCTATATAAACAGTTTCTAAAGCTAACTATCAGGGCTTTATAGTAGACATCCAAATAAGTATTTTGCTTGATATAACTGAGCAGTAAGACAAATTTATAAGTTTTTCCCTTTAAAATGAAAGGCAAGCTGAGAGTTAGAAAAGTTCACTAGTAATTTGGTTTGGAATATACAGTAATAAAAAAAATTGCACAACAAAAAGTCCTATCACCTCAAAATCAGATTAAAGGGAGGACTAACTCCCTTGAAACTATTTTTTTCCATAGGGATAGCTTTTGAACATACCTTTAAACATATTTCTTTAAAAGTTCTTACCATGGCCTGCATACTGCTTGGCACTGTCATTGAGAAGGCTAGGGGAACTGCTGCTATTTGTCATCCTCTGCAAAAAGCGAAAAACAAAATTGCATGAATAAAATAAAGCTATTAAGGCTGAAGACATCTGAGCTAATGTTAAAGACTTTATTGATACTAATTAGAAGATTAACATCCTGATGGCAATTGTCTCAGGGTAAGAAGAGGATATGTGCTTATTTCCAATCTAATAAATTGCTCTACACAGATTCTGATTGGTAGTGAACAAAAAACGTTGAGCAAATGAGAGAAAACAATTCTAATGAAAACCACACAGCACAAAACAATTGTACATTATAAACAGCATTATCTACATCAACTACTTATAGTTTAGGAAGCCCTATTGCACCTACGGTTCTCCTCCTTTTTCCTATAGTTTCTCAAAATGTTAGAGAAGGCTGTAGCTTTTATTACTTGAAGATTCCTTAATGCTGCATTCCCAGGACAACTCCTCCTCTCCATATTCTATGTCACTATCATCATACGAGACTCTTCCCCTGTGGAGAGCTGTCAAATTAGTATAGCATTTGGTGGCATCTTTTGAATGACGGAACCCAGAGAATTACCAAGCACAGTGGGGCTTTCAGGAAAATGATATGATTCCTGTAGCTGTGCAACATGTTGAAAGGCCAGCAATGGTTCTCTTCAACTCTTTCAACTATTATCAGGCTGAACCCCACTGGTGTGCAGTAAGGGCAGGAATCTTGCTAAGCAAGAACTTCACCCCAACTCAGCTCTTTGGCCACATAGGTCAATATTTTCAGAGTAGGGCCTAAAACGAAGGGAAAACAAATGGCATTTTGAGAGCTGCCGCCTCCCTGTACTGTTGTTAGAAATACATCTGCAATGTGACAAGATTCTCACCACTTTCCATAAAACAACTGAAATTAGAAGTCCCTGCAGAACTTTAATACTCACTTCACCAAAAACATACAAATGCTTGAGTTATATTAAAGAAGAATGAAAGCAGGTTTTGTAAAATAAGTACAGTAGGACCTCAGAGTTACAAACACCTCAGGAATGGATGTTGTTGGTAACTCTGAAATGTTCGTAACTGAACAAAATGTTATGGTTGTTCTTTCAAAAGTTTACAACTGAACATTGATTTAATACAGCTTTGACATTTTACTATGAGGAAAAATGCTGCTTTCCCTTTTTTAGTAGTTTATGTTTAACACGATACTATACGGTATCTGTTTGGTTGTTTCTGTGGTGGGGATGGGGGTACTCTGGCTGCTGCCTGATTGCGTACTTCCAGTTCCAAATGAGGTGTTTGGCTGACTGGTCAGTTCGTAACTCTGGTGCTCGTAACTCTGAAGTTCTACTGTAAGACAAGTTTTTACAACTAACTTATGCGTATGATGCCATAAAAAGAAAGGACAAAACAAACACTAAATTATAGAGTACTTAGTAAAACCATTTAGGCACATTACCAGATAGCAACTTTAGATGTGACCCTCTCAATGAGCTCAGTCAGTTGCCATGCTAATCTCACTCAATTCCACCTACTGCATTCTGTTGGGATGCTACAGCATCAAACATTCTGTTGTCATGGGACCTATTATGTTACTACCCCTTCCTCCACTCCATCCCTATGAATCTCCACACACATACCCACATAACCTCTGTCAAGCTGTCCTGCAGTGGTTCAAGCGTACGAGTGCCCACCTCGGGGAAGAGGCACAAACCCCAAATTGGTTGTGACTTCTATACTTAGATTTCACCAACCAAATATCAAGTGTAAACTCCTCAGGCACTATAACAGCCTTAACATGGAATCACATCCAGTCCCCTCTCTGTCTTGCCACACAGATAAGCCTGCCTTTGTCATAGACTGTCCCTTACATCATGAAACACAGCAATATTCAGGTTATTCCCCATCCCAACAGACCAGTCACTCATCAGGTCAACTGCACTTTAGATCTCGCACCAGAAACAAGGCTTGTAGCCAATCCTATAATCAACTATCTAAAGATTTATTAAATAGAAAGAGAAACCAAAAGAATCATTTACAAGGTTAAAGCAAATATACACACACAAGTTACAGTCTTATGTTTCAAAGGGCAATAGAAGCTTCTATAATAAACAAGCTCTAGCTGTCCTTTAGGGCAAACCCAGGCTAAGCAGCTGGGGATCCCTTGTTTACACCTAGAAATCTTGCCCCCATAGTCCAAGCAGCAAATGAGATACAGTTCTTCCTTGTTAGGGGCTTTTATTCCCTTCCCCCCTTCTCCTTTGAAGCTGCAGATTCAGCTGATGGGAGGAATTCACTTGCAAGACTCATCTTTATTGGGGAGTGGAGGGAGGAGAGAGAAGAGTAAACAACAATCTTTTATCCTCTTTAATGTTCTACTCTAGTCCATCTGGTGTCAATGGACCTTCTTTGTCAGACAGGACATAACACCTTCTGCTGGAGACCAGCATTTTGCACTAGTTAAAGTCACTGTGTAAATCACCAGACAGGAGAGAGAAAGAAGCTTAAGATACACCTACTTAAATATTACTTTACAATATGGGATACAGATGTTGTAAGTGAGGCTACATCTACACTTGCAGATGTAGAGCACCAGGAATTAAACCAGCCCTCAGACAGCAGCAGGGAAAGCGCTGCTGTGTTCTCACACTGTGCTCCTTGTGACTGTGGAGCATGTCCACATTAGCAGCTCTTGGAATGCCACAGAGAGCAGTGCATTGTGGTAGCTATCCCAGTGTGCAAGTGGCTGCAGCATGCTTTGAAAAAGGTTTGCAATGCCTAATGGGGCAGGCACAGCATCACATGATGCAGGTTTCCCAATCCCATTGTTCCATGGGCATCCTACTAGATTGCCAGCTGCTTTTCAAATGAGGGACTGGGGAGTGTGTTGTGTGCATGTGGGGGGAGACACTATTTTGGGGGTCACAGACTGTCAGCATGCTATCTTGTAAGTTCAGACAGCACCAGGGGGAATCTGACATCAGCTGTGATCCCCCCCGCCACACAGGAGCACAAATGCCTGCCTCTGCAGCAGGAACATTCCACCGTAATGGTTTGCTTTGTGTCCTGGAGCAGATAAGCATGTGTGCCCTCAGAAAGGAGCTTTGAAAGGGGATTTCCTCATGCCTAGAGCCAAGTTCAAAACAATGATCAGAGTGTCCACTTGACTTCAGGGGATTATGGGACATTTCTGGAGGCCAATCACAGTGCAGTAATGCAAGACGTCATCTACACTGACACCTCAGCGTTCCAGCCCAGGCGCAGCTCTATGCTTCTCGTGGAGGTGGATTACCAGGAGCACTCCAGCTGCAGAGTCCAGGCACTCTAAGTGCCTTGCCAGTGTGGACACCTCAGGAGTTATGGAGCCCAGTGCTGATTTAAAGCACTAACTTGCAAGTGTAGACAAGGCCTAATGCATGCAGCAACTCACAAGCATTCAAACACAGTCTAACCTCTGAACACATTCTTATAATTCTAAGACCTATTATTAATATTACCTAATACTAATACACAGGTGAACCAGGCTGATTTCAGTTAAGTATTTGCCAGAATTCAATTGAGGCATGGAGACCTTGGCATGAGCTGGCATCTGGCCTACCAGTGTCACCACCTCTTCCAAGACCTTTGATTAAACAAGCTGCTGGCAATGACTTTGATTCTGTGGGTATATCATATTGCTGAAGCCCAACTCACAATAAAGGGTTATTAGTCAGTGACAGCCAACTGCTTACCATAGACTAACGTCCGTAATGAATTGATAAAATGTATTTATCACCACAATATCAGGCAAACTTTGCAGGCTTTGGACTAAGAGTTAACTTATTTCCCAAATACAGAAAACGTAACATGACACCTGTCTTACCTCCACCTCAAAAGCAACAACATTACAAGGACACAGAGAAAATCTGACCAGTAATAGCAGCAAAGAATCCTGTGGCACCTTATAGACTAACAGACGTTTTGCAGCATGAGCTTTCGTGGGTGAGTATCCACTTCTTCGGATGCAAGAAGATGCATCCGAAGAAGTGGGTATTCACCCACGAAAGCTCATGCTGCAAAACGTCTGTTAGTCTATAAGGTGCCACAGGATTCTTTGCTGCTTTTACAGATCCAGACTAACACGGCTACCCCTCTGATACTTGACCAGTAATGTAACACTTCAGACATCCCTACTTAACACTTTTCAGCTTCACTCAAAATTGCTTTTAGCAAGTTGAGAAATATCACCTTTTCCTATATTAGATGATCCTTCTAATTCTGTCTTAGCTAGTGTATATAATTCTAGTGTCTAAAGTACAATTCCTTCCACCATAAATTACTTTAGGTGTAGAAATGGGATTTATAATATCCAATGATACAGAATACAAAAGCCAAATGCTGTAGAAAGAGCCAGATTTTTGTTTGATAGTGTATGCAATGTGGTACCTGGTACCACGCCTTGGCTTGATCAATCCTTTTCTGCCACCTAATTCAACTGGTTAGTTTCAGCATCTTAGTTCTTGGAATTGGGTATGAACTGAACACAAACAGCCATACCAGTCTTCTGGTAAGTAACAAAATAATATTGACTTCCTTCTTGAAGTGCACAACAGATGAGCCCCACTAATGGCTGAATTTCTGGATCAATCGCCACTCTGGCATCTCCTTTAGATTCATCGCTCCTAATGGAATTAGGCCAGCGGTATGCCTCAAGGCTGATTGATTAAGCATCTACCTGTGTAAGCCATATGAGGTGCACCCTGGCTTTGCTGAAACTCAATAGAATGCAAGACATCATCTGTACCCTCTGTGTGAACAAGCAGACAAAGGGATCAGGAAAAAAGCCAGAACAAGTTACATGACACAGATGTCAAGAATCCTATCATACTAAAGGAAATTTAAAAAAAAATCTTGTATGAAACTACTAGAGAGAGCGCAGAAATTTGGGGAAAAAAGCAAATTGGTACTGATCTCCAAACGAGTAAAGAAACGTGATCTTGGCAATGACTATCCCATCAATCTCTATTTCTTTCAGTCAGGTGATAAGTTCTGCTGGTAGACACAAGGCAAGACTTCCCCCCCCCACACTTTTTAAGTAATGTCCAAGTTCCAGTTTAACCAGTTATCTTTTCCCATGCCTTCCTACTTATCCAAACATAAGCTCAGTGTAAAAGAGGTTCTCAAGCTAGTATCTGAAACAGTCGAAGGTCCTTCGAAAGTCCATTTTACTTTTTCATTTTATATCAGTTAATTTGGTCAATCTGTGCCAGAAGATAGGCCATTTAGTTATGTGTATCTAGTTGCATTTCCTAGAATTACTCTCTTAAAAGGCCTCAAACATCAAGGTCATAATAAAGTCACATTCAGTCAAATCTACATCCACAGCACTTGCTGGGGTGGATAAAAGTTAAATTTAAAAAAAAAAACCCGCACTTTAGATTTTTTTTTAAATTTACATTTTAAAATTTCGACTGCCTAGCTCAAGAACCATTACTTACTAAGTTCGTCATGGAAATAAATTGATCCTCCTCCCACAGGAGAGTCAGTTCAAGATGTTGATGCATTATGCAATTCATAGCTTTGAAAGTGTCAGAGTAGGATTCACTGTGCAGTGTTGTTGTACCCAAGCTGGTCCCAGGATATCAGAGAGACAAGGTGGGTGAGGTAATATCTTTTATTGGACCAACTTCTGTTGGTGAGTGTGTAAGCTCGAAAGCTTTTGTCTGAGTTCTTCTTCAGGTCTGGGAAAGGGATCAGAGGCTATGTCTAAGCTACAGGGGCACTGATGCAGCTGTGCCATTGTAACACTTCTGGTGAATACATTCTAAGATGACAGGAGAGAGCTCTCCCACTGGCTTAATAACTCCTACCTCTGTGAGAGGTGATAGCTATGTTGGCAGAAGCTCTCCCACTGACAGAGCTCTGTCCACCCTGGCGCTTAGGTCATTATAACTTATGTCGCTTGGGGAGTATGGATTATTCACAAACCTGGACACCACAAATTATACCAAAGTAATTTGTAGCATAGACATAGCCAGAGTATCACAGCTAAATACAAGGTGGAACAGATTATTTAACATAAATTGTTAACACATTTCAAGGGACCATTCAAGGTAAAGTGATCTGTTAACATCCCTCTAGTTATAGGGTGGAACGGAAGGGAGGGGAGCAGCTAGGATGGCTGTTAGTGGGTTATAAACATAGTGCATGCACCAGAGCCTATTTTATTACATGGAATCAAATATTTTGCCTGCTTAATACTAAGTTTCAATATATTCAGTTTGTGACATTTGGAAGAACTGACCAGGCCTTTGTAATTCACCAGGCCTAACAAATTTGCTTCAACAGGTTATATTCATCCACTGTCTGTTTTTTGTTCAATAGTGTAACAGGAAGATTAGCTTTCCTACTTTCTTGACTCACAAGTCAATAACTGTTTTATATTCTCTTTCATACAAACTATATCCCAAAACACTTTTACAGAGTTATTACTTAACTATAGTCTGGATTAGGCTGCTAAAGTACTGGGTAGTTGCCCAGTGACCCATTTTCTGGGACTGGCTAGAATGTCACTCTGTTCTCAGTCCCAGCAGAAAGGAGAGAGCATAGATGAATATTCAGCTATGGTAGAGTTGAGGAAGAGAAACAAAGGCAAAAAAAAAACAGATTTGCAGACAAAAACCCAAGGTAAACAAGATAGGAAGTAAAACAAGGATGACAATGGAGCAAAATTAATTTCTCAAATTTAAATGCTACCCTCTATTACTGAAGGAGTGGCTACTTTTTACAAATCAAATTTACTACTTAATAAAAGTGCATCTAAGTGGCAGGGTAGTAAACTTCTATTATTTCAGTCAGGGAACAGTGTATCTGAGCAAAACCGTACTTATCTCCAGCCCTAAAAATGGTTGTGGAAAGAAAGACTAAAGTATCAATGCCCATGAAGTAGCAATATCTTCTCTTCTGTAGCAGAGCTTTTGGAAGCGTTTAAGTAATTAAGTAATATGATAGTCTCTTGTGGCCTTAAACTCTATGAAACTAAAAGGTAAGAGTTGCTTGTATTTACTAAAGCATAAAAATGACAAATCAGAATTTCACTGCCTGAAAAAGCTATGCTTTGTTGCTCACACCTATCAATAAGCCTGGTCTTTTTACAAGTGATTTAAGTCCACGATTTAGCAGCCTTGGTTTAAACACTCTGGACAACTGATCATCTGAGATCAATGCCCATTCAAGAGATCTGTACTACAGCCATATGCACTATTTCTTGGACTTGGTATTGTGCATGGACATGCACGTGGTCTTTATTAAAGACTAAACTGTTTCTGGATTAAGAGTTGGGCTACTTGGTCACTCCCTTTGGTTCCTTTTATCAGAATTCTCACTTACAGAAAACTTACCCTAACACATGCTGAGACTCTACGAACGGGAACATAAGAGAAAATATTGAATAACTGAACAATTCTTGTCAAACTAGATTTAGGCAGCTAGCCTGGAGAGGTTTGGATTTGAATCACTGTATACACATACAACAGTTTCAGACTCCTATACATTTCATGATCCTCACCACAAAGAAGCTTGCGCAGAAAGACAACTCTGTCGAAACCAAAGTCAAACAAAAAACAAAATCCCTGCCCCAATGCCACATGGAGGTCACTCAGTCCCACACACATCCCTAATCCATTGCTGGCTATTTCAATACTCAATATTCCGTTGCTATGGTCCTGATGTGTCATAAAGAACTAGTTCAAAGTCAGCCCCAAAACTGACGGCTGTTCTTTTTGCCTAAGTGATATGAGTAAGTTGCCTCTGTTCAAATCTAAAAGAAAAACTATTGTCAGAGCAAGATCCATCATCACATGCAACATCTAGGGTCTTGTCTACACTGAGCTTTTTCTGAAAAATTCCTTATGTTGATGTTATACTGCAGATGAGAGTAGTAGCATAGTCCAACCAATGGTGTTCTTACTATCTTCCAACTTGCTCTGAGCACTACCTCCAACGGAAGCTATTGGGCTCTCATTTTTGAATGGCGGACACTCATTTAGATAAGTACAGATTTAATTTTTTTTTAAATCTTCAACGTTAATCTAAGACATACAGTGAAGAAAGTTTTTCAGAATAGTCACTGTGGTTATCTGAATATATAGCAATTAAATTACAAAAGCGGAATGTAAGTATAATTCAGAAAATCAGTATACTTTTACTGTTTCTTCGCTGTCAAGGAACAGCACAGCTCTGCCCCTACTTACATCTCATCTAAAGGGAAGGCAGTGTGAAAGAAGGCACAGAGAGAGTCAGGTGCTGATGAAAGGGCAAGCAGCCAATCTGTAGAGGGGGAAGAATGAGGAAAAGCTGGCAACAGCAGCCACAGCACACTCTTGCAGCCTCTGGATACTAGTGAGATCTTTAGACTCCCATTCCTCAGATTTTCACTGTGACATTCTTTCCCTTCTATCATCTGGCTGTTTATCACAATCCTCTCCTCCCTCTTCCCTCACAGGATCTTTCTACTAGCCTCACCCTCACTGCTTTCTTTGGTATTTACCATTCTACTCTCCCTTCTTCTCTATCCTTAATTTATTTGTTATCTATTTATCTAGATTTAAATTAATAAAGATGCCTATCCAAGGCTCTCTGTGCCCTAACATACAATATATACACAATTAAATTAAATCTCAGCAGTATTAAAATCAGTTCTGCAAGCACTCAGCCAGTCAACTACCCCTTCATCTCAGTAGCATGCCCCTCCTCTACTCTGGCTTCATTTATCCTTATTAACCAGTTCTCTCCTGCGTTCCTTCTTCATGCCCACAATACATTTTTAAATATTATACACACACTACATTAAAACATTAAAATTGCAAAAGTCAAGCCCTCAAAAGTTAGGAAGTGACAGAAAAAACAATTACATACCTGTTTGGTTAATTCTTGTTCTTTGAGATGTGTTGCACGTGTCCATTTCATTTTAGGTGTGTGTGCACGCCAGTGCACCAAAGCAGGAAAACTTTTCCCATATCGATTCCCATCCGGGCAGCACATACACCCTCTGCACGGGCATGCTGCCGGCTTAGAGTGCAAAGGAGCAGAGTAGCACTGATGCCCTCATTTCCTTCACACCAGAAGCCAGTATTTGCTGGGACTCCAATGTAGAGGGGAAGGAGGGGGAGTTGTGAAATGGACATGTTCTACGAGACGTTGCACATTTACCAAACAGTTATGTAACCATATTTTCTTTGAATTCTTGCACATGTCCATTCCATTTTAGATGGCTCACAAGCAGTTCCACATGAGAGAAGAGTGTCGGAGTCTACCTAAACAAGGCCTGCAACACCATTCTCCCAAATCTAATGCCATTTCTTGAGGCCTTGGAGAGAGCATAATGAGTGGTGAAGGTCTAAACACATGACCAAGTCGCAGCCCTGCAAATCTCAACTGATGGGAACGCGAGCCAAGAAAGCAGCCAATGCTTGTGGTCTTGTAGAATGGGCTAGAACTCACTGAGACAGGGGAACCTTAGCAATATTGTAGCATAAATACAGGAGGAGATGCAGGAAGAAATCCTCTTCCAAGTGACAGGCTGCCTCTTCATCCTGTCTCTTTCATCCAGCAAAGGAGACAAATAATTGGAGAAATTCTAAACTCCTTTGTCCTTGTCCCAAGAAAAGGCTTGTGCCCTCCAAAGTATGGATTTTTCTTTTCTTTATTATTGGGGGCGGGGAAAGTTTTGGAAGAAAAAAAATATTGGTGAGCATATAGTCTGATTTAGATGAAGTTCCAACACTAGTTAAGTGAAATTTTTGGGATGTGGATACAAACTCACTTTCTTTTTATAAAAACACCATATAAGGATGGTCAGCCATGAAAGCCTGAAGTTTTACTACCCTCCTGGCAGAAGTAACAGCCACCAAGAATGCCAGAGAGACAGGAGAAAATGAGGACCCAGCTATAGTTTCAAGAGGGGGCTCCATTAAAACTGGGAAAAAAACCCCACAAATTCAGATCCCATCATATTACTGGGTCCCTAATACTTGGGAAGAGCCTGTCCAAACCTTTCAAGAACCTAACAGTCATAGGACTGGAAAAACAGATCTTCCTTCTACAGGAGGAGAGAACTTGGAGATACCTGAAGGTTCCTCTGTCAGCTAATTGACAGAATCCTTTTTCCTTTAGGTGAAGCAGGTAATCCAGAATAATATGAATAGGAGCCTGTGAAAGAGAGGTATCATTCTGCTGGGACCAAACAGAGAACCTCTTCGTTTCTTGAGGTAAGTATATCTGGTGGAGGGTTTTCTGCTATTTAAAAAGAACATTTTGCACTCCAACTTAACAGACCACTTCCTGGGGAGCTACCCACTGAACATCCAGCAGTCAGGCTGAGAAGGTTGGGATGCAGCATCTGACCATGGTTCTGTGAAACTACGTCCAAGCCTGAGAGAGAGGTATGGAATTTTGAATAGAAAGGCTCAAGAGGTCCAAGAACCTATGCTAGCTGGCAAGACTGGTGGTGGCATCCTGTCTGAGCCTGCTCAAAACTCTTGATGCCATAGGGATAGGAGAAAAAGTGTAATGAAGTTTCCCCTTCCAGGATAGTAGAAACACATCTGACATATCCCAGGCTGGGACCTACCCTTGAACAGAACTGGGGATTCTTCCTGTTGTCAGGCGGTGAATAGGTTTATTCCTGGCATTCTGCAAATCTTTGCCATGTTCAGTCTGAGAAACCATTCGTGATCATTGCTGAATGATCTGCTGAGATAGTCCACTAGATAGTTCGGAGACCCCGGAAAGTGAGATGCTTTGAGAGTAATCTCATTCCTGATTCAGAAAGACCAAAGGTTTATTGCCTCTTGGCAAACAAGGTCATACCTGGCACGTCCAGGCATGTTTAGATGGAACATCACAGCTGTATTGTCCAGGAGCACCTGAGCAGAACCACCTTTGATATGGGGAAGAAACACTTCATCAGCCAGGTGGATAGCTCAAAGCTCTCAGACATTCATGTGAGGGAAGAGAACTTGAGTCTGAAAGTCATCCATGACCACGGTCACAGAGGGCAGAGTTGGGGCAAAAGAAACACTGCTGCATACACTGGCAGAGTCCATCCACCAGTCCAGGGATGACAAAACACTTGTGAATATTTGAGTCAGCATGCCCAGATGATAAGGATGGTAGATAGACAAACTCTCCACATGACTGAGGTGAAGTCTGGATACTGATTCTTGTAAGAACAAGCTGCCATGTGACCTAGAAGTTTCAGGCAATTCCTCACTGTTGTACAAGGATATGCCTGAAGTCTTTGTATAGGTCCCATATCACTTGAAATTCTAGCTTGAGGTAAATATGTGATTGCTGTGGTTGAGTGGAGAACTGTTCCTATGAATTTGATTCTGAGGAGAGGGAGAACTGATCTGTCCTTATTGATCAACAGATCCAGTGACTGAAAAACAGACCAGATCTTCTCAATGGCCACTATTATTTGCTGTCTGGACAGATCTCAAAAACAACCATTCATCCAGATATGGGTACACCTGGACCTCTAGCTTCTTGAGATATGTTGCAACCACTGCCATGCACTTTGTGCAAACTCAAAGCGAGGACCATAAGCTTATAACAACATCTGCTCTGAGTTTTAAGAAGCTCCTGTGGCTTGGTGAACAGCCACATGGAAGAAGGAATCATTTAAGCTGAGAGCACTGAACTAGTCTTTTGGGTCTAGGAACAACAGATGCTAGGGTAACCATACAAACTTTTTATGTATCTATGAAGGTATTGCAGGTGTACAATAAATCCAAGGCCTACCTTGGATGGTACCACATGAGGTGCCAGAGTTGACAACTCTACGTCGCCAGAATGTGATATAGGCGAGTTCCTAGTGAGACCTGGCTTACCCCTTGAAGATGAAGAGGGCTTTTTCTGTCTGGAAGAGGTCAAAGTGCTAGACTTCTGCTGCTGTTTACATGATACTGAGACAGAGAAGAGTGTCATCTCTCTGAACCTCTTCAGCACAGGGATGCCACCAAGCCTGGTAGAATGTTCCAAGATGGAACAGTCCGAATCCTGCATACTGAGCACCTGGGTTCCAAAACTGAGCACAAAGCTGCTTCCACCAGGATATCTTGACACTGAACTTCCCTCAACTTCTCAGTCCTGATCTTAACCCCTCTACAGAGAGGGCACTTATGTCTCACATATTCTTCTCCCACACACCTTAAACAGAAGGAGTTAGGCTCTCTGACTGACAGATTAGTTACAGCCATAACAGCACTTAACCCACAGGAATTTAGGCATGGCCTCATACAGAAAAGCTCAAAGAACAAGAAGATAAAAATCAAGTCATCTTTTGCAAATGAGTACCATTAACTAAAACTGTAACAATTATACTAAAGTAACTATTTACAATTAAAAAACCCTCTAGAAAAATTTTCCTAAAGAGAGAACGAAAAAGGTGAGAAGCTCTCACACGCTGACTACTGACCACAGGATACGAGATGGAACTGAAGTGGGGGAAAGGGCTGTTCTGACCCTTTGTAGCCTTGGCTAGTACAAGTGTGCAGAGGGCACATGCACTGCCCCAATGGATACTGCTATGGGAAAAAGTTGTCTGGCTTCAGTGCACTAACACGTGCATACCTATGTGGAATGGACGTGTGCAAGAACTTAAAGAAGAATTTAGATTGCCTGTACAATCTTAACGTGCCCCTCTGGGATGTATGCATTACAACAGGATCTTTAATTACAGGATCATATACTAGTTTTTCCACAAGACCCCTGCCCCATTCAGTGTACAGGATGGGCCAGCTGTAGGGATGAATCAGGGCTGTGTAATGAAGGAGACTGCTGTCTGTAGTACTCATTTCAGTTGCTGCAAAAGATGAAAGGTGTATCATGAACGAGGCAGCAGACTGCAGGAAAAGAAAGAATGGTCTCATGGTAAAGAAAAATGAATGCTGCTATGGAGGATAGGTTTTTATCACTGCCTCTACCACAGAGTTCCCATACAATGTAGTTAAGTTATTTAAACCAAACTTCTCAAAGGTGGTCACTAAACGTGTGTTTCCATTTTCTGACTTGGGACCCTGGTGTCTGATTTGCAGAAATGCTGAGCACTCTCAGCTGTAACTGAAGTCAGTGAGAAGCGTGCTTTGAACATGAAGTGCTATATAATGCGAAGAACTCTGAAAAATCCAGTAGTAGGTTTCTCAAATTAGTTTGCCACTTGTAAAATGGGATCAATACCCACAGGAGTGTTGTGCAAGTAAATTTATTAGTACTTCTGAAGCACTCTGATGCTACAGTGATGAGCTCCACAGAAAAGCCCATGAGCAAATAATTGTTTTCAGAGCAAGGTTTGAATGGTGTGTGGTAAATAAGGTCTGGGGGCCACACACTGAACATGAATGAGTAAACAAAATATTGAACAGATGCTTATTAAGTGAGCGCCATCCATTCTGTACACTGAAGGAGACAGGACCTTGTGACCAGGTAATTAAAAACAGTATCACAATGCTGGGAACTAAGTTAAGGCACGGGCAACCTTAATTCTGGTATTTCCTTACCAGTGAGTGCTTGACTTTTGCCCTCTTATTAATATTCTTTTAACAGATGTGTGTGTGAGAGTGAGTGAAAGCAATTTCCTAGGTTCTAAAAAAAGCAAACTGAAAAAAATTCCATCATGTTTCATCATTCTCACTCTCACATGGCTCACCGGAAGGGGTGGAACCTTTAGATAACACCACACAGACCTCTGCCACTTGAGCTAACAGAGTGACTGACAGCAGTAGTAGGCAGTCATCTTCCATGTGCACCAGCACTAAAGGATTATGAGACACTGCCAGTGAGCTTCACAGACATTCACTGACAGCAGAAGAATGGTAAGATTTAGTAGTCTTGGGTTCCATTCCAGGTTTAGAGGAAAGCATGCTCTAGTGATCACAGACACTTCTGCTCCACCCCCTGCCATCTGTCCTTTTCCCAAGCCTGTCTCTTCCTCAACCCTCTCCTTTCCTCAGGCTTTTCCATCCACCTCCTTGCCCAGCAAGTCTTAGTCCCAGTTACCTTATCCAGCCATTCCCAGTTCCCCTGGCTTCCAGTCGCGGGTGCCATAGTCCATGTTCCCAATCTCACTCCCCAGGCTTCTTCTCCAATCTCAGTGTCATCATCCTGTTGTCCTAGTCTCTTTGCCTAGCCAGTCCCAGTTCTCCACCCATACTCCAGTTCCTCATCAGATCGGCCTCACCTCAACCTTCTTGCTCTGCCCCCAGTGTCCCCATCTGCCTCCAATCACAGTCTCCATGTCCCATCTACTCAATCTATCCCCACATGTCCAGCTCTCGTGCCCTCCGTACACAAATCAAGCAGCTTCCTCCTCCATACTTGGGCCCAGCAGAGGGCGGGGCTTCAGAGCACAGGAGAGAGTTCAGTTCTTGTACCCAACCAGAACCCAGCACAGCATGCAGCAGCCCAGAGCAGCAAATGCAGGGAAAGCCCCACACTGCACTGGGACAGAGCATGCCCAGTGTGGATGGAATCTTCAGAAAATTTAACTACTAAAATCTAAACAAAGTCTATACTGAGCACGTGCAAACTGTGATTTTCAAAGTCTTATAACTTGCTCAAATTTGGGCAGATTTTCACAGGGACAGCAAGAGATGCATCCTTGACACAATGGCCACCAGCCTACCAAATTTCAAATCCCTGCTCCAAAGCGCAGGGGCAGTAAAGTTGTTAAAAGAAAAGGTTGCAAGAATATATCCGTAGACTTGTTCTTGGAAACAGATGAAATTTTTTCGGCAATCTTTTAAAAAAAGAAATCATACTGAGGCAGACAATCAGCATGGACAATTTCAGCCCAAATAGTTAAAATTTGACAAAGTTATAAGCAACTGAAAATGAATTCTTATAATGAGGTGTGTCAGGCAACCTTAATTGGTGGGGCTGGTAGCTCCCCCTATAATTCTTGTGCATTTGTGTTCATATATTCCAGAGACATACACCTCTACCCCAATATAACACTGTCCCCGGGAGCCAAAAAATCTTACCGCATTATAGGAGAAACTGCGTTATATTGAACCTGCTTTAATCTGCCAGAGTGCGCAGCCCCGCCACCCTGGAGCACTGCTTTACCACATTATATCTGAATTCATGTTATATTGGGTCGCATTATATCGGGGTAGAGCTGTACTTTACAGACAAAAACTTCAGTTTATTGATTAAGTGCAACATCTTCCAAAGCAAACCCTAAAACCAAGAAAATATCAACGTATAGGGCACTTCTTAACAGTAAGCTTAATGTCCACAGAGCATGTTTTCAGCAATGAGACTCCCCATCTTCATGAGGAACTTTATTCTTACTCCAACAGATAAGAAAACACTACACACAACACATTAAGGTTTTGTGGGTTACTGTGCGAAAAATTAATTACAACCTTAGCAACATTACCAAATATTCAGCATTTGCACGGGCACCCAAGTTAAGTGCATGATGTGCTTCTGAAAGAAGTATGAAATTATAATAAAAGGTTGCGTATTCTACAAGGAAAATGTTGCTGTTAAAGATCAGAGTCCAAAAAAATGCAAAACTTTGCACTTATGTTGCATAGTTCCATGTTTAACTCAGTGCTATCTAGTTCAAATTTGTTCAGAGTATAGGAAAATGATTTTCTAATTTCCAGCCCTGCCAACTCACCTTGAGATATGAGGTCAAGATACAAATTTTCATCTCCTGCATGGCTGCCAGTATAAAAAAAAATTCTACACAGCAAGTTATGCATCCTCCAACCCCATTTAAAATAAGCGATAGAGCCTTTTTCATACCATACATGAAAAAGAAGGCAGAAAGGGAACACCTAATTCTTTCCCACCCTTTGCTAGTTATTTTTATATGCACCATACCTGACCTCAAAGGAGCCTTATGAGCTGGAGTTTCCTTGATATAAAATAAGAAAAAGCTTCTGGAAGGGCTTTCTCCGTGAGAAAGCACTCGCCGCTCCCAGTCACCCAAAATCTGGATTTATTAGCTTTCCAAGCACACAGACAGACCATCTTCCCTCAGGTTTTTAAAGAGAGGATGGATTGGGGTTAGAGTGCTTTATTTTATTACGAGATTATTAGTGCATTTACTAGCAGATCCATATACTTATGCTTTGAAGTAAGAAGACCTTTCCAACAGACTTTATTGTATGAAAGTTATATTGTATATGTTAACATATAATGGACACCCATATTTGCTATAAAATAAAATCTATTCCAAAAAATTACATAGCAAATGGAGGTCACTTAATTAGTTTATATTCTTTGGGCAATGTCACATAGATAGAGTATGATATATGTTCACCTGAGAGTTTACATAAGTCAGGATATTAGTACATTGTTACTTTAACAGTTCACTCTGTTTCAGAGGCTTAAGGACATTAAAATGTATTTCAATTAAAAATATGTTATAGTTTTGAGTAAAAAGGCTGAAAAAAGTTAGTCAGACCAATTCAAATGTGATAGACACAAATAAGGGGGCCCTAAAAAGAAACCTGGACAGTTAAAGTTAAGACTGCAGTATATTTTGAACACAAGTCACAAGAGGATTTAAGGTGCAATATAAAATGAAATCAACAAAAGGAATAGATCTTTCATCCTGAAACAAAAGTGCTAACAAAAATAATGGAAACACAAAGGAATGAACAAGGTTGTTCTATTTTCACTGTTAGATTAAATGGGAAAGCCTAATGTACTCTGACAGGTACAAAAACAGTTGTAGAAAGGCAAGTTAGTTTTCTGTTGCTCCTGCCACTTAACTGTTTTCAGTTCTTGGCACAACAATGTAACATGGCTGTCAGAGCTAGTGCAAATTGATACAGTTTACTGCTAACATTACCTGCATCATGGGATATTTTGCTTCAGCAGGACTTCCAAATCCGTTAACGCCAATGAAGCTGGTACTAAAGTAGGAATCTGTGAGACTAGCATCAGCTAAACCACTGCCATCTATTCCAGGAACTAAAAGAAAAAGGGGAAAAAAAATTCAGATTTTAGTTTAGCAAGTCTACCTGTTTCTTGCCAATAATATATTTGTCTAGATTTAGACTTGCATTCCTAAGAGAAGCAACAAAGAAAACATATTTGTGCATATAATGAAAGGAGCAGTTAGGATGGAGGATGAGTGCAATATAAAATTATAGCAGAGAGGTAGGCAGGGAGGAGGAGCTCAAACAACATGGAAAGAGTAAGGAACAAGTGATGGTATCAGAATAGGAAGTAATGTGGTTGGAGCATCAGGAAAGGAAGAAGAATTTTTTTAAAAAGAAAGGAGAGTAATGATCTTGCATACATAGTAAGAAGTTCTCAAAATGTTCAATAATTTATTTCTCAAACAACTATTTTTAAAACAATGTATTCATTCCTCTTGATGGCAACATTCATAGCAAGTTAACAACTTAAAATGATGTGCGGGGAAGAACTCAAACATCTTACAGCACAGACACTATGTTGCCTAAAAGTTCTTCTAGGCTAAGAGCAAGCATGAAAGATTTAATTCCCAAGGCATATTTTCAGAAAGTTAAGTGTCTAGAAACAAGGGCTTATAATAAAAGTAATTCAACTGTACCTATATACATTTGCTACTACAGTGCAACAAGGATTTTTAAGAATAAAATAAATAGTAATTTCATGAAGACCTAAAACACACTAATTAAACAGCAAAGAATCAAGATTTTATGGTTCTATGGAAGGTATGTTTCAGTAAAGAAACCCTCCACAAAGCATAAATGTGTGATGGCAAGGCACAGATCCAACTCAGAGGAAAGACCTGTACCACATCAGTGCAACTTGAACCTTGGTATCAGCTCCAGCCAGTTGGTAGCATGCTAACATGTCTTCCTAGTCACCACTGTCAAATAGAATCAAATGGATCTCTGTACCAAGCTGAAGGATTGCAGTTGCTGGTATTCACACCCACAGGTGAAAATGTAGGGTTTTGAATGCCAAAACAGGCTGCATGAGCTGGTTGGTAACTTCCCTGCTTCCAAACTAGAACAGATAGATAGCACTACAGTTTTTCCAGAAGAAACAAAGAAGGCATTAGAGTAGCAGCAGCACTCAAGTGGCACTAACCAGCACCCAGTTAGCAACTGACAAGTTGCGCTTGCTCACACTTCAGCCTATATCCCCATTTGAGCCAGCCAACTTAAGTTAATAGCACCACTTCACTTGAATGTCAGGTTGTGTGTGAACGCAGGGGACAAGTTAAGGGGAACACTTGAGTTATTACAAGATATCTTTGCAATGAAGACATGCCCTTAATTAAACTCACGCTGTCATGACTAGCATTTAGCTGACTACTGAAGAGTTTTTCAGGAGAGGTGTACTACAGATGTTAGAGACCCCAACTACATATCATCAAAAAGGACATGAAATTTTCTTCAAGTCAGTTTTGAATCTTAAATTTAAGGACTAAGGGAACAGGGAGGTAGAGCCATATCTGTACCTGCAGCACCTTGTCGGTCCTCTTCCACAACTCCAGAAGAACAGCCAAGAGGGAGCTCTAATGAGGCCCCCCTTGCTAAAGCCCAGCATGGAACCAGAACTACTACTCCATCTGCAGTTTGGCCCTGTTCTTACCCCACTCCCCCATAGCTGTGTAGGTGGGAAGTGTGAATTCAGAATAATGGAACAAGACTATACCATTCTGTAGACCTATTGTAATGAGAATACTGAAAATTGCAGAGCTGCCACATACTGTTTCCACCCCGTTAGTCAGGATCCAACTTGGACTAGGAAGGGTCAGCTCGAAAGGTGGATAAATATGCCCCTCTGGCTGACACCTTGAGAGCTAGGGTTACCAGGCTCAGACACATATGCTGATCATCAGAGCCCTGGGCGCATGGGACCCCAGTAACGAGCAAGTGTTGCAGGAATGCAGAATCGGTCAACGCTACGCTTGGCTGATGCAGCAACTCATGGTGTCGGATGTCATCAGGTGGTCAAGGGACATCTACACAGAACACATCACCAGACATCTGCAATACCAGGAAGGATGAGCTGGAGTGCCGATGAGAAGCACAGTGGAGAAAGTAACTGAAATACTTTCCTCATGGATTGTATTTTCCAATGACAATCTACCCTAAATTCTCAATTACTGAGGGACAATCTTCACTCATTGATATATGTGCTTTCCACAACCAACTCTCTGTATAACTTTTCATGAGTGATGTATCCAAATACTTGGCTGCTAATATCTAAACTGTATTTTTAAATTTACTCACCTAAATTTGGGTTATTGCTGATTATGCGCTCTATGTATCTTATGATTTAAAAACAAACTTTGTATTTGTGGATAATTTAAGAACTATACCCAGATGTACAGATATTCACCAGTTTTTTTTTTCCAAGATGGAAATTTGGGGCTCTGTTTAGTGACAATTAGTTGTTTTCATGTTATTTTTCATTCAGAATTGCTTAGGTTCACATTGAGGTGTCTACTGCCCTGGAATCACAGGTCTTCTCTGCTTCAATTTCAGTCAGTATTGAAAACTGAGGTACTGCTGCAGCTTTATGCTACACAGTACAAGTTAAATCCATGTCCTTCCTGACTGGTGAAGGCTATTAGCAACTTTCAAAGTTTCAAGAACAGTTACCATTCCAAGACACACTGTATAAACTCATCGGCGTTTCTGCTGTTTCACACTACATTTCCTTCAGAACTCTCGGATTACATCCAATCCTGATGATTTACTGCAATGGAATGTCTCAGACTGCACCCTAAACTTCCTCAAATATTACAATCTGTTTAGGAATGCCACATGGATTTCTTGTGCGAAAAGGTATGCCGGGCATAATTTTTTACATTGTCCTTTATTATAAAAGACTGGTTTTACACACCTGACTTCTCTGCTACATTATAGTTACAAGCAACATTCAAGATTACAAAAAAAACTGGGAAAGGTTAGAGAAAAAACCTTTTTTTCAGTTGGTTACTTTGTGCATTTGACAGCATTTTTTGCTTTGACATACTTAGAGTATGTCTTCACAGGGATAAAAGCCCTGTGGCAAGGCCACGGCTGGCCCAGGTCAGCTGACTCAGGCTTGGGCTGCAGGGCTAAAAATTGCTGTGTAGACGTTTAGGCTCAGGCTGCAGCCTGAGCTCTGGGACCCTCCACCCTCACGGGGACCCAGAACTCAGGCTCCAGTTCCAGTCCACTCATCTATGCAGCAATTTTTCAGCCCAAAAGACACAGCCCTGCAAGCCCAAATCAGCTGACAAAAGTCAGCCACGGATTTTTTTAATCCCCGTGTAGAGTGCAATGATGAACAGTTCCTCATTCCCTACAAGACTGGTCACCTACATTGTTCCTCAACACTATAATCACCCATCCTGTTAAACATCTATAAGCCACTGAGGAAAAGAATGAAATGTTTTAGTCCCACAAGTCAACAATATGCAGATAACCCCCAAACTCTCTCACTCACTTCAATACTGATAGCACTAGCATAACGAAAACATTTTTAAGAGCTGTCCACCACAGCATCTCTCAGGGAGAGTCTACCTGAAAATGCCATGTCATTCTGTAGTTTGGGAGTTTTCCTGGACTCCTTGGTGTTTCTGGATACTCACAAGAGCTGTAGCTACTCCAAAATATTCTCTTATCTGTACCTGGAAGAAGTCTGAGCCTCTTTTGTAGAGTAATGATCTGGCCGGCTGTCCATGACTTCATAACTTCCTTGCTAGGTTACTACACCTTGCCGTACTACAGAGTAATTACACTGACCTTTAAGAGATCCTAACCAGACCAAAGCACAATAACCCATGTCCCACGCATCACCAGCCACTAAGAGCACACGACTATGGTGCTCCACTAACTACACTGGCTCCCCATAAAGAAACATGCCGATTTCAAGGTGGTATCCATACAGCCTTCCACTGCATTGTACCAAATTACTTAGTAGAACAACTCAACGTTCCTTAACGATCATGCTCCACAGGAATGATTCAGTGAATGACCTCAAGGGTTAAACTCATTAGAGCAGAGGACAAGAGTTTTCCCGGTAATAGCTTGAGGCTATGGAATTCTATTCCAGAGGTGAAGAGTGAACCCTGCCTTCAAAGTAAAACCCAAGATTCATTTCTTTAACATAGCCTTCCCACATCACCAGCAATGACTAAAAAAGAAAGATAGAAAGGGATAAGATGCAGCTCAAATAGACATACATTAAAAGAAGAGGGAAAAATAGTTTCCAGACATCTTTCTAGAAGCCAAGAGAAACAAAGCCCACTTAGTCGAACCATGTCTTCTATAAGATTACTTTTGGGGGGAAACAGTTCCTACTGCAATGGGTACTTGATAAGCACCTAAACAGATGAGGCAGTTGTCACTTGATCTATTTTCTGGAAGACCACAAATGCTGTTAACAGCTTTTTCTCTTAGGCTTTGGCTACACTTGCATTTCAAAGCGCTGCCACGGCAGCGCTTTGAAGCGCTAAGTGTAGTCAAAGCGCCAGCGCTGGGAGAAAACTCTCCCAGCGCTGTCCGTACTCCACCTCCCTGTGGGGAATAACGGACAGCGCTGGGAGCGCGGCTCCCAGCGCTGGGGCTTTGACTACACTGGCGCTTTGTAGCGCCGCAATTTGCAGCACTGCAGAGGGTGTGTTTTCACACCCTGCTGCAGCGCTGCAAATTTGTAAGTGTAGCCAAGCCCTTATTTGACTTTGCTTTTGACAACTAATTATTCAGACAAGCTACAGATTTTTTTTCCCCCTCGGAGAAAGGCCACAACTGTTAAAATCACCTTTTAACTGTGTGTCATGGCCAGCCTAAAGAAGGCTCTTGTGCTGGAAGTGGCTGGACTTCACCAAGGATAAACAGTGTTGAGTAATGGGAAAGTAGGTGTCTGAGATCCATTTGTAACAGGCCTGGTACACACCTTTGAACAGATTTTAGAGTTGCCACTTTTAATTTTTATTGACACACATTTATTGAACAACATTAGATTCTGCATTCAAATTGCCCGTCTTGATCTTTTCTGTATAACTAAAATTCATAAGTATACTTTCAGATTGTTCAGCATTTAGTACCATTAAAATGGTATTTCCAGTACTGTTCTATTTCCCCAAAAGTATACTTTTTAATTAGTTTAGATGAATTGTTTACTATTTTAGGGTGGTGGGAAAGTTCTAAAGTTGGATAAAGTTGTCTTATAAGATAAATACATCAATTTGTCTTATGTTAACACTATTTATGCTTCAGGAAAGTGAGGTTAAGCAGTCTCAAGATGATCTTACCCTGAGAGAACTAGTGGTTTCCCCACAGCAGTGAAAGAATCAGCTAGACTAGTTTGAGGAGCAAAGATGGATGTGGCAAGAGGGGGAACAGCAGACTGGGTTTCTCTTTCATGCAATGTCAGCAGAAATTTAGAATGATGAGCAAACTAAGATTTCAGCATAATAAAGAAAGCAAACATTTAAGGCAAACAGATATAAAAAATAGGGCTGTCAATTAATCGTGTGAGTTAACTGTGATTAACTCAAAAATTCATCTGTGATTAAAACTGTGATTAATCATACTATTAAACAACAGAATACCAATTAAAATTTATTAAATATTCTGATGTTTTTCTCATATATACTGTATTGTGTTGTAATTGAAATCAAATATTTGCATTGTAAAAATGATAAACAAAAAATAGTATTTTTCAATTCACCTCATACAATCTATAGTGCAAACTCTTTGTCCTGAAAGTACAACTTACAAACGTAGACTTTTTTTGGTTACTTAATTGCACTCAAAACCAAAACAATGTAAAACTTCAGAGCCTACAAGTCCATTCAGTGCTACTTCTTGTTCAGCCAATCACTAAGACAAACAATGTTGTTTACATGTACAAGAGATAATGCCACCCTCTTGTTATTTACAATGTCACCAGAAATGAGAAGAGGCATTTGCATGGCACTTTTGTAGACAGAATTGCAATGTATTTACGTGCCAGATACTCTAAACATTCGTATGCCCCTTCATGCTTCATCGTCTGGAATGATGGCTATGTTTCCATGCGGATGCTCATTAAAAAAATAACGTGTTAATTAAATCTGTAACTGAATTGCTTGGGGGGACAATTGTATGTTCCCTGCTCTGTTTTACCCACATTTTACCATGTATTTCATGTTATAGCAGTCTTGGATGATGACCCAGCATATGTTGTTCATTTTAAGAAGACTTTCACTGCAGATTTTACAAAATGCAAAGAAGGTACCAATGTGAGATTTCTAAAGATAGCTACAGCATTTGACCCCAAGGTTTAAGAATCTGAAGTGCCATCCAAAATCTGAGGTGGATGAGGTGTGGAGCATGCTTTCAGAAGTCTTAAAAAAAGCAACACCTTGATACGGAAACTACAGAACCTGAACCATCAAAAAAGGAAAATCAACCTTCTGCTGGTGGCATCTCACTCGGATAATAAAAATGAACATGCGTCGGTCCACACTGCTTTGGATTGTTATCAAGCAGTACCAGTCATCAGCATGGAACCATGTCCCCTGGAATGGTGGTGGAAGCATGAGGGGACATATTAATCTTTAGCACATCCAGCACATAAATATCTTACGATGCCAGTTACAACAGTGCCATGCGAACACCTGTTCTCACTTTCAGGTGACACTGTAAACAAGAATCAGGCAGCATTATCTCCTGCAAATGTGAACACACTTGTTTGTCTGAGCGATTGGCTGAACAAGAAGTAGGACTGAGTGGACTTGCAGGCGCTACAATTTTACATTATTTTTAATGCAGTTTTTTTAACATAATTCTACATTTGTAAGTTCAGCTTTCATGATAAAGAGATTGCACTACAGTACTTGTATTAAGTGAATTGAAAAATACTATTTTTACAGTGCAAATACTTGTAATCAAAAAGAAATATAAAGTGAGCACTGAACACTTTGTATTCTGTGTTGTAATTGAAATCAATACATTTGAAAATGTAAAAAACATCCAAAACTATTTACATAAATGGTATTCTATTATTAACAGTGCAATTAAACATGATTTTTTTTTAATTGCTTGATAGCCATAAAAAAAACCAGAACATACTTTTAAGTGTCTTGGAGGATCCAAAACATATTTTTACTTTTGGCAAGGCTGGAAACAAGTGAAGGAAGGCAAGTTTAGAAAGAACCATAGAACACATTTTTTCTACTTTTAAAAAGAAAACCATCAGGCAATTTCTTCCTTATGATAGCACAGCACTTAAGCTTGATAACTGAAATAAAGAATAAAAGTCTTCTCTATGATACTTCTTCCACTGCCACAGCAGGATACAGAGACTCTTGATTGCGTGCACAGCAGGAGAACAAAGGACAGCAAAAGCTTTTTATTTTAAAAAGAGTAATGCCAATATTTTCAGTTACAAACGATTTAGTCACAACTTAGGTGTTTGGAAACCTCAGTGATGAGCCTGGTATAAATGCCTAGACATACAGACTCTTCTCAAAGTTTGGTAAGCGACTTTCAGCTGGATAAATCACATGCAATGTTGGAAACTGAAGGGCAAGTCTAATATAAACACTAATAGGTAATATGGTCAACAGGGCCGGTGCAAGGATGTGTCGCGCCCTAGGCAAAACTTCCACCTTGCGCCCTTCCCCCCACCCCGCGCCCCCGCGCTGAGGTGCCCACCCCCCCCACGGAAACTCCCTCCCTCCACTCTGAGGCGCCCCCCCCGCGGCAGCTCCCACCCTCAGGCACCCCGCCCACCCCCGCTCTGCGCACGAGCACCCCGTGACAGCTTCACTTCTCCCGCCTCCCAGGCTTGCGGTGCCAGGCAGGAGAAGTGAAGCAGCTCACCCCGCTCCGCCTCCTCCCCGAGCATGCGGTGGTTGCTGCTCTTCTCCCCCTCCCAAGCTTGCGGCGCTAATCAGAACTCTGGCCGCCACAGTCGCTGACGAAGAAAATGGCACCCCTCAAATCCTAGTGCCCTAGGCAACTGCCTAGGTTGCCTAAATGGTTACACCGGCCCTGATGGTCAAATCTCCCTTTCTACTCCAGGATTACTGAAAGAAGTTGAGAGCAGCTTCAAGTACACCTGCTTAACAGGAAGCTCTGCTTTTCATGTGCTGCATAACTATGAAACAAGGCTTAAAACGGGACCTGAAAGGTAAGCCTAAAGAGTTGGGTTTGTGCCCTTTTTATGTGGTGTAAATATGGTCTGAAACAAAGGTTTGGAAGAAGACTTTTCTGCTTGTTTTTAATCTTAAAAATAACAGGAATCTAAAATTTGGTCTTCCCTGGCTTTGCTCGAGGTCTCATATATAGAGAGCTTTCTTATAGATTAATCAAAGGGACAGATGCATTAATCTTTTACTAGGACAACCTCTCTCTCAAGTGTTTACTATGTATTGGCATTAAATAAGTGTTAAACATCTCTGTTATTGAAGAACAGAATATTATCTTTGTTCCTAATGCTGTGCTAAAAAATATCAGACTTCTGGAAAAGTAATATCCAAATTGAACCTTGTGTGTTGCCATCACTGCTTAAAATCCTAAATTATAGCTATGTCTGCAATAAAAGGTGTGTTTTTACAATGAGATGGCTATCTAGATTCAAAATCCTGTTAGAGACAAGGAACAGGTAAATTTTAACCTCAATGTAGGCTACTTGAAATTAATCCTCTCACCCCACCCTGCCCCCAAGGGTTTAACTCAACTAGCTACTGTGAGATAAAAACTACAGTGGCTTGTCTCCTCTTGAATTTTACAGAGATAAAAAAACAAATTATTTTTTGCAGCAAACACAAAGCCGGTGTGTGAGAGATGTCATTTAAAACTTAGGAAAATTGCTTTGGCTTCATTAAAATATTATATTTGTAGGGCTTATATCTGACCTACTTTATTTTGTAGTGACATTTCTTCTATCTAGAAATAACCACCATATACCTGGGTTAAAAATCAACATTTGTGTACTGTTTAATGGCTCTCAAGTACAAGTTATGTGCTTTATATTACGTGGTAAGTGATTCTATGTATTGTCACTACCACTGTTATAATCTTTTAACTCTGATATCCCTTCTAGGTCTGTTTTTAATATAGCATTTCTCAAGGCAAGACTAAAACTAATTGCCTTTATTACAAACACTCCACCTTAGTGATCAGGAATTTATTTACAAACAGAAAGGGAAAAAACATCAAAACATAAAATAAACAAACTATGCCCTACTACTACTAATAGGAGAGCTAATCTTCCTGTTCAATATTGCAAAATGTGCATACCATAGATGTGCTCCAAGGAGCTTGCAATCTAGATTAGACACATGTAATGTCTTACTGGTTTTGTAAAAATAAAAAGGAACACCTCAGCACTAAAATGGTGATAACAGAATTACTCTCTTGGCACCCACACTCCACAGCAATTACTCAATCTCACACCTTCAAAATATGTTCTCTCCAAGTGCTTGCCACAAACTCTCTCTCTCTTCAGGATATACTGCATCAAAATTCTGATGAAAAGAAAGTAACAGAGAACTATTAAGAATATACAAAATTTAAAGTGTGGGTATCTAAAGGTTATTTTTTTTCTTTTCAGAGGGAAGACAGTAAAAATGTTCTGCTGCTTAAGATTACTATTGGTATTTTCCTGTCCTTATGGTGAGGAGGGACAGCCATTAACCATACAGAGTTGGTTCATATTTATGACATATAAACACTCAAAACAGCCAACCTGACTATGGCTTGTACAATCCATGACCAGGGCCTGACTCTTAAGCTTGTATTTCGTTTCCAAAAGTAAATTCTCAGCAAAGAATGTTCAGGAACAGAATGCTTTAACTGGGTGACTAAAACGATTTACTCTTCTCAAATCAGTGAAAGTACAAAGCAGCAAGATGACTTCGAAATTCAGCCACACAAAAACAAAGGCAATGCGATTAGTGCTCCTTTAACTCCTTATGGATTGTACTAAAATACACACACTAGGCAGCCTAGCCCATCTCATCAGCAGTGCAGGAGTTTCCAACTCTACCTTTTCTAGGGTATGTCTACACTGCTGACTAAGCCCACATCTGTGGGACCCAGGGTTGGTAACATGCTGTTTCCAAGCCCTCAGTTGAATGTCCACACTGCACTGTAAACCTGGGCTTACAATTGCTGGACTTGGGTCTCTCCAGCCCTACTAACAGGTCTATACAAGATCCTTCTGACTCAGGTCTGCAGCTTGAACTGTGTCCAGACTGCAAAATGAAAGGGTTTGGACCTGAGTCACAGTGGGATTTGGGCTCTGACACCCACCACACACACACACACAGAGCAAGGGTCCTAAGACTGGATCCTGAGTGCTTGCTGACTCGAGTCAGACTGATGTGTGTGGACTGAAGAGAGGCTTGGGCTCAAAACTGAGTCAGAGTCCAGGCTAAGAGTGCAGTGTAGATGTACGCCTAGCATCATGATCTATTTTTGTATGTTGCAGGAAATGGAGCTTCCACCACTTCCCTTGGAAGCCTGATCATCTCTCTGCCCAGATGTTTCTCCTCATCAGCCTAAATTTTTCCCTCTTCATTTTAATCCCATTACACCAAGTTATAGTATCATGCATAACTACATAACTGGCTCCATCTTTGGTCCTCTCTTTGATTCCACTTTTTTCTTTGCATAGTGTCATACACTCACAGTTCTTAAAGCTACCATTCTCTACACTGATGATTCACAAGTCTACCAGTGTACTCTTTACTAGTCTCCATCCAATTCTGCATTTCTACCAATCTCTCTGGCATCTCTTCTTAGATCTCTCACCATCGGCATCCACTAATATGGCCAAATCTTAACTCAACATTCCTCCTCTCCCACCTCAGAATTTCTTCACTAAAAACTATATTTACTGCAAATTAGACACAATATGTAGACTCTGTTGGGTAAAATGAAATCTTAACCTTAATATCAGGTAAGATGCAATATAAAAATAGTTTCAAAGGTAAAACTTACATATTTAAAATAACGCTCAGCTCTGTTACAATACATTAGAACAGTGGGTTTTCACCTTTTTTCATTTGCGGACCCCTACATTTCAAATAGAGGTCTGGACCCCTTTGAAAACCTTAGACGGTCTGCAGATGCCCAGGGTCCACAGACCACAGTTTGAAAACCACTGCATTAGATTACAATCCAAGTTCTGTTTCTGAAACAGAACTTGGATTGTAATCTAGCTATGGTCAGTTTGTCTTTCTGAGATCTAGCTTGCTGATATTTCAAAACAATGGTGATGGTTAAGTCTTCAACACCTTTTTTAAAAACAGATATTATGAACAAGTTTCTATAACTAATGTTTTAAAACCTAATGTTTTAGGTCTCACCTAAAAGAACAATTTCTTGAACTGGCTTAATTTGTTGAAAGTGATGGTATGCATGGTCCCTACGGTGTTGTAGTGTTGCCCCTACGGTGGCAGCAGCTGCTTACTGCTATTATCACAGTAAGCTTGAAAATGTGTAGTTTGCTGGCTGTAAGAGCAGCAAACTATGACTATCAGGCCAGCTTGTTGTGATCCCGGTCTCCACGCCCCTTCCACCTCCAGATCATGGATAGTCTGAATTATGAACCAGTGCTGCAATGGAGGGCCCTAGAGCAGCACTACTACCTCAAGTGTTGGGGTCAAGTTAAATTTTGTTCTACTTTTATTTTTTTTTAACCGGAAGTGTCCTACAGAGAATTTGAGGAAGGATTTATTGATAAAGAATAAAGAGAAGGAAAAAGGAATGTTGAGAGGACAAGACCAGAATAGGGTTAAGAAGGAAGAGGACACCAAGGCCTGGTCTACACTACACAGGTAGGTTGACATAAAACAGCTTATATCAACCTAAATATGTCACAGTGTACACACCACAGCCTTGCCCAACCAATGTAAATGTCCTACTACATCAACATAATAACACCACCTTCCCCAGAAGTGTAGGGCTTATGATGGTGTAGTTAGGATGACGCAGCATCTGTGTAAATGCTGGGTTACTTACATTGGCTGTTTGCGGTCTTCTCAATTTCAGGGCTCCATGATGCCTCGGAACAGATAAGAAAACCCAGCAGCTAGAGCCCAGCTGACCCTAGCTCCCTGCTCTCATCAGGGAATGGGAAGGTGAGAACCCTGGGAGGCAGCTGGGCTCCCCATGGGGAGCTGCATGGGGTTGAGAGCCCTAGCTTTCAGCCCCCTAACACTGCCCCTCTTCAGTTGGTAGAAGTGCTTTGGTAAGGAAGCACACCACCAACAGAAGGAGGGTAGTGTGGACCTAACGTAGGTCCACTTAAGTCTATAGTGTAGACATGGCCCTAGACTTGGGAATAAGGGGAACTAGAGCTCAACAATCAACCTGACAGTAGAAGTACCACTGTTCTCATGGCCAGCTCCTTGCATGTGCATACCTAACACCACAGCAGCATGGTGCTGCTGTCATGGCAGAGCTATGAAAGCAGATGTAGCTCCCTATGTTTTTACTTTTGAGATACTCAACTATATTTAAAAACAAGATGAAAGAAGATTAAGAAAAATTTTAACTATTACAATATTTTATAGTAAAAAGCATCCAAAGGAGTTAGCAGATAATTTTAATAGTTCCTACACCACAATCTTTACTTGCGTATAAAAATTACACACAAAAAAATTAAAAGAATATTATGGTCACAAAGTTAAGCACTCAAAAGTTAGGAAATTCCAGAATTAAAGTTGCCATGATCCATGGATGTACGCATAATGATAGTTTTTGAATATATGATCACATGCTATTTTTTCCATGAGACCTCTGCCTCTGTCAGTGCACAGGGTGACAGCTCCAGGGAATGAACCAGGGCTATGTAGATTAGACTGTCTGTAGGACCCCTGTTTAAGTTTTTGCAGAAGATGAAAGGTGTGTAGTAAATGAGGCAGGGGACCACAGGAAGAAAATGAATGGTCACATGGCTAAGGCAGTTGAATGCTGCCCTGGAGAACTGGATTTATCCCTATATCAGAATTTCTAACAGTGGGCAAGCCACGCAAAACAAAATTTTCACAGGCGGTCACTAATTGGCCTTATGTTTGGATGCCCAGCCTGAGATCCTGGGGTCTGATTTGCACAAGTGCTGAGTACTCACAGATGCAATTAAAATCAATGTGAGCTGTGTTTTGAACAAATAAAGCACTTAAGAACTTCCCACCCGAAAAATCAGGTTTCTCAGATTAGGCACCCAAAATTAGTGGATGATTGTGATCTTGATCTCTCTATACCTCAGCTCCCCATTTGTGAAATGGGAATAACACTCCCTCACCTCACAGGAGTGTTGTGAAAATAAACAAACATTTATTATGATTTCAGATACTATAGGGATGAGTGAGGCAGAAAGGCCTATTAGGAAATTAATAATTCTGTATTCAGAGGAGAGTTTAAATAGTGTGTGTAGTAAATAAGCTACTGAATAGCAGATCATTCAATTAGCACTGCCCATTCTGTGCGCTTGCATTTGAACCAGGTGGCTTCCTCCTCCACACTGCCTGAGACTCAGCAGGAGAAGCAATGAGGGCATAGAAATAAGTCTGACATCGCTCAGTTCCTGCATCTGGGGCCACAGGAGCAGGGAGCTGCAACTACAAGGAAAGTTCTACTCCAGTGGTCCCCAACCTTTTTCATCTGGCAGGCGCCAGATGACGAGCCACGGAGGATGGTGGCGGCAGAAGAGCACCCGCCGAAATTCCACCGACAAGCGGCAACGTTAATCGGCATCGCCACCAAAATGCCGCCAACAAGTAGCGTCATCCAGAGGCATCGCCACCAAAATACCGGCGAAAATTGGCGGTGACACCTCTGGATGATGCGGCTTGTCGGTGGCATTTCAGCGGATGCTCGTCCACCATCCAGTACGCGGGCACACTCAGACGCCCCTGCGGGCGCAATGGCACCAGCGGTCACCGCGTGGGGGGACCCCTTGTCCTACTCAGTCGCCACTGCCCTGGGCTGGAGCATGCTCAGTACACACAAAATCTTCAGAGAATGTAGCTGGTAAATTCTCAAGTCCAATGCTGAACGTATGCACAGTGAAATTTTTAAAGGCTTATAACTTGGCATTTCTTCCCACTCACAGGAACAGCAAAAGAGACATCTCTGACCCAAAAGAAACCCTCCTGCCAAATTTCAAATCCTGCTCCAAGCCTGGCCACACTAGTGCTTCTTAATGAAAGGATGTAAGAATTTTTTGGACATTGGAAAAAGAGTATTTTTCTCCAAACTTTGTTCTGACAAATGGCTGACCCATTTTTGCTGAAACTTTCCCCCCAAAAAATTCAAACTGAGCTGGTAACTGGCTTCAAAAATTTCAGTTCCACCAGTTAACGTTTGCCAAATTATAAGAAACTGAAAACAGGGTCCTATATGGGAAAATGTTGGGCAATCTTAACCATAGATGGTGCTACTGTCTCCTCCTGTAAGAGTACATATGACAGTATTGCATGCCTATGTTTGTCAATCTCACATTAACTACCTAAATAACACTGCTCAATGGAACAGGCTCACCACAGTAAATATGAGCAATCTTGAAACTTGGCAAGTAGTTGTTATAATTTATTGTTAGATACAAAAGCAACAAAGTTCATTAGTAGAGAGATCTAATACCATGAACAAACTTGCTATCTGTCAGCTATATATCTACAGCATCCATCACTACCTGAATTTCAGAAAAGTACCATGAAAACATTTGATAGTTAGAAGTCATTTCATGCAAATAAACTTTAAGTTTATGCCACAAACCCATAATGCAACCAAATGTAGCGTACTAATTTAAAAGAGCATGACAATCTTTTTTTAAAAAGCTCCACAACTAAGAAGATTTTGCTATGCTGAGTGCTGCTGCAACTACAGACCAAGTCACTTATAAAGCTAGTTTTCTGTAAGTCTCAAGTGCACAGCTAATAAAGCTCAAGTATAGCAAGTGCATCACCAATAAGTGACAGTAACTCAGCTTAATATGGAACTCAGGAACTTGCAATTCTCACTTTTTTGAGGGGAAGGAGGAAGAGAGGTGAGGAAGGGGACTTATTCTGAAATACTTAAAAAAAAAGTAATGCCATCTGAGGATGAAGAGCTATATTATGAGTGTTTCAGTTGGGAAATTTAAGATTCCCATCAAAAGAACCTCATTTAAAAATTGTCCGAACATGACTACCCTACAAAGCTACTAGTGAAATAGCTTCTTCATGCTAGTCTCTCTTCCAGCAGAACCCTTAAGCAGAAAGCTTTGAGTATCCTGTTTTGACTCAGATACAAAAACCCTTTACCTGCTGCTATATGCAAGCTCCATTTTGCCTACATATTTTTGGATGTCCCTGATGTCAGCCAGAAAGTATTTGAGTAAGCTTCTGTTAAAAAAAAAAGTTTTAACAGATTCCAAATATGAAAAACTGGGAACTGAGGCCCCAAAGGAGATTAGGAGTTTTGTGCACCTACACATGTACCAGCAAACTGGTGGTTTTGGGGGGACAGTATAAAGATGAAAAAGATATGAAAAGCAGCAGGTCATTTCAAAGCATCTGTGAATAAATTAAACTAGTTTCCTTTTACACAGTGCCAAGCTACTCACACTGAATCTCCCCAACCACCAACCTCAGCCATCACCATTGTTGTTTAGTATTTGCTTCTGGTACTACCCACAACATGCTAGGTGTTTTCCCACACATTCACACATCTCTGCCACCCACCAACCCCACTGTACACCTAACCAATATCCACGGGGGAGACCCTTTCTAGTATCCCCCACCATTCCCCTGCATACCTAACCAACATCCACAGGGGACACCTTCCCTGGTAACCTTCCTCACCCCCCTGCATCCCTAACCACAATCCACGGGGGATACCCTCCCTGGCATCCCCATCTCCACCCTGCATCCCTAAAAAGCATCGAGGGGGACACCCTCCCTGGTATCCTCATTTCCTGCCTCTCTAACCAGCACCCGCGGGATACAAACGCGAGCCTCCTCCGCTCCCTGTATCCGCGGGGGAGGGGGGCGGGGGTGTCACCTTTCCCAGCATCCCCAGCCCCCTCCCCGCCCGCGGGCAGGACGGGCTGCCCGGCCCTGTCCCTGCCAGTTCCCACCAGCCGGGACTCGGCCGTTGTCTCCTTCCCTCGCCCGCACTCACTCGCCAGTCGCGGTCCATCCAGCCCCCCGCCGCCGCCGCCTCCTCCTCCGCCGGCGGCGCCGTGGCTGCCCCCCAGCTCGGCCTTCTTAGGCCCCACCGCCGGCGCCGCTCCGGGGGCTGCCCCGTGCGGGTAGCCGGGCCCGGCGGCGGGGACGCTGGGGCCGGGCAGGCCGAGCGGGAGCCCCGAGGGCGGGCGGGGGCCCAGGGCAGGCGGGGCGGCGCCGGGCTCCTCATGCAGGAACTGGCACTCCTCCCCGTAGAAGCAGGTCTTGTCCTTGGCGTAGTAGCGGCAGAACTTCAGCTTCAGCCCCGCGCCGGGGGCCGGGCCCGGGACCCCACCGCCCCGACCCCGCCGGGGCCCCCGCCGCCGGGGACGGGCCCGCCGGGGACGGGCAGGGGAGGCCGCCGCTGTTCATGGCAACGCCGCCAGCCTCAGCACCATGGGGAGGGGCCCGGGAGCCGCCGCCGTCGCCCGGAGCTCCGACTCCGGAAGGGGGGAGCCGGGGGCGCGATTGTGCTTCTCTTAAAGGGGCCGCGCGGCTCAGCCCGCCGGGGGTGAGGGGCGGAGGCGGCTCGTCAATGGGCCCGGGCCAGCGCTTGTTTATTCCATTTTCCTCTTCCTGAGCGGACGCCCCGCTGCGCATGCGCGGGAGAAGGGTGTTCTGGGTAATCCAGGACGAGTGGGGCGCTGGGGGACCCAGGCAGAGGGTCCCGCGCAGGCCTAGTGGGGGCGGGGCGGGGCGGGGGTAAGAGGGCGCGCGCGCGCCTCTCGTCAGTGATATGTCCCCGCGCGTGGCGTCCCGGCCGTCTCGTGCCTACTGGAAACACCTCCCAAGAGGCCGCAGCCTCAGCTGCTGCCCTGGCCCCGCGCATTCTGCTGCCTCTGAGGGAAACCATGTGAAAGCATCAGGGCCCTCGGAAGTGACGAGCTAAGCCTGGCTTGGCTCAGAGGCTGGCTGTTGTGCAGGGCTGTGTTCATGCCTCCTCCATTGGTGGCTGCAAAGCCCCCCGCGCTCAGTAAAGAATAAGTAGCCATTGATCAGCACCAGGGTGCTCGTGCAAGGCAAACAAACAAATCAGGGAGGGGTTTGCAGTGTCAGGGAGGGGTGCTGCAGCCCTCCCTCCTGTGGGTGAGTTCTCCGGCCTGTGTTGTTATCTGGGAGGTCAGACTAGATTATCATCCTCCACCACCTTTTAGCATAGTTTACTTGTAGCTAGGTAAGTAATGGTTTAAAACACAGCTTCCTTCTGATGGTTTGTTGACATAATGTGAAATCCTGGCCTTGTTCAAGTAAATGGGAAACTCCCAGCTGATGCCACTGGAATTTTACCGTTTACTTCAGTGGAGCCAGGATTTCACTCATCACCTTCAAACGTAGCACTGATTCAAAATGCATTTAGGGAAAAAAAACTTTCTGTGATATCTCTGCTATATTCTGTAGCTAAACCCCCTTTCAAAATATGCAGACTTAAAGAAAGTGTACCATGTTACCAGTTTTCTTCACTTGCATTCCACCAGGAGAAAGGCTGCCTTGGCCATACTTCCGCCTTTAAAATTATGAATTTGTGAGTACTCTTACTGACCTCAAATGAGGCAGGTGAGGTGAGGGCTGTAGAATTATTACCAAGTGACAGAAAATGAGGCATATTATGGTGGTAGCAAGGTAATTCAACAAGAAAATCCAGGGTTTTCAATTTTCCATGATACGCAGGTATGGATAAATATTTGGTATTTTTATACAATATATGGTGTGAAGAAAAATATATCCTGAGGATAACTTTAAATGTATAGTATCAGAGGGGTAGCTGTGTTAGTCTGGATCTGTAAAAGCAGCAAAGAGTCTTGTGGCACCTTATAGACAGACGTTTTGGACCAGAGTTTTCGTGGGTGAATACCGACGAAGTGGATATTCACCCACGAAAGCTCTGCTCCAAAACGTCTGTTAGTCTATAAGGTGCCACAAGACTCTTTGCTGCTTTTAAATATATATATAAATTACATTATTTGTGTGCAGTGCAGTCATGTCTGTCCCAGGATAGAGAGACAAGGAGGGTGAAGTAATATTTTTTTATTGGACCAACTTCTGTTGGTGAGAGACAAGCTTTTGAGCCACATGCAGAGGCTCTGCATCTTGCCTTTCTCACCAACACGTTGGTCCAATAAAAGATACTACCTCATCCACTTTGTCTTTCATTGTTATTTATAAACATCTTGTACTATTGTCTGTTCTAACTCAGTAGGCTACCACATATTGTGTCATGATATCAATTTTTAATCAGAACTCCCCATTCAGCGGCAGCTCCAGGCACCAGCACACCAAGCGCCTGCCTGGGGCAGCAAGCCACGGGAGGCGCCCTGCTGGTCCCTGCGAGGGCGGCAGTCAGGCAGCCTTCGGCAGCTTGCCTGCAGGAGATCTGCTGGTCCTGCAGATTCGGTGGCAATTCGGCGGCGGGTACGCCGAAGCCACGGAACTGGCGGACATCCGCAGGCAAGCCATCGAAGGCAGCCTGCCTGCCGTGCTTGGGGCGGCAAAAAAGCTAGAGCCACCTCATCCCCATTTTAACCAGTGGCCCTTTTTTAGTCTTGTAGACGCTGTCCTAAAATTCTAATATATTATTTTTAAAGGAGCTAATACAATGTGTATATAACAATGAGAACATCTCATGTTCTTTCACTAATGTAACCCTCCTCCCATTCTTCCCCATTTCCTTACAGCCAAACCTTGCTGTGTTTTCTCTTATTTAAACTTAAATCTTCTGCCAGGGACCTGTCATTTCTTAATTGCCTGAAAACACCATATACAACTATGACATTATGTAAATACTAAATAATATTGTGAGGCTGTTTCTGCAACATCTGTTCTCCTTTGTAGATGAAAGGTGGGGGTTTGGACACACCCTCATTTTGAGTTTCATGACAGGATTCGGTAAAGATTTCCAAAAGCATAACTGTAAATTTCATGCTGAAAAACAAACAACAAATTCCTTCTTCACAGATGTTTGAAAACTGACTTAAAATTAATGCAAAATAAGGGATTCTCCCTTTGGATGAGCAAACCTGCCATTTTAAAGGCGTGTTTAAAGACTCTAGAGATGAAGAATTTTGCTATGTGGGTTTTCAATGAGTCATTTGCAATCTCAAAAATTTTTAAAAGTCTTCCTGAGTCAGACTGTGACACCGACAGTTTGTGACACTGTCCTTGCAATTATATATATAGCAGAAGAATCCCCGTATTTTTAAGCACCTTGAATATTATTTTGGTAAGAAAAACGTTTTCTGTGGAATTAAGATCCTTTTTTGTCTTGCTTAGACTCATTACACCTCTACCCCGATATAACACGACCTGATATAACATGAATTCCGATATAACGTGGTAAAGCAGTGTTCCAGGGGGGCGGGTCTGCGCACTCCGGTGGATCAAAGCAAGTTTGATATAACGCGGTTTCACCTATAACGCAGTAAGATTTTTTGGCTCCCAAGAACAGCGTAATATCGAGGTAGAGGTGTATTATAAAAAATAGAAAATCGGACTGCAATCAAGATGCTTTGACAGTTTGTACGAAAAGAGATTTTCAAGAATGAGTGGGATTTTAAATGTCACATTGAAACAAATAAAAATACTCCCTCATCACATAAAGACTTTTAAAACTTTTTTAAAAGGCTGTCTTAAAATTAAACCTCAGACCACAGTTCTAGCAATTAGCATTATTGGTATGACTTTTTCAGGTGGTTGCAAACCAAGGGAGAACAAATGAATTGCTTGGTTGAAGAGGTTGGTCAGAAAGATGGGCAACATCCAGGCCCATCCTATCCAACAAGTCAGGGTTCTATTATTTGCTTATTATATGGTGATCAAGTCATAGTCACTGCAAATGTCCCTCTGTGGAATGCAACTGCAGCCACACCTGCTCTGTGAGATTTGCAACTCACTGGTGTCCGTTAGAGTCACCATTCAATGAATGACATCTGGGTTCAGCCCTTGTCTGGGTTAGCTCCCGCTGCAACCAGTCCCTGGTCTGAGAACACCCCGTAGTGCCAGGGCACCGCCCATTCGCTGGTGAGGTATCTACATAGTGTACATCCATGGGGATGTTAGACCATGTCCAAATGAAAGGATAAAGTTGTCTGTTGGGGAGCAGTACGAGTTGGCTAACCCAGTTGTATTGGAGTGGGATGTCATTCATTTTAACCAGTTTCTAGGGAGTTTTCAGAGATTCCCCTCTCAGAAGCTGTGGGATTTCCAGTCCTATTAGGGGAAACCAGCCTACCATTGTGAGTCAGATTGGGACAGATGAAGATCCCCTCAATTGAGGGAGATTATCCTGTTGTTCAGGAATATATAGAAGACAATCATGAACAGCATTACGCCATGCAGTACTTTCAGCAAGACATCAAATTTCTAACAGGGCTGTAACTTTATGATTGAACCACAGAGAATGAGTAATGGAAATAACATCCTGAGTCAGACATGTGACCTAGTGGGTTCTGGCAGATTTCACTTACACTGGAATCACTGGAGAAAATAGCTTTCTCCAGGCTCTAAGAGTTTTTGCACCATGGCTTTTTAAGTACATGGAGCTCCTGTGACAAGGTTTGAGCTTGCAGAAGGATGTGCAAACATCTTTTACCTCAAATGACTATCCACTACGTCAGGGGCGGCTCTACCTTTTTGGCTGCCCCAAGCAGTCATGCGCGGGAGGCGCCCCGGAGCCGCGGGAGCAGCGGACCTCCCGCGGGCATGACTGCAGAGGGTCCGCTGGTCGCGCGGCTCGGCTGGACCTCCCGCAGCTGCGGACGGTTCGCAGGTCCGGCGGCTCTGCTTGAGCTGCCGCAGGCTTGCCTGCGGGAGGTCCAGCCGATCCGCGGGACCAGCGAACCGTCCGCAGTCCACCGGCCCAATCTGCCGCCCCCCCGGGAAAGGGCCGCCCCACGCGCGTGCTTGCCGCGCTGGGGTCTGGAGCCGGCCCTGCACTACATGACAGTAGGTAGGTGGCTCTACCTTGTTAGCAGGTATTGGAACCTGACCAGGAATTGCAATTTAATTGCTACTAATTCTCTGGGGCAGTTGTGATGAATTAGATTCCATCCTGAATATAATAAGAGAGGTGGGATTAGCTAGGATTTCTGACAGACAGGACCTAATAGAAAGAATCTTAGGAGGGGAAGAACCCAAGGAGAAAGCTTAGACAGACATACCAAACTTAAGGAGAAGGCGCACATTGTGGATTGTGTTGTATTATTTTGGATTTACAGTTTTGTTAATAAAGCCAGGCTCCAGGAGGAGTGACGTTTTGACTCTACAGTGACAGTGTAGCTTTTATTCAGTGCTGGGAAAGGACTCCAACCTCTTAAAACGTTCTAGCAAATATTTTTTATTGGGTATTTCACATTGCTACGTTCTGTTACCAATGTCACCTGTAAATGGCTTTGACATTTAGAGATCAATCTCTTATAGGCTCATGTAGTGACTTCACTGCCCAACATCTGACTGAAGCAGTGGAAGAGTGTTATTTTGTGAAAGGTCTGATTAGAGAGTCTGATACCATTTGCACACAGGCCAGTTGGTATCTTTTTTTAATTAAGTACAAAATTACTACATCAGTATCCACCTGGCTGAATACATCTACATCTGTGGTTCAAAATCCTGACTACTCTATTCAATGAGAAGGGAAAGTCAATACAGAAAACAGAGCAACGGCTGAAGTGTTAAAGACCTTTTTTGTATCAGTTTACACCAAAACAGTTAGCAGTGACTGGATGACTAACATAGTGAACATCAGTGTAAATGGGGTAAGATCTGAGGCTAAAATAGGGAAAGAACAAGTTAAGAAGTGCCTTCAAGTCAATAGGGCCTGACAAAAATACACTGGGACCTGGCTGAAGAGATCTCTGAGCCATTAGCAATTGTCTTTGAGAATTTGTATCAGATGGTAGAGATAGTAGAGGACAGGAGAGGTCCCAGAGTACTGGAAAAGGGCAAATTAATTCCTGCTTATAAAAAGGGAAATCAGGACAACCCAGGAATCAGTCAGTTTAATGTTGGTACTCAGAAAGACAATGGAACAAATAATCAATTTGTAAGCACATAGAATATAATAAGGTGATAAATAATAGTCAACGTGGATTTGTCAAGAACAAATCATATCAAGCCAACCTAATATCGTTCTTTGACAGGGTAACAAGACTTCAGGATGTGGGGAAGCAGTAGATGTGAGGAATCTTGACTTTAGTAAGGTTTTTGATCCTGTCTCACTTGACCTTCTCATAAGCAAATTGGAGAAACAGCCTAGACCAGTGTTTCTCAAATGCCGCCATGGTGGCCACATGTGGCCACCAGGGGCTTTTTTTACAGCCACAACCTCCTGGGTGGTGATTGAGAAGTGGTGGGAAGCAGTGGGCCACCAGCAGGAGTTGGTCCCTGTCCCCGTCTGGAGCCACAAACACTGTAGGAGCAGGCAACCAGTGTGAGTTCCCCACCTTCCTAGGGCCGGTGTGGCTTGGGCTTTGGGCTTCATCCCTGGGGTGGTGGGCAGCAGGCTCTGGCCACACAACGGTGGGCTTCATCCCCCAGCTGCAGAGCTTTGGGCTCTGGCCCCAGGCTCATACCCTCCACGTCATCCCTGGTCCCTGCTGCCTTCTCCATCCCTCAGTCATGCTGCAGGACCCCAGGATCCAGCCCCGGAATCACCCCCACATTGCTCCAACCCCCGCTACCTCTTTCAGCCCCGCATTGCCCCTTACCCTCCTTACCCACCTCCCCATCCAGGGTTTAATTTGTCTCCCACCTTGCCAGGGATGAGTAAGTCTGCTGTGAAAAGTGATATTAACAAATATACAAATATCGCTTTTCACAGTAGCAGACTTACTAGCTAGCAGGTTTTTTAAAACCCTACATAAATAAATAACTATGATTTGGACATGGATATGTGCATATTTATTGTTTTTTCTAAAGTTAATTAAGTATTTAAGGAAAAATTGTCAGAACAGCCACCAAAAAATGTGTTGTGAGAACCCCTGGCATAGATGAACCTTCTATATGATGAGTGCACAACTGGCTGGAAAACAAAGAGTAGTTATCAATGGTTCACAGTCAAGTTGGAAGGACATATCAAGTGGGGTCCCACAGGGATCTGTCCTAGGTCCAGTTCTATGAATATCTTCATAAATGATTTGGATAATGGCTTAGAGCAGTGGTTTTCAACCTGTGGTCCATGGACCCCTGAGGATCTGCAGACTATGTCTAAGGGTCTACAAAAGGTTGTCATTACCCACAGAACAGAGGTTTTCAGCTGTTGGATTCCTGAGTGTCCGCAGATTGTCTAAGATTTCCAAAGGGGTCCACACCTCCATTCAAAGTTTTCTTGGGGTCCGCAAATGAAAAAAGGTTTAAAACCACTGGCTTACAGAGTACAGTTATAAAGTTTGCAGATAATACCAAGCTGGGAGGGGTTGCAGTTGCTTTGGAGGACAGGATTAGAATTCAAACTGATCTTAAAAAACTGAAGAAATAGTCTAAAATAAATAGGAAGAAATTCAATAAGGACAAATAAAAAGTATTCCACTTAGGAAGGAATAATCAATTGCACACATACAAAATGGAAAATGACTGCCTAGGAAGGAGTACTGCAGAAAAGGATCTGGGGGTTACAGTGGGTCACAAACTAAATATGAGTCGACAATGTAATACAGTTGCAGAAAGAACGAACATCATTCTGGGATGTATTAGCACAAGTGTTGTAAGCAAGACATGAGAAGTAATTCTTCCACTCTACTCAGCACTAATAAGGCCTCAATTGAAGTACTCTGTCCAGTTCTGGGAACCACGCTTCAGGCAAGATGTGGACAAATTGGAGAAAGTCCAGAGGAGAACAACAAATATGATTAAAGTTCTAGAAAACATGACCTACAAGGAGAGAGTGAAAAAACTGGATTTGTTTAGAGATGAATTTGTGGCGGGCGGGCGGGGGGGGATGATGATAGTCTTCAAATATATGAAAGGTTGTTATAAAAAGGAGCATGGTAAATTGTTCTCCTTATCCAATGAGGATGGGACAAGAAGCAATGGAACAAATTACAGTCTTAGGAAGATTGTGTAAATCTCTGTCCTTGAAGGTCTGGGACGGTCTAGATAATACTTAGTCCTGCTTCAGTGTAGGGGACTGGACTAGATGACCTATTGAGGTCCCTTCCAGTCCTACAGTTCTATGATTCTATGAATGTGTTGAGGTAGAGGAGGTGAACGCCATAAAAGTTAGTTGTCATAATTAAGGCTACGTTTTAGTCACTGGTATTTTTAGTAAAAGTCACGGACAGGTCACGGGCCAGACCTGTCCATGACTTTTACTAAAAATACCAGTGAATAAAACTTGGAGGAGGAGGGGGACGACTGCCTGGGGACCCTGCAGGTGCTGGGGGAGGATGACCCGGCTGCTTGAGTGGGGGCAGGTGGTGGTGTGCAGCCCAGGACCCCCACTGGTTCTGCGGGGTGGGGTTGGCAGGGCCAGCAGGCTCCCTATATGGCTCCGTGCCTCCCCTCCAGCAGCAGCAGAGTTTGGGTGTAGGAGGGGGTTGGGGCACAGGACGGGGTGAGTTGGGCTTTGGGCGGCACTTACCTCGGGGGGCTCCCCGGAAGCAGCAGCATCACTCTCGCTTAGCTGCTAGGCGGAGGCGTGGCCAGGCAGCTCTACTGCACACTGCCTCCCCCTGCAGGCACCGCCCCTGCAGCTCCCATTGGCCACAATTCCCAGCCAATGGGAGCTGTGAAACCAGTGCTCTGGGTAGAGGTAGCATGCAGACCTGCCTGACCATGCCTCTGCCTAGCATCTAAGTGAGGGGAATGTCACCACTTACGGAGAGCTCCCAAGGTGAGCGCCACCCAGAGCCCTCCTCACCCATCCCGTGTCCCGTCCCACACCCAAACTCTGCTACTGGGGGCAGGGGCGTGGTGGCCCGAGACTGCCCCAGCAGCAGCCAGTGCGCCTGGTGCAGGGGCTGCCTGAGCTGCCCCTGAGCCAGGTGCACCGGCCGCTGCAGAAATCAGAGGTCACGGAAAGTCATGGAATCTGTGACCTCCATGACAAACTCGTGGCCTTAGTCATAATCCGTAGTGGTGTTCCTCAGTTTGCTATACCTTCTCTAAGCCTATGTTTTTTTCCTGCTTTAGGGATCTTTTTCTTTCACACTCATCTGACTATCTCCCTCACTCCTTCAAATCTCTTCAGCTTCCCATTTCTCATCACATCATGTTTAAACTGGTTTTCATTTCAACATCAGAACCCAACGTAACTGCCCCAGTCTGCATCTCCAAGCTAGTCTTTTTAACACATTGCTGGCTCTGCTTTGCCAGTGACATCAACCTCAATGCTCTGTTCACCCACTTCTGCAATTGTCTCTGACATTTTCTATGCAATCCTCAATGTGTAAAATGCCTTCCCAGTTCCGGTCCATCAAGCTACTACACTCTTTTCATTTAAATCCCTCCTAAAGGTTTGTTTTCCATGATGCCCATAAGAAATTATTCAACCAATATTAATAACAAAAAATCCTAGTCATTGCTTCTGCTGGGTTTCATAGCACATACTAGCTACACTGAGTCTGTCTTGCTTAGACTGCAAGCTCTTTGGGGCAGGGATTGTCTGTATTTTGTGTCTTGTACAGTGCCAAACATAATAATAATAATAATAATAATTGGAGATATACCAATCTCCTAGAACTGGAAGGGACCTCGAAAGGTCATCGAGTCCAGCCCCCTGCCTTCACTAGCAGGACCAAATACTTATTTTGCCCCAGATCCCTAAGTGGCCCCCTCAAGGATTGAACTCACAACATATTGTTACTGCTTCATAAATAATGAATAAAATAAGAATAAAATGAAGACTAATGAGAAGTTCTGGAACTACACCACCCCCTCTCACTCCAACAATGAGTTATGATATGAGTGCCCTAGCTGAGGCAAGCAGCTTTAATTAGCCAAGCTCCACCTTTCCAGCCATTGCCAATGGACGGGGCAAATTACAGGAGTAATTGAGCTACAACATCACATGCATATGTGAAGAAAGATATGGAGATGTGATTTAGAGACTAGAGCAAAGGACCAGGATAGGCTAACATTGAGGGCCCTCCACTTTTAGATAGAATGACTCACTAACTCACTGTGAGAGTGGGCAAGTCAGGTGACCCTTTTTTTGTACTCTAGACAAGCAAGCTGTAAAGCAAGCCATACTAGGTCCTCACAGCTGCTGTATCTAAGTTTGAGCTTTCCTGTGGAAATTAATAGCTTCCTACACCCACCCACACAAACTGCTGCTTTACTCCTGTTCCAGCTCCATTTTCATTGGTAACAAATTTGTCTGTGATATTAGAAACAAAAACTTCTCATTAAGAGTCTTAAACTGAGCAAGTCAGCTGATAGATTCTGACTAACAAAGTCTTAACCATCTGGAAGGGGCAGCTCTCAGTTTTAAAGTTTTCTCCCCCTTGTGATGACAAATGTTGCTGCATATTTCCATGAGACATTTAGAATCTCACTCGGATTTTTGCTTTGAATCTTCCTCTTTCGGATTGTTATCACAGCTTGAATGATGCACCTCCCTAAAGATACCAACAAATTACGTGGACTTTCAGCCATAGACTGAGCAGCAGAAACTGCATTTGCTTCAAAAATTGGATTGTAATTAAATGGCCAAAAGTCAACTCTGTCCAACCTGCCCTGGTATATTTTTATCAACACTTATGAGCTAAGGATTAAGGGAACACAAGAGAGAGAAATACAGTGGCACTAACATATCTAGTCTGGTTCACATAATGCAGCTCTTTCTGCAGTGATCCTTGCAACAGAAGGAAGAGACTCTCTGTCCCTCAGAGAGGCCCCTTATTCCCCCTTTCACAGCCATTTCCTTTGGGTGCAGGTCTCAGTTATATACATTCTTGGGCCTTTAGCTTTTGAAGAAGTGGTTTCATGGTTTAAAGGTTTGTGGTCACTGACGCGCACCCTTAAGAGAGGCACCTGCTGCGCTCAGTTTCACTCAGTTGGGTCTGGGGACGGCAGGCTCCAGTCAGGCAGGAGAGTCTCCGGCACCAGCAACCATGAGACCACACCAAGCCAGCATCTGCACCAGCAGCAGCCCTCTTCAGCTGCTTGGTAAGGGCACACACAGCACAAAGCCTCCTCCAGTCCTCCCTTACTATTATCTGATTCCTTTCTCCTTTTTTTCTCTCACTTCTGCATCCCCACTCTCTCCCTCCATCTATCCCCTCCTGCTTCTCTTCTCTTACCCCTTCCATGGCTCTTTCACTCAGTCTTTCCGCCCACCTCCTTTGACCTCCCTCTCATTCTCTTCCCCTCCTTTTTTCTCTTCCTTGCATACTGTTCTCTCTCCCTCTCCTTTCCACCTTCACAATCTCCCCCTTCCCCATCCTCTTTCGGCTTTTACTCTCAGTGCACCCAAATTCATCTCATGTACAAGTAAGGAGTTCAGACTTAATGACAAAGTGGTTATTTTCCAGTGTAAAGAATAGTAATACAGACTTGTTTGGATTGTTTTAAGCAATATGGGGCAATTTCTTAGCTAAACCTTATATGGAATACCATGGCAGAGTAAGATTTAATATTGCATTTGTGGGTTATTTGGTGGTGTTTTAGAGTAAATTATGTTGTTTTGTATTTTTGTTCTAGGGTGTAAATGGAAGAACACATCATATTAAAATGTAGCAACTTCTGCCTGATTCAGTGCTACTGCAAAGCTTTTAGCTTTTAAAGACTTGGTTTCCCATTTTAAAAAAATATTCCAAATGTTTTAATGTTAGGAGAAACGGAGAACACATTTATTGTATGTGAGATGCTTCCAAGCTACTTTCCTTTGTCTCTGAAATAAATGTTCCTTGCTTGAGGTGAGCTTGATCTAGTTGTTACAAAATTCAGGAATGTGAATCAGGAGAGAGGTTTTTGTTTTTTTCCTGGCTCTGCCACAGCCCTGCTGTATGACTGGAAAAGTCATTTAATGATTTTGTTTCCCCAGTTGTAAAAAGTGGATAATAAAACTTACCTGCCTTCCAGAGCTGTTATTAGGTATGGTTCATTAATGTTTGTAAACCTATTTGAGATCTGCCAAGGGAAGGCACAGTAGAAATGAAAAGGATTATTTTATGATCTCCTGCTGCAAATTATTCTAATGAAATGAGTACTAAGCAAAACCTGTCAAGCTTAGATTTTGGTGCATTTTCTTCTAGAAAAGCAAAGGATGCAAACAAAGTACAGTAATCTTTGTGGGAATCAGAGTTAGTGTAGCATCCAATCTTGGGCTTTGTTAGTCTTACACAGTGCATTAAAAATTAACCATAGTGTTACTATTAATTATTATCTGTATTACTGTAACCCTACAGCCCCCCACTGGGATTAGGGCCCCATTGAGTTAGGTGCTGTACAAACAGATAGTGAGAGACGTTCTGTGCCCCGAAGACAAGATGGACAAAGGGTGAGAGAATGGGAGTATTATTATCTCCATTGTGTACCATGGTTAATTGTGTAGATATATAATTTGTCAATTCAGAAGTACAACAAGATTTTCACTGGGGATTGTTGTCTCCATGCATATACAAATATGGTGCTTTTTAAAAAAAAAATCATTTTTAGAGTAGGAATTATGACTTTAGTGAGTGATAATGAGACTCTTAACATTGAAGTAGCCATTTCCTAAGACTTTCTAAAGGTTCTTCATTATTACTCAGAAGTTTGAACTGAAAACAAATAATGTAGCAGGTCCAGGTCTGGCAGACTTTATACATCTGATTTTAAAATGTCATCAGAAAACTGTATTTACCCAGCAAAGAAAAGTTATGTTAAAATAACATTCAGAGACTCTCTAAAACTAAGATGATCAGGAAACTATGAAGTTAAGACTCCCACTCTATCTTTACCTCATATATCTGCAATTGCAGAAATCTCAGAACAGAGTGTCCTACTGTGTTATTTGCTGCAATAACCAGGCAGCAAGACTTTGGAAAGGAATCCTGGGAGCATTATGAACCAGAACTTGTTTGGTTTATGACCATTAAAAGCTCCTCCCCTAATTGCTTTTCTGGCCATCCTAACCAGACACATGTGGTTAAAGGTAATATTATCTGGGGTGAAATTAGTTTCATTTGCACAAATCCAGGGAACTGAAGTGCAGAGAGGTGGGGGAATAGGGCTGTTGTGCAGCTGCCCTCCCCACTTCATCCTGCAGTTTATGGGATGGAATCATTGCCTTTCTATGTCACTTGTGAATATGCATAATCACTGAACCTGAAACTGTCCAATGCCACCTTTCATGGCAGCCTATATGGGGCTGCCACTAAAATCTCTGCAACCACTATGGGTATAGAGACCCCATTGGGCTTTAGTAGTGGACCTCTCCATGCAGCCTCAATTGTGAGGAGCATGTGGTGCAGAGGGATTTGTGTTGGTTTGACTCACAAGAGTGAATTTCACCCTTAAGAAATAGTCCTGTTTCATTTATATTTGCTACATTAATTTTTCATGACAGCTTTTCATGGGGCTGCCTGTAGTTTCAGGACAAATTAGAGGAATCAAGTCATGGGTTACTGATTTAGGTCCCAGTCTTTCAATGACGTTAATGGACATTTTGCATAAGAACTGCAAGTTCAGGCCCTAAAAAGCTCCAGACTAGACAGCAGTTTCTCTGATTGCGCAAAAGCTGAAAGACAATAACATTGACATACATATCATGGAGCCTATAGAAAACAAAACTGAAGTGTGTAACATTCCTATGCAGGAGTACCAGAGAAGTCTGAGACTGGAGATTTCATTTCTATTTTTTAAACAGATAACAGAATTATTTGGGATCTAGATTTCTCCAGAATTTGTCAGTCTCACTGCAATGCAAAGATTACCTTCTTATAAACCAATGGATAAAACACTCTAGAGCATGTTCAGACACAGACCCATGCCACTGCCAGAAATGGTAAATCAGTGAACATCCAAGAGGCAGAATCATGTTTTATCCTGACTACACTCTCCTGAAGCATGTTAAACCTTTATGCAAGCCAAACAAATTCTTTGTATGAGACTAGTACATGCTCCGCTTACATCTTAAAACACAGTGGGATCTACTGGACCACAAGGTATCATTGCTTTGTCATACATTAGCAAATCTTTTATGTATCAAAAATTTAAGAAATGTTATTTCTGAGATGAAGATTCCTGAAGATAAAAAGGATTATTTGGATTTTTGCAACTGACTAAAACGGAGCTTGGTCTATCCATGCTGTATTTCTTTTGAAGATAGACCCTAGCATTTTCATTTGGGGAAACCAAAGTTTGCCCAACTTTCAAGCAGATAAACATTTGGAAGATGTACTAATTCAGCATATACCTAGCTACCATAGACAGGCTCCTGTCCCTGGCCACTGGCATCCATTCTGGATCTGTGCTCATCAACAGTGGAGACCTCAATGGGAGAGATTACAGGTTCCTTGCACTGCTGCACTGAGTGGACTTTCTGCTACCAAAACGAGATGGTATATCCAGGGCTGAATCAAGGCACAAGATTCATAAACTATCCTAGTTTACTCTTATTTAGGGTATGTAGAGATCTGTATGTATATGGAGAATATAACTTTCAAAAGAGCTGAATATAAAATAGCAAAAGCAGTATCATTTAGACCCATTCACTCAGTTACTGTTGTCTTTGCTGCCATTTTGCTCTGCCAAGTTGAAGCAACCAGTAACTAAGAAAACTCTCGAGGTCCCTTCCAGTCCTAGAATCTATGAATCTATGAACTCTCTCAAATGCCTCATGGAAATGTTCACTGAAAAATTCAGGGACATGAGAGTAACGCTAATGTCAGAAATAATTAAATGGGGGAGCCAGGTTGTGAAAAAGAATTTCCAGAACCAAAAAAAAATTTAAAAAAAAAATTAAAAAGGAATAGCTGTAGAGGGTAACAAAGAAGACTAACAACCAATTGCAGGTGCACAAGACAGCAATGGAAGAGATCAAGGACTTCTCAGTTGAAGTGATCAAAACTGTTATAATAATTAAGAGGAAAGCGGGACTCAGCAAAACTAGGTCACAGCCAAGAACATCTAGAACTTGATATCTGAGTGGGCAAGGAAAACCCAGCTTTTGATTCACTTTGCGTTTAACACTGTTCCTCAGTTCCTTGACATATCCTCCCACGAAGATGCCACAGGAATCAAAATAGAAGCACAGTGCAAAATACTGGATTAGGGACTCTTTGTCTCTGTAACCCTAAGATCTAACCGGGACATTATGTTTGAAGGATAGAATCTTCTTTTTCCTGGCATACTTCATGGAAGTCAAAAGGTTAAAAAAGACAGGATTGCTACTGTGTGGATGTCTTCCACCCAGTTCAGGTCCAACTAGGATAGTGAAGGAATATCTGTTGCCTATTCTAGGGCACATCCTTGGAAACCACACTGCTTAAAAAAGCAAACAACCCCCTACCCCCCAAATTGACTTGTAAAGTAGAACAATAATTACACTGCTTTTTACAATATAGGTTTAATTGTGTAAGTAAGATTTTCTTGCTGTATGAGACATAAGTATGGATTGGACAAATACTTATTGGGTTACAGCGTGTTCCTTTATGGTGTGAACACATTTAGTTTTACATGTATAAAACTATTTTATAAGTGTAATTTTTTTCACAGTTATCTGGCTCATTGCCGTACATGACATGCAGTGATACATTAGCACAAACCCTATAATTATTTTAAACATTTTATTAATTCATTTTTACCTCTTTTACACTTTTTTAGCATAGCTCTTCTTAACTTGCTGACAGGCTCTTCCTCCCCTCAACAAACAGAACACAAGGAAACCAGCTGTAGTGGAAATTATTGTTTTAATTCAGAGGGGAAATGTATATGGTACTAGGGTGACAAAGAGTATCATTTCTTCAGTAACTGTCAGTGACACATACATTCTTGTGTTTTCATTTCTCTATTTCATGGAAACTTTTCTCTTTGGAGGCAAGTTATTATGGCCCAGACCCTGCAGCGCTTCCTCCTGTGAGTACTTCGTACTCACAAGAAGTTAGTAGCTCCATTAACATCAGTGGAACTATTCTTGTAACAGGACTGAGCCCTCAGTGTGCAAACTTGAAGGGTATTTTTGATATTCTTTTAATAAACAATGCAAAAAGTCTCACATTATCAGGTGAAGCTAGTGGGTTTATACAAATACTTTGGTTTTCACCTGAATAAATTGCATGGTTTTCATGGAATGGGCACATGTTCACAAATCACTATATATAGCCAAGAACCCTGATGGTCCAAAGCCACATGATGATTGGCTAGTTGGCTTTTTTTGATTATGTCTGTCACAGCCATTTACCAACTCCCAGTCCCATTTGGGACTTCAGCACACACACACGCACAGACACAAAATACTCTATGTCCCTGGATCAGGGTGCAGTAAGGGACTGGTTAATATGGGGGACAAAAATAAGGAACCCATGAGGATGGAAGATGAATGGAAGCAGTTATGGGAGTATGGAGAGTGAGGGTCTAAAGAAGAAAAAGTCACTTTTTAAATCCTTCCACCAAATGGCAAGTTACTATTTCTTGTTTGCAGTGTTGTTGTAGCTGTGTCGGTCCCAGGATATTAGAGATAGAAGGTGGGTGAGGTAATATCTTGTATTGGACTATTTTTTGTTGGTGAAAGAGACAAAATTTTGAGCTATTTCAGCACTGGTTGGTGGCCCTTTCCACCACTTTTAACCTTCTTTCCAAATAGGGAACTTTTCAGCAGTCCAAATTAATGTGAATTTGTAAATTAAAGTGAATTGAAAGTAGCTGGCAAGCCACAGAGTGCTCCTGGAAGAGCACTGACTGCAACAGGGCTGCATGTGGGCACAGGAGTCTACCTGCACAGAGCTCATTGCAGTATCAAGGCCCATAGGCCCAACATGCTCCTTCTGTAGCCAAGAGAAGTTTTGCCATTTATTTAAATAGGAGCATGATACACACTCAACTCCCACAAGCAAAATAACAGTATGGTAGTTTGAGAAATGTACTTTATAATATTTAAGATGCAGAATCACAGGGACTGAAGGACAAGTAACTTAGCAAGGTGACAAGTATCAGAGAGGTAGCCGTGTTAGTCTGGATCTGTAAAAGCAGCAAAAAGTCCTGTGGCACCGTATAGACTAACACACGTATTGGAGCATGAGCTTTCGTGGGTGATGCATCCGACGAAGTGGGTATTCACCCACGAAAGCTCATGCTCCAAAATGTCTGTTAGTCTATAAGGTGCCACAGGACTTTTTGCTGCTTTAGCAAGGTGAAAGGTAAATGAAAGTATGGATAAAAAGAACATCTGATTGGAAATAAGGTGTACATTTTTAACAGCGAGGGTAATTAACCATTGGAACAATTGACCAAGGGTAGGCGTAGATTCTCTTTCACAGGCAATTTTTAAATCCAGAATAGATGTTTTGCTAAAAGATCTGCTCCAGGAAATATTGTGGGGAAGTTCTATGGCCCGTGTTATACAGGAGTCAGACTAGATGAGCACAATGATCCCTTCTGTCCTTGGAATCTATGTATTTGTCCAAGAGTTCTGAAAGAATGTAAGAAAGAAGTGGCTGAGCTGATCACAAATGCATACATTCTCTCATTAAAATCAGCTACTGTTACCAGAGCTATGGCAACTCCTATGTAGCTGGAAATATTAGAATGAGAGGCAGAAAAATGGAAAGCTAATTAATATATACAAAACAATCCAAAACATAAATTTATTCAATGGGGAAAAGAAACCTGGACAGCATAAATGATGAAACAGGAATAGGAGTGACAAACAGCAAATAAGATACAAATTTGCAATGCAAGATGACAGCAAAAAAAGCCAATAAGAGTTTGAGCTGCATATGCAGTGGTATCACATGAGAAACATTACTGATCCTTGTGTCATCATTATCCTTGTTGTCCTGGAGAGGGAAACTGAAGCACAGAGAGGAAAAGTGACTTGCCCATGGATTCACAGTGAGTCAATGGCAGAGCAGACAAAGAATCCAGGTCTCCTGGCACTCAGCCTGGTGTACCATTGAAAAAACAAATGTAGAAAATGAGTGCCACTGACAGAGGAATATAATGCAAATCCCAAAATGGGATCACTTATCTAAAATCACTAAGTAACTATGAATCTGGCTATGATGAAGCTTATACATAACCATTAACCAGCCTCTTCCAACTAAGCAAGGTACAATAGTAAAAATGAATAATTTTACTGAGAAATAAAAACTGATGAAATCTATACCCAGGGTGCTACGAATAGGTAAGGCTCAGTAGATGGCGGTCAAACTCTTGGAAATGGTGACCAGGAAGCAGGGGCGGCTCTAGAAATCACGCTGCCCCAAGCAGCGCGGTGCGCTGCGCCGCCCTTCCCCGGTCCTGCGGCGGGTCCCCTCTTCCCGCGGCTCCGGTTGAGCTCCCGCTGCGGCAGGTCGACCGGAGCCCGGGACGAGTGGACCTGCCACTCCGGTTGACCTGCCGCAGTCATGCCTGCGGGAGGTCCAGCCGAGCCGCGGGACGAGCGCCCCCTCCGCAGTCATGCCTGCGGCAGGTCCACTCGTCCCGGGCTCCGGTCGACCTGCCGCAGCCATGACGGCGGCAGGTCCGCCGGCCCAGACTCCCGCCCTCCCCGGCGGCAGGGGACGCCCCCTACATTTTGCCGCCCTAGGCACCAGCTTGTTTTGCTGGTGCCTAGAGCCGCCCCTGCCAGGAAGAGGAGACTGATAATGAGTTAGGAGTGATGTGGTAGGATGCGGAGGTGAAGGAATACATTCCTCTTCCCCCACAGCTATTGCCTAGCTGATGATAGACAATGGAGAATGAGAAGAACTTTTAGGAAGATTGAAAACTGATTGGTGAGCAGAGCTTTGATACACTTGTTACAGGTGTGACAGTCATCTTCTCTGGGCATGTGTCAGGAGGAGGGCTGAAAATGGTGTTCCTGAAGTAGGCTGGATGGGAGCTGCTGCTTCTCCTTCATGCATCCTAAGGAGAGATTGTTTAGATTGAGGCCTAGATGAAGGCACAATGGATTGGGCAAACTGGAGATGTCTATTATCAGAACAGCCAAGAGAGATTTGTTATTTTGTGTATTAAACTGATGTAGTATCTCTTCAAGAATGGGATAGTAAAGTCCAACAGAATAATAGGCAAGAAGATGAATGCACTTGCTGAATATTTATTGCTGCTGCACTTTGTTTGTTTGTCCTGGCTCCAAAAATAACATTTCTTGTTTCTTCAGAAATTAGTGCTAATCTGGAATTTTCTTTCAGCCTTGGAGATCCTTCCAAAAAGGGATAATACTTTAAGATTGATAACTTTGAATGAAAACAAGAGGATGTTTGAAATAGAGCTGTTAACCAAAAACACCAATGTGAAAGAGAAAATTAGGAACAGGTCTGGTTGCCAGATTTTAAATCAATATTCTGGTGATGTAATATTTATATTATTGTACTGTCCAGAGGCCCTGTTGTTCAAGATGCTGCCCAGAAGAGTTTACAGCCGATGAGCATATCTACACAGTTTGTGCACCTATTTAACTAGTTTTTAGTTATTTGTATAATCAGTAATTTAGTTCATTTGGTGCATAAAGTTTGCATAGACAAGGCTTAAGAAAACGTTTAGAAGTAATTTTTAAGAAAAATGGAATGCAAATCCTTAGCTTGCAATTAGAGGGAGAACTGGTTAAACTAGTTGTGAGCTGTGAAACTATCCATAAATTCAAAGACTTCAAAGGAATGCATATATATTCAATACACATTGCTCTGTCTGAAGCAAATCCCATAAAGGAAATATGCAAAGGGAATTTGATTACAGGGTGTAAGGAATAGTTTGCATGTTGCATAAACAACTTAATTGAAAGAAGTCAAAGTTAGCATAGGGAAAAACATAATGGGTGAAATCCTAGACCCACTAAAACTGAGGGCAAAACTCTCATTCACTGTAAAGGGGCTAGGGTTTTACTCAATGTGCCAGCCTGAGAGTAAGCGGGTGTATCTTTCGATTACTGTTGTGTCTGCTTTCTGTAGGGCTGAATTTAGCCCTTAGTGTGTAAGACAGTCCAAGAAGGTTTTACTTGCATGCTAAAGGAGTGGAAAGATATAAATTACACCAAATAAAAAGGACACCATATTATTGGGTTTATTTTGGCACCCATTCAGGAAAGGGGGCTGGATTATATCTGTTCAGACTCCAAGCTCAGCACTTCAGAAGCTTCAAAAGGGAGTTCATGCTTACCAGACCTAACGTACTGTTCATGAAAATGAGATGCTTATCTAAGACTTTTATCATTTCTTGTCTTCACAATCTGAACCATCATTTGTTCTATCAGATTTGTGACGTGGGAGTCCTCCTGTACAGAATTACATGTACACTAGCTTGTTTTTGGTATTTATTGTTTTATGTTCTGAACCTTGTTGCGTGTACAGATCTGTGACTGCAGTGAAACAGTCTGACATTGAACAGCATGGACTAAAGCCTGCTGAGAATTCAATGGATAGGTTGGTGCAGGAAGAAGATGGAGGAAGGAAGTCTTCCTTCTGCCTTAGTACCTCCAAGAAGCAGGGCAGGATTTCCACCTGGTGGTAAGAGGGGGTACTGCCACTAGTTCCACCAGTACACCAAGGAATTTGGGAAGATCTTCAGCAAAAATGCTGTGGATACAGACTGCTCCTTTTATGAAGCAGTAATAAGGTGCATCCACCTGCTCTCTCTCCCCACCACCAAAGGAACTGTGAGCTAATCTTCTCTGCAATTGGAGGATGGCTTTGCATATTAGTTGAGCTAGCCCTACTCCCTTGCTTTCCCTCTTCTTTGCCTCTCCCAGTAGTAAAGGGTAAAGTAGGGAAGTGAAGTGAAGCAGAGTGAAGTTTGCATAGCCAAAGAGCTAGGAGATAGACCATACATTTTCTAGAAGCTGGGCATTATGTTTCAAGTATAATCTGAGTGTCTGGGGAAGGTCTCACAGAGATAAAATAGCGAGAGGCATCAGGAGCACTAAGAAGACTTGACAATATATTGCCTAGTCTAGAATGAATGTTCCAAATAATATGTGTTATATGGAGACTGATGCCAACTGAAAAAAAGCCTAAGCAAATGCAAAGAATTATATTGGTTGAAAGAAAATAAATGACGTTTCAATACACTGTTTCTAGGAATGAAATTGCCAATCAATCTTTTTTGTTTAATTCTGTTTTTGTTCAGAACACAGCAGCCATTCAGTAGCATAGGCTCCTCACCTCTGATATCACCGCACGCTCTGCTCTTTTCATGGGCTTCCTGTTAAATCCTGATTCAGATTCAAAGTTTCAGTACTCATCTGCAAAGCTCTCCATGGGATTGTTCCAATTTACTTCAAGGACTACTTCATTCTACGGGCTTGTCTACATTTCAAAAGTTGATCATGTTTGAACATGATTGTCATCAATTGAGTTAAATGACACAGGGTTGTCCATGACAGACTTGTCAGTGTACACCAGAAAAAATCATGCTCACTGTCATATCAACTAACCATGATTAATTATCATGATTTAAACCCTGGTGCCAATACAGTGCTGAACATGATTTATCCCGGCCTACAGTGACCAGCAAAGTTGTGGTCAGCAGCATCATACTCATGTCATCTAGCCTGATTATTTACAATATTGTTCAAACACAATATAATTCTGTAATGTAGAAAAAATCCTAATATGAAGGTATCCTCTGTGACAGCTATATTCCTCTGGAACAATGGAACTATTTAAATAACATTACAGTGATGGGTGTGGTATAAGAACCAAGACAGATGGGTAGTTAAATGGATCTGAGAAGAAAATACAAAGGAGCCACACACAAGCATGGCCATGCATTGGTGGAGAGAGGTAGTGTTAGAGGTATATTGCCGCTGGGGGAGCATGTGTGCAGAAATATTAATGAAGCTTGCAGCTACACGCTGGCTTGAGTTTAAGACAAGGGGGGCAATGGACCCTTCCTCACCACCCCTCTGGGTGGCTTGCACCTCAAGAGACAGTAGGAGGAGAAGTCCCTGTGCTCAGAAAGCAGAGCCAATAATTGTACCTGGCCATTCTATAGGAGACCATATCAGTACTGCCAACTCAAAAGATCAAAAAACATGAGCTGGACCACCTAATGAGATCAAAACTCATGAATCAGATCCCAAAAGATCATGAGTTTTGCTGCACAAATTATTTTGGGGAAGTTCTATTGTCTGTGTGATCATCTAGTCCAGAGGTCGGCAACCTCTGGCACGCGGCTCGCCAGGGTAAGCACCTTGGTGGGCCGGGCCAGTTTGTTTACCTGCCACGTCTGCAGGTTCGGCTGATTGTGGCTCCTACTGGCCGCGGTTCACCATCCCAGGCCAATGAAGGTGGCGGGAAGCCACGGCCAGCACATCTGTCGTCTGCACCACTTCCCGCTGCCTCCATTGGCCTGGGACGGTGAACCACAGCCAGTGGGAGCCGCGGTCTGCCGAACCTGCCGATGAAGCAGGTAAACAAACTGGCCCGTCCCGTCAGTTGCTTACCCTGGCAAGCCGCGTGCCAGAGGTCGCCAACCCCTGATCTAGTCTGACCTGTAGTACAACAGTCCTTTCTGGCCTTGGAATCTATGAATAATTGGGTCATCAGTATAGCCAACTCTGATAGGATATGTGGTATTTTTCTTAAAGCCCCAGCCTGACTCCTGATTTTTGAATGTTTGAGGTTGCCAGTACCGTGTCATTACTGGAAAAGTGTGAAACTTCACACCCATGTATTTTCACTGCAGACCTATTAGTTTTCCCAGTAACTAGATTGCAACTAAGCTGCATGAGTCTTTGCCTCCCACATATACTTCCATTAAGTGTGTTACTGGACCAAAGACTTCTTTTGGCCATTCCTTGTAACCACCTTCCTCTAACTTCTCTGCTTCTGTACTCTTTATGGGTGCAGGTTGTGCTGGAAATAATGTTTAGTGTAATTCCACTCAATAGGTAGGTTTATGTAGGCAGCCTTGAAAGAGTGTCTGCATTACTAAGAGGATCCATATTAATCTACATACAGCAAAACTACATTTTAAAATGTTACTTAGGTTGCAAGGTCAAGCACTGAAAAGTTAGAAAATGCCAGATCTATGGTTGCTCATGCAACCTTAATTCCGCCCCCTTGTGCGTTCACCCTGTGCGCTGAATGGGGCAAGGGTCCTGTGGAAAAAATAGTATGTGGTCATGACTGCACCATAGTGTATCTGCAACAGAGTTCTTTTCTTTTCTTATATCTGCACCTCTTCCCCTGCTACAGCTGGGTGGGCAGCTCCCAGGTGTCCCAGTAAAGTGACTGCTGCTGCTCTGGCAGTGATGTGAACCTGGCACTTTGGAATGTTTGTGTGTTCAGTTATTATTTTGGCAAGCTGCCAAATTTTTCCTGAAGGACACAAACAAGAGATGGGAAAGGGCCATTTTTAACAGTTTGTGTCTCAGCAAAAGATAAATAGAATTTCATGGGACAAAGAAAAGGCAGTTTGTTAACCTGAGGGCATTCCCCTTGCTGACTACCAAACCTGTTGCAAACAATGGCAGTATTAGAGCTTCTCAAAAAAAGGGTCACATAAAAACATAAGAAAGGCCATACGGGTCAGACCGATGGCCCATCTAGCTCGTATCCTGTCTTCAGACAGTGGCCAAAGTTAGGTGCTTCAGAGGGAATGAACAGAACAGGGCAATTATTGATTGATCCATCCCCTGTTGTCCACTCCAAGCTTCTGACAGTCCAATGCTAGGGACATCCAGAGCATGAGGTTGCATCCCTGATCATCTTGGCTAATAACCATTGATGGACCTATCCTCCATGAAATTACCTAGCTCTTTTTTAAAACCAGTTATAGTTTTGGCCTTCACAACATTCCCTGACAATGAGTTCCTCAGTTTAACTATGTGAAGAAGTACTTCCTTTTGTTTGATGTAAACCCACTTCTTATTAGTTTCATTGGGTGACCCCTGGTTCTTGTGTTATATAAAGGAGTAAATAGCACTTCCTTATTCACTTTCTCCACATCATTCATCATTTTACAGATCTCTATCATATCCCCTTTTTGTTATCTCTTTTCTAAACTGAACAGCCCCAGTCTTTTTAATCCTTCTTTATATGGAAGTTGTTCCATACCCTCAATCATTTTTGTTGTCCTTTTCTGTACCTATTCCAAGTCTAAGATATCTTTTGAGATGTGTTGACCAGAACTGCATGCAGTATTCCAGGCATTATTTAGATAGTGGCATTATGCTATTTACTGTCTTATTAACTATCCATTTCCTAATGGCTCCTAACATTCTGTTCGCTTTTTTGACTGCTGCCGCACATTGAGTGGATGTTTTCAGAGAACTATCCACAATGATTCCAAGATCTTTTTCTTGAGTGGTAACAGCTAATTTAGACTCCATCATTTTGTAGGTATATTGTTGGAGTTATGTTTTCCAATGTACATTACTTTGCATTTATCAATATTGAATTTCATTTGCCATTTTGTTACCCAGTCACCCAGTTTTGTCAGGTCCCTCTGTAACTCCTTGCAATCTGTTTTGTACTTAAGTATCCTGAGTAATTTTGTATCGTCTTCAGATTTTGCCACTCATTATTTACCCCTTTTTCCAGATCATTTAGGAATATGTTAAATAGGACTGGTCCCAGTACAGATCTCTGGGGGACACCACTATTTACCTTTCTCCATTCTGAAAACTGACCATTTATTCCTACCCTTTGTTTCCTGTCTTTTAAGCAGTTACTGATCCATAAGAGAACCTTCCCTCTTATCCCAAGACAGCTTACTTTGCTTAAGAGCATTTGGTGAGGGACCTTGTCAAAGGCTTTCTCAAAGTACACTAGATCCACTGAATTACCCTTCTCCATATGTTTGTTGAGCCTCTCAAAGAATTCTAGTAGCTTGGTGAGGCATGATTTCCCTTTACAAAAGCCGTGTTGACTCTTCCCCAACAAATCGCATTCATCTATGTATCTGATAATTCTGTTCTTTACTATAGTTTCAGCCAGTTTGCCTAGAACTGAAGTTAGTTTTACTGGCCTGTAATTGCCAGGATCATCTCTGGAGCCTTTTTTATAAATTGGTATAATGTTAGCTATCCTCCAGTCATTTGGTATCGAAGCTGATTTAAGTGATAGTTTACATGCCACAGTTCGTAGTTCTGCAATTTTATATTTTAGTTCTTTCAGAACTCTTGGGTGAATACCATCTGCTCCTGGTAAGAAACCTTTATAAGGAAAATATTAGATAATTTAAATATAGTAGTCACCACCACCACCTATAATATACTGAAAACAGCAAAAACAATCGCTGCAGGCTAGCAACTGATAAAGAAAGTAGAATAAAGAAGTCTTGTGTCCTAACACCTTGAATAATATTTTATGGTCAATGAACCAGAAACAGTATGCTATTCCTGAAATTCACATTCAGTGAGTACTCATGTAATATTGTTATTCCTAACATTAAACTTAAGGCTGCTTTATCTGTGTATGACATTTCAGTTTTTGTCAGGTGGCATAGGGCTTAGGCCCCGGGATTCGAAGTGCCAGATGACCGTCTGTGAGATCATTTCAGAGGCATTATTGTATATCTAAGCAAGATCTGATGTCACTTTATAATCCACAATCTCTGTTTTAGTTACATATAAACATAAGGTGCATTCCTCTCACTGTGAATAGGAACATTAGTGTAAATGATGAATTATCTGTAACTTGAAGTCTTTAAACCATGATTTGAGGTCTTCAGTAACTCAGCCAGAGGTTAGGGGTCTATTTCAGAAGTTGGGGTGGGTGAGGTTCTGTGACCTGCAATGTGCAGGAAGTCAGACTAAATGATCACGATGTTCCCTTCTGACCTATGAGTCTATGAAGCTATTACCCCTTCATTCTCTAGAAAGCTTGAGTTTTGTGGCTGTTCTTTCTGGATATAACACTGGTGTAGTTTGCAAACTTCAGAATGACTTTGTCTGGGAATGTAATAATTTTGCCTCTGTTACTTTAGCTAAACCCGCTCCTGGTTTGAAAATAAAATCTAACATATAATTCTAGTGGATCAACAATCTGCTTAATGCTTAACTAGCAGAAAAGTAGCTTCTCAATTCAATATTTGCCCCAAAAAGCAGGGTCTTTGGCCTGGATATTAGCAGTTAAATTTGCTACCTGGTACTTGCCTTTTAGCAGCATTTTTCCAGGTATGTACTTTCAGAACCATATTGCAGGATTGCAATTTAAATGTTGGGTGAAATCCTGACCCCATTGAAATCAATGAAAGTTTTACCATGGACTTCAATGAGACTAGGATTTCAGAGGGTATGCAGAGGTCTTACAGGGGATACATCAACTCCTCTAGATATTTGCCTAGTTTTACAACAGGCTACATAAAAAGCAATAGTGCAGTCAGTACAAACTAAAATTTCATACAGACAATGACTTGTTTGTACTGCTCTATATACTAAACACTGAAATGTAAGTACAATATTTATATTCCAATTGATTTATTTTATAATTGTATGGTAAAAACAAGAAAGGATGCCATTTTTCAGTAATAGTGTGCTGTGAACATTTTTGTATTTTTATGTCTGGTTTTGTAAGCAAGTAGTTTTTAAGTGAGGTGAAACTTGGGGTACGCAAGACAAATCAGACTCCTGAAAGGGGTACATAGTCTAGAAAAGTTGAGAACCACTGATCTAAACTGTCTTTAACTATCTGCAATTTTGGTGGCTTCATCACCTGCCTTGATATTCTGTTTCACTGCTCAGTTATTCTTGCTGTGATTGCATTTTCCTAATATCTAGCCTAAATTTTTCTTCTTTAACTTCAGACTCTTGCTTCAAGTCCAACCACCTTAAGAATCAATGTAAACAATGTGGCAGAAGCTTTTTAAGTGTTTTGAAAGAACAGTCCTATGATGTTATTTTGGGATCTCATGCTTACTTATACAGTTGAGGGCCAGCTTGAGGAGCTTATCAAAATCACACACAGATCACTCCTCTGAGTTAGTTCCTTATTCTTACTTCTCTTTTTCTTTTTTCTGTGCATGCTTAGGTCTTGGGTTACTGTATTACACCTATAGGGCTAGAGTGTGCTTTTTTTAAGCCATGGCCCTGCATGGGGCTAGTGCGGAGCCACACCACACCATCCAGAGCACAAAAGAGATTGTACCTCACAGCAAGCAGAATCTTTCTGGTGCAGCTCCTTGGGCACATGGAGAGTATAATTTGCTTGATCCATTGGGATGTTAACCCTTAGTGCCCTTGCCAGACTCCACGGGCCACTGTGAGGTTGGGGAGGGGAAATCCAGGACCTTACCTCCTTCTTGCCATTCCCTGCCTCTTTTCCAGCATCCTGTTCCCCAGGAAAAGCAGAAGCAATGGTCCCTTTGCTCCCCAGAATCCAGGGAGCACAGGGACAGCTACTGGGAGTGTCTGTGTAAGTGGGGGAAGCTTCTTACTCTCCCATCTGCCTTGGCATGGTTGCCCAGAGGTTGCTCACAAACTGGGACATAATGTTGCTTATGATCATTTTATCCTATCTTTAAGATTATAAGTAGAAATGTAAATCATAAAGAGTAAGGAAATTCCTCACTTTCTATGTAGGGCTAAGTACTGCCATGGCGAGTGCAGCAGGAATGAGAATTGCCGGGCAGGATTCTATGGGTGAGCTGGGTGTGGGATGAGGACATGTATGGGGCTGCACTTTGCTGCTTCTCTGAGCAGGAGCACCCTGGGTTCCTGGGTGACAGATGAATCATCTTGGTGACAACAGGCAAGTTGAAACATTATCTGGCAGCTGAGACATTCTGACGTGATGCTGCTGAGGCATATGCAGCATGACCCTTTAAGAGATTCTGATGCATAAGAGAACTAGAAGATGTGGCACATGGTTTGTAATGGGTTTTTTATTTTGCATTTATTTTTATTCTAAAGCACTCTCCAGGATCCATAGGAAGCAGTCAGGCAGTCATCCAGTTTGCAAGTATAAAATCAGATTGTGCAAGTGCACGTATGTACATGGACTTTTGCCTCCTTTTTTGTAAAAATATCTCTCTATATAGGTTTTGTTGCATTCTATTTTCATTAAAATCATGTTTATCGTCATCTCCATGTAGAAACATGACTGTATTTGTTTTCCATTTTGGTTTTGCAGTTCTTGCTATTACAGCAATGACTTTCACTTCTGCAACAAGCCAACATATATCAGAGATTACGTGCATGTTAATCAACCAGCAGAGTAAAGATTCAAGAACAATGGAGTCATCAGTATTTCTGGAGGTAAGATAACAGTGAATAAATAGCCAACCACAAAAAAAAAATAGTCTCATCTGAGATTAGGAAAAATATTAGTAGAGAAGGAAGCTTTGAAATCCATGTTGAGTTTAATATTTTTGAACTAGAAATAAGATAAATATCTAAAACAGAACATTTGATCAATACTATGAGATTGTCTCACATAATTTGGCCTAAATTATTCACCTCTGAGTATATTTTGAAATGTATAAAGAAAAGGAAGTGTATGATTAGAAAGACAAATAATTTGGACATGGACTATGGCATCAAAGATGGATGTGTGGATCAAAAATCAATTTTCCCTTCCAGTGCTGAGTTATTGAAGGTCAACAACAGACCCTGTGGAACTGAAACCTGCTATTTCTTTTAGAGACTTAATTACAGAGACAATCCTATACAATCTTTTAGTTCTTGGACAAATAAATGGATAGTTCTGCACACCCAGAAGTAAACTAAGAAGAAGGTCCACGATTTTCCAGTGCTGGGTACCAAAAACGGAACACTCAAAATTGCATAAACATGTTCTTCTGAATGCAAGAACATGAAGAATGTCCACCTCCTCTTGTCACAGAAAAATCAGATAGCACACATTTTTATGAAGATTACTAAGGGTTTCTATGGGATGGTAATCCCATTTCTGTAATTGTATGTTCTCATCTGTATAATGGTGCTTTCTACAATATTCCACCGATATTCATGTTCTGCTGATTATGTCACATACTTTTCCATATCAGTCAGCTAATTGTTAATGTGATAATCCCATTTAGTAAATTCAAGTTTTGTAGGGCTAGACTGTGCCATTGTATATCGCTGATCAGAATAAGGGGGTTTCTCTAACTACTCCCCATTGGCAAATGGGCAGGGAAGTGGAAAAGATGGGCAGGCATTTGGATGGAAACTTGGCTTCTCTCCCTGTTCCCCTCCATCCCTCACTGGGAAGAGTAACTGGCCAGGCACAATGGAAGGAAATAACATGCACCCTTTCATGTGCTGCAGAGAGTTATTTACTTTCACACACACCCACACCCCATCCCATGCCAAGCAGAAAGAAATCTTGGAGCTGCTCTTCGAATGGAGTAGTTACATGCCACCCTTTTACTCAGGCTGAGCCTAAAGGCTCAACTATTCTTCACTTGCTTTCAGAACCAGCGCAGAATATTTATTTTTCCATTTGAGGTTCTCCTTTAGCCAGTACTTAATTTGTGCCAGGGCTAAGCCCCAGCACCTTTAGGCTTGGCAGTTCATAGCCCCAGCACCTCTGGGCTTGCTGCATCAGCTATGAATGTAAAAAAATTGCTTGAGCTCTGGCACTTAATTGCTTGAACCTCAGCACCTCTTTCATTATAAATTAAGTACTGCCTTTACTGATAGACAAAAGTGAGTAAATGCATGATAAGGAAGGTCATGGTGTATATAGTCTGTTCCTTGGTACAGTACAAAGTGTGGAACAGAACTCCAGCAATATACAGAATGACGCACAGCATGGTGCTAAGAGATTTCCTTACCTTGGGTTTGCAGTAGAAGCCTGAAGGAAAAGGATGGTCTTGCAGTTCTTTTATCCATGGAAATACCTAAAGGTAGGTGAAATCTGGAGTGAAAGCTTGAGTGATGTGTGATCTTAGGCCTGGGCTACACTACAAAGTTAGGTCGAAGTAAGCCCTTTGTGTTGACCTAGTTGTTGTGCATGTGTCTACACTTCAATTTGTCTCCCACCGATGTAAGTGCCACATTACAGTAATGCAGTAACACCACCTTCCCCAGAAGCACTGAGCCATGGTTGATGTACTGAGGATGGCTTAGCATGAATGTAGACACTGTGTTACCTATGTGGATCCTAATGGACCCCAGTAGTTTTCCCACACTGCCCGACACTGACCACTCCGGTCACGATTGTGAACTTTACTGCCCCGGGGTCACAGAGACCATAAGGCCCCCTGCCTTTAAAACCCTGTGAATTTTTTTAATGCTTTCTCCTGATTGTCCAGCACGGTGAGCACACCTAGTAGCTCTCCATTGTTGTGCGCAGCTGCCCAGCTGGCCATGCTGGCTGCACATGTCAGACATGCTCCTGCCTAGAGTAGACAGGAGATATTGGATCTCCTGGGCCTGTGGGGAAAAGAGGCTGTGCAAGCACTGTTACAGAAACAAGGACATGTATGAGCAGATTGCATGGGGGATGCTGGAGAAGGGGTATGACAGGGATCAGCAGCAGTGCCACTTGAAAGCCAAGGAACTGTGTCAGGCATATCAGAAGTCCAGGGAGACCAACAGTCAATCTAGTGCCGAGCCACAGACTTACCACTTTTACAAAGAGCTGCATGCTATACTTGGCGGAAACCCCACTACTGCCCCACACACCACCATGAATACCTCCAAGAAGTCCAAGTCACAGGCCCCTGGCATGAACAGTGAGGACAAGGAGGAGGTGGAGGAGGAAGAGGAGGATGGGGGACGTGCAACCGGGGAGTTCAGCTATGCTGAGTGCCAGGACCTGTTTGAGACTCTACCGCAATCCAGTCAGTCCTAGCAGTCGAGCTTGGGCGAGCCTGATGCAGGGGCAGATCCTCGGGTAGGTGTGTACATTTATTTCCCATTACAGTGATGGTACCCACAACTTAACAGGACACAGCTATCAACTTTTCATGAATTTACTTGTACTAGAAGAGGTAGCGGTACAACTGAGAGAGGCAGCACAGGACTCTTGCATTTGGGGAGGCTGGGCACAAGTGCCAGAAGCTCCCTAGAAGTGGGAGGGGCCATTGGCACCTGGACTGTAGCCCCACTCACTGCTCCGCCCTGAGCGGTGACTACACTCCACCCCCGCTTTTCTCTGAGGCCCTGCTCAGCCTCTTCCCCAGAGTCCCTGCCCCCGCTCCGCCTCTTCCTGCCCCCGCTCCGCCTCTTCCCTCAGTGCCCTGCCCCCACTCTGCCTCTCCCTGCCCCTGTTCCACCTCTTCCTGCCCCCGTTCCGCCTCTTCCCCCAGTGCCCTGCCCCCACTCTGCCTCTCCCTGCCCCCGTTCCGCCTCTTCCTGCCCCCGTTCCGCCTCTTCCCTCAGTGCCCTGCCCCTGTTCCGCCTCTCCCTGCCCCTGTTCCACCTCTCCCTGCCCCCGCTCCGCCTCTTCCCTCAGTGCCCTGCCCCCGCTCCGCCTCTCCCTGCCCCCGCTCTGCCTCTCCCTGCCCCTGTTCCACCTCTCCCTGCCCCCGCTCCGCCTCTTCCCTCAGTGCCCTGCCCCTGCTCCGCCTCTCCCTGCCCCCGCTCCGCCTCTCCCTGCCCCCGCTCCACCTCTTCCCTCAGTGCCCTGCCCCCGCTCCGCCTCTCCCTGCCCCTGTTCCACCTCTTCCTGCCCCTGTTCCGCCTCTTCCCTCAGTGCCCTGCCCCCGCTCTGCCTCTTCCCCCAAGTTCCCCTTCCCCTGCCTGCTGCTTGCTCCTCTCTGGCCCCTCCCCGAGTTCCCTGCCGCTTGCTCCTTTCTGCCCTCTCTTGCCTTAAGGGCAAGTGACAGGGAGAGAGGGGGAGCAAGGGTGGGAAGAGGCAGAGTGGGGATGACGCCTCGGGGGGAAGAGGCACAACGCGGGAGGGGCCATGGGGGAAGAGGCACAACGCTGGAGTGGGGCCTCGGGGCAGAGCACAGGATGGGCCATAGTCCAGATGCCGGTGGCCCTCCACTTCTTGGGAGCTTCTAGCGGTGGCTCTCCAAAGGTGGCAGGCTGACACACCTCTAAAGGGGGTGCTTCTTATACTGGCATTTCTCCCAAGCCCCTTAAGCCCACCACTCATTGGTAGCATTGTTATCTGCTTTTTATTCCCCTCCAGAGTTAACCAAGGGGGCGGTGTATGTGCATGTGGAGCAGTTTGTTTAGGTACAGAGAGATGGCCCTTGCATTCTCGATGAAACTTTCATGGAGGTATTCTCAGTCCTCTACCAAAGGTTTCTAGGGCTGGCAGCCTTATTTCTTCCTCCCCGATAAGACACTTTCCCACACCAGTCAGCGATAACTTCAGCAGGCACCACTGCAATACACAGGCTAGCGGAAAATGGGCAGCAAATGCTCTCTGTGTCTTTGTTACCCTCTGGGGTGAGATATTAGCTAAAATCACCACCACCCTATACTCATAGTTTCACGCAACCAAGCAATTCCCTCTTCATTTCCCTCACCCTTGGTGGACCCTTGTGCTGTGCAAAAGCAATCCCAAGCAGAAGTGTCAATAAGCCTGTCTTGTTTAAAGCTTTAAGGGAGCAAGGGAAGGGAGTTCTGAATCTTAACTTTCACTTTACATTGTGACTGTACTGACAGTGTTACCTTTTTTATCTGCAGCTCCTGCCATTGCCATTGCAGCTTTGAGGAATTCCCCCCCACACACACACCTGCAGAATGATTGAGCCAGATAAGGAGAAAGAAGAGGACATGGGATGACATGTTCAATGAAGTCCTGCAAGCCAGTGCTGCATCAGACTGTGAGCAAAAGGTCTGGAGGGTGAACATGGCAGACAGCCTAAGGAAGGAAAGTGTGGACAGGAGAGAGGCCCAGGAGTCCCAGCAGGAAAAGGAGAGAGAGATGCATGAGGATATAATGGGGCTTCTCCAGCAGCAAAGGCAGATGCTGCAGACTCTTGTGGACCTAAAAGTTCAAAAATCACAGGCTCAACTCCCTTTGCAGCCCATGAAAAACTCCATTACGGCACCTCCCTACAGCCCCCTCAACATTCCATGTGGCTTCACTGCCTGCTGCCCTATCCATACCACTCCATCCAGCGGGACATGAAGGACAACCACCGCTTCACATACACTGACCTGTGAAAGCCACAGTTGCTGTATGTGTTGGTAAAATGGACATGAATGTTCATTCCTTTGTTAAGCTCTGTTCCATTATTTTATTAGGTTTTTAATATATTTGCTTTTACATTGCACAGATTTTTCTTTTCCCTGGTTTTGTTACTGAATAAAATTCTATTATCTGGAAAATAATTCATCTTTATTAGTGCTCAACATATGCTGCAGAGCACCCAGCAGTTTTGAAAGCACTCACTTCCTTGTTACTGTATAGTGTGACCCGACTCATAGGATCAGTAATAAACACAAGTGTACTAATCAGTGTACTGTCAAATTAATAGGTGCATTGTCAGTGTTATATTCACAGATGTACATCAAGCACCACACAATTCCTAACAGGTCCCAAAACATAAGGGCCAGGTAGAGCACAGTACACCACAATGTATTACTGTGGCTCACTGCTAACGTGCACTTTCAAAGCCACCCTGATCTATATAGCTCCATGTTGAGCTCTTCTAATAGCCCTCATGTCTTTCTGTTCAAACTCAGCAGACAGCTGTTCCACCTCTGCCCTCCACTCTGACAGCAACTTTTCCCCCTTTGCTTCATAAATATTATGCCGGTCACATCAGGCAGCTATAACCATTGGGATGTTTTTCTCACTGAGATCCAATCTTGTGAGTAAACAACGCTAGTGTCCCTTCAGTCTACCAAAAGCTCATTCAGTTGTCATTCTGCACCTGCTGAGCTGGTAGTTGAATTGTTCTTTGGTGCTGTCAATGTGGCCATTGTACGTCTTCATGAACCAGGGGAGCGAGGTACAGGCTGGATCCCCCGGGATCACTATCTGCATTTCAATATTGCCAGTGGTAATCTGTTGGTCGGGAAAGAAAGTCCCTGCTTGTAGCTTCCTAAATAGTCCTGTGTTCTTAAAGATGCAAGCATCATGCACCTTCTCTGACCAGCCAACACTGATGTCAGTGAAGCATCCTTGGTGATCCACCAGTGCTTACATAACCTTACAAAAGTAGCCTTTCTGCTGATGTATTCTGTGGCAAGGTGGTCTGGTGCCAAAAATACACGTTGAATACATGGGAACCCCATTACTACAAATCCATCTACTACATTTTGAACATTGCCAAGAGTCACAGTCCTGCATAGCAGAAGAAGATTGAATGACCCTCCACACTTGCATGACAATGGCCCCTATAGTGGATTTTCCAACTCAAAATGATTTCCCACTGACCAGTAGTAATCTGGCACTGCAAGTTTCCACAGTGTGATCACCACTTGCTTCTCCACTGTCAGTGCAGCTCTCATTCAGGTGTTCCTGCGCTGGAAGGCTGGGGCGAGCTTGGCACACAGATCCGGGAATGTAGCCTTGTACATCCGCAAGTTTTGCAGCCACTGCTCATTATCCGAAACCTGCATCATGATGCGATCCCACCAGTCAGTGCTCATTTCTTGGGCCCAGAAGCCAAGATTCCACAATCTGCAGCTGCTCCATGAACACCAACAATAACCTTGAATTGGCCTCAAAGAAATTCAAGGCTCTCTGGCCTCAAAGAAATCATCATGTTCCATGCTGATTCAGTTCTTCTTATGGCTCTGCAAATACTGAAGGATCATGCATCTTGTGCTTGCAATGCTTATGATGGTACTGCAGAGCTGTGCAGGCTCCATGCTTCCATCAGAGATGAAGGACAGTGAGGAGGGCCACTCAGATTCATTGGACTTTTAAAAAAAGACACACAAAATATGGGATATAGATGACATTATGGGATGCAGACAGTTGCATGCTGGGAATTTGACCCTTTGCTCCCAGTCAGCCCTGCACAGTTCATTTCTGCCCCATGATGCAGTGGCAAAACATCCCAAAAGAATGCACTGGATGGTGGCGGTTTGCACACTGGGATACCTGCCCATGGTGCACTGCACTGTCCATCCACACAAGCACTCCTGGGGAATATGCTCAGCACTTATGCAAGGATCCAAGTGTTTTGCACACATGCGTGACAAGCTCTGGCAGCTTTATGCCAATGTGACTTGCACCAACCAGAGCTTGTAGTGTAGACATAGCCTTAATCACTAGGAGAAAGTAGCACATTACTGACTGAACTACTACTAACTATGCTGTCAGCCCAGAAAGCAAAACTTGTTAGTATAGCACAAATCTTCCTGCATTTGTTCATTCAGTAGAATTAAACATATTTGATGAGCTAAATTGAAGAGGGAAACAAGAATGAAAGTGTAGTATAAAGATTAGTTTTGTTTATAATTACTATGCATATATATGTGTTATCAATAGGCATAGGCATATTTTTAATAGAGTGAAGTGTTTTCATAGGTGAGCTTCCTTTTTAAATGTTTAAATCTGAAAAATCGAGTTACCACCATAAGACACAGCAATCTGTTTTATTGCAATGCAGATGCCTAGTATTTCAGAAGATCTTGGTTGTGATTTGAGTTCTCAAAGCACAGAGAATGTCTATGAAACAGCAAAAAGTGTGGAAGTTGACGTGTTTGGAGACATTGAATTAAAAGTGATCATGAATATTTCAGAGACTATTTCATGCCTTTGGGTCTTCAAAGAGAACCAAGCTGACTGCAAACCCTCATTGGACTCAGAAAACCGGTAAGTAAAGGGTTGTACTGAATCAAAAAACCTAAATGGGATACTTTCATTAAAGAATGCAAATTGGATATTTTCCATATGAGAAAGCTTATTTATCATTTCTGTTCATATTACTTGTTATATTCCTAAACCTATCTTAATTATTATCATCACTAAACTGCATGTTGCTAATTGATGTTTATACAAATATGCACTAGGAAAGCAATGAACACTGGCTTTATAGTTTACAATATAGTGATTCTTTGCATTTGTATAGCATGTTATATCTGAGGATCGCAACAGACTTTACAAACATTCATCAATTCAAGCATCACATGCTCAGGTCAAGGAAACCACGACACAAAAAGGTTAATGCAATGCCTTGCCCAAGGTTACACTGCAGATCAGCATCAGAGCCTAGAATACCACCCTAATTCTCTTGACTGTGTTCTAGCCACAAGTCCATACATCCACCCAGAGAGCTGAGAATAGCTGGGGTAGGACCAGAGGCCTAGTGTAGATGATTCCCTTGCAGGGTGAAACCCATGGGATGGCCTCTTGGTGAGGAAATCTCCATGGGAATCCTGTTGCATGGGCCCCGATTCAGGAAAGTACTTGAGCACATACTAGTCTATCCCTATTCAGGACAGTACTTAAGCAGAACTTTGAATCGCACTTGGGACGAGTGCTTAAGTGCTGTCCTGAATAGGGATGATTACATGAATCAGGGCCATTGTCTATGAAAGCACTTTGGAGACTGAATGTGCTGCATGTGTGTTGAGTACCACTAGCCTAGAATTCTGTTTGCATGGGTTAAGTGTAATGCCAGTGTATTCTTCAGCCCACTACCCTCTATCTCAGGGGTTCTCAACCTTTTACGTTCTGAGCCTCCCCCCTCCACCCCGAACATGCTATAGAAACTCCATGGCCACCTGTGCTTGCATATAAAAGCCAGGGCCTGCTGTAGGGGGTAGAAAGCAGGGCAACTGCATGGGGCCCCACTCCCCAGCCCCCCCCCCCAAAAAAACCTAAGCTGCTCAGGCTTCAGCTTTAGCCCCGGGTGGCAGGGTTTAGGGCAGCGTGGCTTTGGCTTTCTTCTCTGGACCCCAGTGGCTCTAACACCAGCCCTGCTTGGCGGACCCCCTGAAACTTGCTCACGTGGCCCCCCAGGGGGCCCCAGACCATTGGCTCAGAACTGCTGCTCTGTCTGACGTGAATGGTCTCTAATCTATTTTCTGTTTTACAGATATGTTGTTTCGCTGGCCTTTGCAAAAATAAAAGAAACTCAAGCTGGAAAATACACCCTTGCAGTTCAAAGTGAAAACAGTAACTACACAATAATGTTTCCAGTTCTTGTAAGGAGTAAGTATGTGTCAAAGCAAGGAAATCAGTCTATCAGGGAATCAGCTTGAGAAGGGGGAGGCTGAAGCCTGTAACCAAACCCTCTCTAAGCAGTGAAACTCTGTCAATTCTACACTCCATGAGACTTCTCCCTTCCTCAATTGTCTCTCCTCCCTCTCTTTCAGTTCTTGTATTGTGGGCTATTTTTCTTGTCACTTATTTTATGTATGGCTGCCTCATTTCCCTTGGTTCATTGTGAAGGTTAAAAAGGTTCTGAGTCACTACGTGTTGTTAAAGATGACATAAAAAAGATTGTTTTTAAATGGGACTTGTGCTCATTTCTCATTCTTTGTAATGTATTATGCACCACACACACACACACACACATGGACATGCACATGCACAAACCCAAAACAAACTATATTAAAAGAACATTATTAAGATTGCAAAATCAATCACTCAAAAGTTAGGAAATGCCAGTCTTGCCCCCCTTGTGCAAATGCATTACGGTACAGTCCTTAATTACAGGATCCCCTGCCTCATTCAGTGCCCAGGGTGGATGGTGCTTACTTAATGAACAGCTATTCAGAATTTGCTATCCTCATTGTAAAAGTGGTCCCATGCTTTATTTATACTATTCAAATGCTGCTCTGAATCTAGAATTACTAATTTCCTCGTGGGCTTTTCTGTCTTGCTCATCACTATAGTATCTGAGAGAGTAACAAATGTTAATTCATTTTCACAACACCCCAGTGAGGGGCAGTATTATCCCCATTTCACAGATGGGGAACTGAGGCACAGAAAGATCAAGATCAAAAGCATCCACTAATTTTGGGTGCCTAATTTGAGAAACCTACAACCTGATTTTTCAGAGTTCTTAACATTACATAGTGCATTACATGTTCAAAACACAACTCCCACTGATTTCACTTGTAGCTGTGAGTGCACCACACTTTGCAGGATCTCAAGCTGGGCACCCAGAAACACACAATTAGTGACCTCCTGTGTAAAGTTTGGTTTAAGTGACTTTCCCTAGTCTCACCAGGCTCCTTGTCTCAATCTACTCCTTTCATAAGAACATAAGAAAGGCCGTACCGGGTCAGACCAAAGGTCCATCTAGCCCAGTATCCGTCTACCGACAGTGGCCAATGCCAGGTGCCCCTGAGGGAGTGGACCTAACAGGCAATGATCAAGTGATCTCTCTCCTGCCATCCATCTCCATCCTCTGACAAACAGAGGCTAGGGACACCATTCTTACCCATCCTGGCTAATAGCCATTTATGGACTTAACCACCATGAATTTATCCAGTCCCCTTTTAAACATTGTTATAGTCCTAGCCTTCACAACCTCCTCAGGTAAGGAGTTCCACAAGTTGACTGTGCGCTGCGTGAAGAAGAACTTCCTTTTATTTGTTTTAAACCTGCTGCCTATTAATTTCATTTGGTGACCCCTAGTTCTTGTATTATGGGAATAAGTAAATAACTTTTCCTTATCCACTTTCTCAACATCACTCATAATTTTATATACCTCTATCATGTCCCCCCTTAGTCTTCTCTTTTCCAAACTGAAGAGTCCTAGCCTCTTTAATCTTTCCTCATATGGGACCCTCTCTAAACCCCTAATCATTTTAGTTGCTCTTTTCTGAACCTTTTCTAGTGCTAGAATATCTTTTTTGAGGTGAGGAGACCACATCTGTACACAGTATTCGAGATGTGGGTGTACCATGGATTTATATAAGGGCAATAATATATTCTCAGTCTTATTCCCTATCCCCTTTTTAATGATTCCTAACATCCTGTTTGCTTTTTTGACTGCCTCTGCACACTGCGTGGACATCTTCAGAGAACTATCCACGATAACTCCAAGGTCTTTTCCCTGACTCGTTGTAGCTAAATTAGCCCCCATCATGTTGTATGTATAGTTGGGGTTATTTTTTCCAATGTGCATTACTTTACATTTATCCACATTAAATTTCATTTGCCATTTTGTTGCCCAATCACTTAGTTTTGTGAGATCTTTTTGAAGTTCTTCACAATCTGCTTTGGTCTTAACTATCTTGAGTAGTTTAGTATCATCTGCAAACTTTGCCACCTCACTGTTTACCCCTTTCTCCAGATCATTTATGAATAAATTGAATAGGATTGGTCCTAGGACTGACCCTTGGGGAACACCACTAGTTACCCCTCTCCATTCTGAGAATTTACCATTCATTCCTACCCTTTGTTCCCGGTCCTTTAACCAGTTCTCAATCCATGAAAGGACCTTTCCTTTTATACCATGACAGCTTAATTTACGTAAGAGCCTTTGGTGAGGGACCTTGTCAAAGGCTTTCTGGAAATCTAAGTACACTATGTCCACCGGATCCCCCTTGTCCACATGTTTGTTGACCCCTTCAAAGAACTCTAATAGATTAGTAAGACACGATTTCCCTTTACAGAAACCATGTTGACTATTGCTCAAGAGTTTATGTTTTTCTATGTGTCTGACAATTTTATTCTTTACTATTGTTTCAACTAATTTGCCCGGTACCAACGTTAGACTTACCGGTCTGTAATTGCCGGGATCACCCCTAGAGCCCTTTTTAAATATTGGCGTTACATTAGCTAACTTCCAGTCATTGGGTACCCAAGCCGATTTAAAGGACAGGTTACAAACCTTAGTTAATAGTTCCGCAACTTCACATTTGAGTTCTTTCAGAACTCTTGGGTGAATGCCATCTGGTCCCGGTGACTTGTTAATGTTGAGTTTATCAATTAATTCCAAAACCTCCTCTAGTGATACTTCAAACTGTGACAGTTCCTCAGATTTGTCACCTACAAAATCCAGCTCAGGTTTGGGAATCTCCCTAACATCCTCAGCCTTTCCCTACTCCCTGGGTGTGCTCTTGACCCGCTTTATATTCAGATCAGATTTTTTTCCTCCTCTGTGCTTCCTGGGTGCCAGCAGAGGGATCACTGAGAGAACCAAAGAGACAGGTGCCCTGCTCTCATCTTCAGTACCCTGAGCACCTGGCAGGAGCCATTACAGGGAAAGAGTGGCTTCACCCCGTAACCCTGGCTTGCAGCATGCTCAGTCACTCTGTGAGAATGGTCCATGTGTACTCACAAGGAGCTGTGAGAGGCTGAAGCATGCTCAGTGAAGATAGACTCTTCAGAGATGTTAACTGTAAACTCTAATCTCCATTGAGCTTGTGTGAACTGAGATTTTTCATAGGGTTATAACTTGGCCAAATGTGGGTAGATTTTCACAGGAGTAGCAAAAAGCACATCCCTGGCAAACTTGCCAAATTTCAAGTCCAGGCTCCCAAGCATCAGGGCACTAGAGCTTTTTAAAAAAAAAGTCACTTTTTTTTAAATGGACAAAACAGTGTATATTTCCCTAGCCTTGTTCTTAGAAATGACTGAACTGTTTGGGCTGAAATTAAAAAACTCAGCCTGGGGCAGAATTGTCCCATTGGCATAAAAAACTCTCCTGTCAACATAGCGCTGTGCCCACTAGCACTTATGTCTGTGTAACTTATGTTGCTCAGTAGGGTGGAATAGTCACACCCCTGAGCGACATAAGCTTTGCCAACATAGGCAGTAGTGTAGACAGCCTTATAAGCAACAGGGTCTTTAAGATACCTAAAGTATGAATCAGGAGCAACTGTCAGTCTTCTCATCAGAAATTTTAACTTCATAATCACAGTTGAATTTAAAACAAAATCAGTGTTTTTGGTTTTAAGTGAAGTCATCATCAGTCTTGGTGCAATAAACTTTCAAGCATAGTCCAAACTGCGAAGCTGGCAGGCTCAGGGGATTGGTAATGGTTTATGGAACTTTACATCTCTAGGTTACAGATTTATGGTGGTGAAGTCATTAATGACTTTTCCACTGTGTATATGAAATGAGTTGGTTAGAAGTAGCACTCCTGCGTGCAGTCTCAGTAGATTCTTCAAGGGTTTAAAGCAAATAGATTCAGAAGCTGATTTTCAGAGGTATGAGAACTCATAACTCCAGTTGAAGTGAATGAAAGCTACAGGTGTTCAACACCTCTGAAAATCAGGCCCTAGGTTACCTTCTGATTCCTACAGGCAGTTCCTTGAAGTCAGGGAGATGGCACATTTACCAGGTCAAGGTTGAAGAGCTTATACAATGAGGACCTTAGACAAACAGTTCTTTACTTTCCTCAAGTGTTAAAATCACTTGAAAAAAATATTATAACAAACAAAATGACATAATATATTATGAGCTGAGCAAAACAATTTGGCCTAGTGTTGTTAACAGCCTAAATATGAGGTATGGCAAAGCTCAAATATCCAAAGACCAAATTTTGTTCTTGAATGCCTGCGCATTGCTCTCATTGAAGTTATTGCTGTTGTTGGGAGTATGGGTATCTGAGGGTAGATTTTTTGCCTTCTGGTTTCATCTTGTACTTTGTTTATGCGTAATACAATCAGCCTTCTCAGTCTGACACCTGCTGTCATTTTTCTATCATAACAAGAAATGTTGATTGGCTACTGCTTACATATATGTCTAAATCAGTGTTGGATTCTTACTTCAGGAAGTCTGTCAAGATTATTTAAAGTGACAGACTTGTTTGGTTTATAAATCTATAACTCAGACATAAAATATATATAAAAAAAGAATGAGGAGTACTTGTGGCACCTTAGAGACTAACAAATTTATTTGGGCATAAGCTTTCATGGATTAAAACCCACTTCATCAGATGCATGGAGTGGAAAATACAATAGGAAGGTATATATATATATTTTTCCCCCTACTGTTATATTATATATATATATATATAATATTTTTTATATATATACCTTCCTATTGTATTTTCCACTCCATGCATCTGATGAAGTGGGTTTTAATCCATGAAAGCTTATGCACAAATAAATTTGTTAGTCTCTAAGGTGCCACAAGTACTCCTCATTCTTTTTTTATATATATTTTATGTCTGAGTTATAGATTTATAAACCAAACAAGTCTGTCACTTTAAATAATCTTGACAGACTTCCTGAAGTAAGAATCCAACACTGATTTAGACATATATGTAAGCAGTAGCCAATCAACATTTCTTGTTATAGATATATATATATCTATATATATATATATATCTTGTTATATATATCTATATATCTATATATCTATATATTGATATATATATATAGATATATATATATATATACAGAGAACATGAAAAGATGGGGGTTCCCATACCAACTCTAATGAGACAAATCAATTAAAGTGTCCTATTACCAGCAGGAGTAAAAAAAACTTTTGTAGTGGTAATCAGGATGGCCCATTTCAAACAGTTGACAAGAAGGTGTGAGTAACAGTAGGGGGAAAAATAGCATGGGGAAATAGTTTTTACTTTGTATAATGACCCATCCACTCCCAGTCTTTATTTAGGCCTAATTTGATGGTGTCCAGTTTGCAAATTAATTCCAGTTCTGCAGTTTCTCATTGGAGTCTGTTTTTGAAGTTTTTTTTGTTGAAGGATTGCCACTTTTAGGTCTGTAATTGAGTGGCCAGGGAGGTTGAAGTGTTCTTTGATTGGTTTTTGAATGTTATAATTGTTGACGTCTGATTTGTGTCCATTTATTCTTTTGCATAGACGCTGTCCGGTTTTGCCAATGTACATGGCAGAGGGGCATTGCTGGCACATGATGGTATATATTACATTGGTAGATGTGCAGGTGAACAAGCCCCTGAAGGTGTGGCTGATGTGATTACGTCCTATGATGGTGTCCCTTGAATAGATATGTGAACAGAGTTGGCAACGGGGTTTGTTGCAAGGATAGGTTCCTGGGTTAGTGTTTTTGTTGTGTGGTATGTGATTGCTGGTATTTGCTTCAGGTTGGGGGGCTGTCTGTAAGAGAGGACTGGCCTGTCTCCCAAAGTCTGTGAGAGTGAGGGATCATCCTTCAGGATAGGTTGTAAATCCTTGATGATGTGCTGGAGAGGTTTTAGTTGGGGGCTAAAGGTGACGGCTAGTGGCGTTCTGTTACTTTCTTTGTTGGGCCTGTCCTATAGTAGGTGACTTCTGGGTACCCTTCTGGCTCTGTCAATTTGTTTCTTCACTTCAGCAGGTGAGTATTGTAGTTTTAAGAACGCTTGATAGAGATCCTGTAGGTGTTTCGTCTCTGTCTGAGGGATTGGAGCAAATGCGGTTGTATCTTAGAGCTTGGCTGTAGACAATGGATCATGTGATGTGGTCTGGATGAAAGCTGGAGGCATGTAGGTAAGTATAGCGGTCAGTAGGTTTGCGGTATAAGGTGGTGTTTATGTGACCATCTCTTATTAGCACTGTAGTGTCCAGGAAGTGGATGTCTTGTGTGGACTGGTCCAGGCTGAGGTTGATGGTGGGATGGAAATGGTTGAAATCCTGGTGGAATTCCTCAAGGGCTTCTTTTCCATGGGTCCAGATGATGAAGATGTCATCAATGTAGCGCAAGTAGAGTAGGGGTGTTTAGGGGATGAGAGTGAGGAAGCGTTGTTCTAAGTCAGCCATAAAAAAATTGGCATACTGTGGGGCCATGCGGGTACCCATAGCAGTGCTGCTGACTTGAAGGTATACGTTGTCCCCAAATGTGAAATAGTTGTGGGTGAGAACAAAGTCACAAAGTTCAGCCACCAGGTTTGCCGTGACATTATCGGGGATACTGTTCCTGATGGCTTGTAGTCCATCTTTGTGTGGAATGTTGGTGTAGAGGGCTTCCACATCCATAGTGGCCAGGATGGTGTTTTCTGGAAGATCACCAATAGATTGTAGTTTCCTCAGGAAGTCAGTGATGTCTCGAAGATATCTGGGAGTGCTGGGAGCGTAGGGCCTGAGGAGAGAGTCAATATAGCCAGACAATCCTGCTGTCAGGGTGCCAATACCTGAGATGATAGGGCGTCCAGGATTTCCAGGTTTATGGATCTTAGGAAGCAGATAGAATACCCCTGATCAGGATTCCAGGGGTGTGTCTGTGTAGATTTGTTCCTGTGTTTTTTCAGGAAGTTTCTTGAGCAAATAGTGTAGTTTTTTTTGGTAACCAACAGTGGGTTCACATGTGTTAAAAGTGTCCTACGCATTAGAAAGATGGATAATGATGTTTCCAAAATATTGCAGCATGTCTGAAAATATTTGCATTACTTTTAATAGGTAAACCAAGGAAGCCCTATTTTGTAAAAAGTGAAAACTTGGGCATTATAAACTGCATATCCGAAAGCTACCCTACACCAGATATCGAATGGTTATTTTGCAGAACACCTGATGACAGGTATGGTGCATATAATGCTACCTTTTTTTGTTTACTGAATTTTACGGTGCAAGTCTTGATTTCTTTCTAAGCCAACAGACTTTATACAGCATGATGTACTTATTTTTGATGTGATTGAACCTGAACAACTGAAGGAGAACTGTGGAGTCAGATTTTGAAAGGAGAATGTAATGAATGCTCCCATAAAATTTCACACACTCACAGTGTCGTCAAAAAACTACATGCAAAAATTGAGTGCATATGAGTGCAATGGGCGAATTCATATTTTTGTATGAGCTGCAGTGTATTCTTGGAAAATTGGGCCAATGTATACTTTTGGAAACTTTAGGCACCCTAGTCTGAAAATTTTGGCCCGAGTCCAAGCATTTTCACTTGACATAGCTAATATATTAAATATATTTCTAACCCCATAGCCCTCTATTTTCCATTTCCCTAAAACCTAGCTATTTTGAGAATGAGTGGGGGTTAAAGGTGGGAAGGGTGTCATTAGAAATTTTCTATCTAAGTTTGCCTTTTCTTGTAGCTTGAAGTTTTGTGTATGATAAGTGGTTCTATTGGCAACATGAATATGTTCCAAGAAACATATCAGATCATGAGTAAGTAAATTCAACTTTCAGTATGTTGTCATACAGAGTGCACGTGTAACAGCGTGGATCTCTGTCCCTCTCGAGTGTCTGGACGACACAGGGATTTATGAGTCTTCAACAGCCTTCAGACTACCAGTACTGTGTCTTCTAGCTCAAGTAGTAGAGGCTCATAGTCCAACATCCTGGGTTCAGTGCAGTCCCAGAGATGTAGGGTGAAATCCTGGGCTCATTGAGTTTTGCCATTAACTTCAAAGGAGCCAGAATTTCACTCATAAAATTACAAATGTTTACACCTACCAGTATAAGCACGAATAGTGTATTCAGGTAATATCAGCTCATTCTGTTTATAATTTCCCTAGCTCCATTGTCCTTGTGTTTTGTTTTATAATCTCCACATTTTCTAGTTCCTTTTATTCAACTACAAAATATGCCAGTTTCCTTACTGTTGTTCATATTCATTAAATAAATGTATGTGTAATTACAGTTGCATCAATACAAATCGTAAAGACAGTAAAAGAAATGGGAAAGTATATGGAGTCCAGGAGGTGCCACGTGGATATTCAGCAAATAAGTTATTTCAAACAGACATATGGTGCTGCGCAACTAATGAGCTGGGCAGAGAATGCAGCAAGCTGTATACAATAGGTAACATAACTATAAGATTTATTTAAATAGGGGCCTAATCCTGCCATTGATGTTAATTGCAACTATTCATTTCAGTAAGGTTTGCAAGACAGGGCTGTAAATTTGTCATCACTGGAATAAATATGTTTAGAGGTACATTACTAGGCAAAACTAATGTAATGCTGCTATATTTCTGTCTCATATTTATCTCCTAAGTTCTAATGCTTATTTATAGTTAGGGCTCTACCAAATTCACAGTCCATTTTGGTCAATCTCATGGTCATAGGATTTTAAAACTAATAAATTTCACGATTTCAGCTATTTAAATCTCAGATTTCACAGTATTGTAATTGTAGGGGTCCTGACCCAAAAAGGAGTTGTGAGGTGGTCACAAGGTTATTGTAGCGGGGGTTGCGGTACTGCTACCCTTACTTCTGCGTTGCTGCTGGCGGCAGTGCTGCCTTCAGAGCTGGGCAGCTGGAGAGCGATGGCTGCTGGCCAGGAGCCCAGCTCTGAAGGCAGAGCCATCGCCAGCAGCAGCGCAGAAGTAAGGGTGCATGGTATGGTGTTGACACCCTTACTTCTGCACTGCTGCTGGAGGGGCCAGGTGCTCAGAGCTGGGCAACAGCCATTGCTTTCTGGCCGCCCAGCTCTGAAGGCAGCACAGAAGTAAGGGTGGCAATACCATGACCCCCTTAAACATGGGCGGCGGGTATAATAGGCCAGGGCACGCTGCCACCAGACACCTGACTGCAGGTTTGGCAGGTGAAGTTTTTGCTTTATTATGCCCCATGCAGGTTCCGGGGCAGCTGAGGAGGTGGTATGTGCTATTCAGCTTCCTGGTTTCGTCAGTAATCTCCCTGGACTCCAGAGAGATTACTGATAAAGTCAGGAAGCTAAGTAGCAGATACCGCCTCCTCAGGCACCCTGCATGGGGCATAATGAAAGCACAGGTTCTTCTTCAGAAAGAGACGCTGCATTTTTTTTCGGGTGGCTTGGGGTCTGGGGAGGAGAGGGGAGGTGCTGCTGCAGCTGGCCCGGGGCTCCTCCAGGCAAGTGGAGGAGAGGGGACGACTTGGGCCTCATCGGGGGTGGGGGGAAGCTCGGGGCTCTTCCAGGCAGGTTGGGGTGGGGCATGTAGCTCCAGTCATGGGAGGGGACAGGGGGTCTTGTGGCTCTAGCTGCAGGGGATGGGGGGCTTGGGGCTCCGGCCAGGGGGCATGGACAGAAGGGGTGGAGCTGGGGGCTAGCCTCCCTGAAGGGGGGCTCCATCCGCTACCCATGCCCCTAAAATAACCTTTTGGGTCAGGACCCCCAATTTGAGAAATGCTGGTCTCCCCTGTGACATCTGTATAGTATAGGTAAAAGCACACAAAAAAACAGATTTCATGGGGAGAGACAAGATTTCACGGTCCATGACGTGTTTTTCATGGCCATGAATTTGGTAGGGCCCTATTCATAGTACATTTAAAAACAAATTGTTGTGTTATTTTACATTTCATAAGTAACTGCTATTTTTTCAATAATAAAATATTTTTAATTTTTTTTGTAATACTGATATTCAGGTTTTTTTAATAAACTTTGATTAGCTTTATTCTATGCTGAATTGCACCCTGTGTGAATACACGGTTATTGCTGGATTTGAAAGTCAGGACAGAATTTGGTTTTATTTATTTGAATGTTAGACTATTATAATTAATTTTAATGTTAGTTATAAATCTGGAAAAATAGTCTTTTATTATTACAAATACAATAATAGATGCAAAACTATGGATGCTTACAATTGTGAAAATGGGGTGTGGGAGGGAAGGAAAAGTTTAAATAAATAATTTTCCCCATAGTAAAATATAATTTCATTTGTTATTTCCCTGGTGTTTTCATTTCGCAGATCTAAATGAAAAACTTGGAGGATCTTTACCAGAACTCCTTCTTAAAGTTGGGGAGCCATTACTGATAAGATGTAGAGCTTTCTATGAAAACTATAAATTCAGATTGAAATGGCATTTTGAAAACAGAGAATTACAACAGGTAATAAAACAGGATTCTTTTCACATAAGTAATAATGGACAGTACCACACAATATTAGGTAATAATTGGAGATATACCAATCTCCTAGAACTAGAAGGGACCTTGAAAGGTTATTGAGTCCAGCCCCCTGCCTTCACTAGTAGGACCAATTTTTGCCCCAGATTCCTAAGTGGCCTTCTCAAGGATTGAACTCACAACCCTGGATTTAGCAGGCCAATGCTTAAACCACTGAGCTATCCCTCCCCTCCTAATAAATATAAACCTTTATTAAAAACTAGGAGCGCTGGTTTGAAGAAACAGACTATCAACAAGACTCCTCTATGGTACGGATTCTCTATGCATTTGTCTCATCAATGGGAAGAAGTGATAATGGACATTACACCTGTTCTTCCACAGAACATCCAAATAAAACAACTTTGGTTACAGTCTTAGGTAATTCAGATTCATGTTGTTAACTTTGTGCCATATTTTTCTTTTAGTCATTCAACTGTTTGCTTGCATGTGTATACACTATGTTTACAATTACAAAAAATCCTGTTTCTACTTGAAGTTGATATTGGAGATAAGCCAGAACTGGATTATCCATATCGCTGCAGGTGCCCCACAATCACACCTGCTCCCAGGTTATTTGCATTACTCCTCAAGGACAGTAGTTCTGAGAGTGACACCATGTGGCAGGGTGACGACTCACCGGCGCGGCGCCTCCTGCTGGTCATCTCGGGAATTAGCTCTTCCAGCCCGGAGTGCCCTCTACAGGCCGGGTGTCTCACCTGCCACTGGCCCCATGTCACTCCCAGACCCCGGTGCCCTTTGCCCAGGGGTTCTGCCCATCACAGTACCCCCTCGCTCTGGGTCTCCCCTCCCAGGGGAACCCCCAACTCTCTATCCCCACCTTGCCTCAGTGGCTACTGCCAGTCTCCATTTAGCCCCCACTCACTGGGGCAGATGGCAGTCTGTAAACCACTCATCATCGGCAAGGGGAGTTGGACCAGCTGCCCATTCCTGGGCTGCCCCTCTGCTGCCCTAGTACCCTTTTGTGGGCCCTTAACTCAGCCTGCAGCCTGGGGCTTTGCTAGGCTGAAGCTCCCCAGCTCCCTCTGCCCTTCCCCAGGACTGCTACACCCTAGGTACCCTCCTCAGCTTCCCAGGCAGCCAAGTCCTTCTCTCTCTAGAGAGCTGAGAGAGTGTGTGTCTGTCTCTGGCCCTCAGCCCTCTTATAGGGCCAGCTGTGGCCTTATTGGGGCATGGTCGTACCTGTGGCTGCTTCCCCCAATCAGCCTAGCATTTCTCCGCCCCAGCCCTCTCCAGGGCTGCTTTAACCCCCTCAGGGCAGGAGCGGGGTGACCACCCCGCTACACACCACCATAACATTAGTTTGAAGTCTAGCCTACACACTGTTGTCATCCTTTCAGTATTATTTCCAGAAACAAAATAATTCAAGATGGCAACTGCAACCATTTCAAAGGGAGGCTGGGGATGTAAAATATTGGACCTATCCAGAGGGTTTCCAGATACCCAAAGTTTCCTATAATTAAAATTTTCTGTGCAGGTTTCACCAACCATCCTTTAGAATTATCCTGTTGACCTTCTAACAAATACAGGAGATCAATTTTAAATTAAAATTCAGCTTGTCCAGTTAAAATTAAAAAAGTCAGAATATGCAAAAGTTAAAGTTTCTAAATCAACAGTAACTTGGTCACATTGTATTTATGCAATATTTTATTCCTGTTTTTCTTGTTAAATATGTATCTTAATATTTAATAATTTGTGCTAGCAAATATACATAACATATACATAACATACATTTTGCCCATAGTCCGTAAACATTATAAAGTGCTTTTAAGTGATATTGTACCAACATCAGGTCATTTTATTGGGCTGAATGGTGGCTTTCCCATGAGCCCACAGTAAGGAGCAGTGCATTGTTGTGCTCACTCTGGAGAAGCCCAGGGTGAGGCTGTGATCCAGAGAGAGTGAGTCCCTATTGCTTTGGAGAGGGAGTAAAGTGAGCTGGGTCTTTACCACCCACTGCCTGTCCCTTTTTGCTCCCCCATGCAAGGGAGGGACATATCATGTATGTGGACCCTGCTCTCCCTCCTGCACTGCTACTCATGATGCAAAGAGCCGGCTCAGGGGCCCTCATACCACCTTACGTCCTGCCCCAGAGGACTATCCAGTTATCATTTATTTTACATACTAGTTGCTCTAATACATAACTTAGTTTACTCGAATCCGTATCAAGTATAACCTACATGCAAAGGAATGAAATCCAGTTGTTCCAGGCATACAGTGGTGAACCCATCAACCCATTAACAAAGGCATGAGGTTGACGGCTTTCCCTCATAGAGCCCTGCTCAAAGGGAGTGACTACAGAATGAAAATTATGGGTAAAATGATTTGTGAAAGAGTAAATCTGGGAAAGAATTGAACCTTCTTTATAGATTAATAAACATGTCCCAGTTATGTCACAGAAAACAAATACTAACTTTCAGGTAAAATCCAAATTTTCTTCTTATTAAATTAACTACAATGTGATTATGACTACCTAGCCATGCTATGACTGGCCAAAGTGATGCACTAGGGGGCTTAGGGCTGTCTCCACTGCAAAGAAAAACCTTCAGCGCTGATAGGTTTCAGAGCCCTGCTCAATTGACTTGGGCTTGCAGAGCTTGGGCTGCAGGGCTAAAACTAGCAGTGTAAACATTTCCATTGAGGCTGGAGCCCACACTCTGAAACCTGGCGAGGGGGGAATCCTTGGAGCATGGGATCCAACCTGAGCGGGAATGTCTACATGGCAATTTTTAGCCCCGTAGCCTGAGCCCCACAAGCCCAAGTCAATTGAGCTCTGAGACTCACTGCTGCAGGTTTTTCGTTGCAGTGTAGAAATACCCTTAGATTCTTCAGTAATGGACACCATGGAAAACCCTACAGTAGTAGCTAGATGCTGCTAGTAAAACTGGGTGGTATTTTTTTTTACCTAAACATTTTTCAGCAGAAAAATGCAGATTTGGCAACACTGAAACATTTTGTGGGTTCCTATTGATTCTGCCAATTTCTTTCAAGCCTTGAAAATAAAACTAAAATAAATCAATCAAATTCAGGAAAACCTGAAATGTTTCAGTTTGAGGTTTTCAAAATGAAATGTGTGTATTTTCCTATTGAAAATGACTTGTTTTGAAATTTTCTTTAATTTTATTTTAAAAAATTAAAATGTAAAAATAATGCTTAAAATTGAAACAAAACATTTTGATTTGGGGAGGAAAATGTTATGCTTGACCTAAAACAATTTTTTTTTACATTTCAATTTGCCAAAACTATTGAAAAATTGTATTCATGGTTCAATTTGAAATTTATTTTATTTCTTATTTTCTGAAATTGCTAGTGAATCAAAAAAAAATCCATCATTTGCCCAGCTCTAGCTGCTAGGTTATTGCTTGGCCTAGTTAACTCCCACCTTCAGGTGTTATAGGTGAATATCTTTAACTCCTAGTACTGTGCACATAGAATTTGACAATTAAAAAAAAAAAAGGAAGAAAAGAAAATCCAAGGCAAAGCAAAGGCCCAACAACATCAGCCCATTCAGTTTGTGTGGCTTCCAAAGAGGCTTGTATGCCTTCAGGTCAATGCAAAAACCATAATCATTTCAAAATTAGTAATTTCAAAAGTTAGCAACTAATCCCAAATGCCATCATCAGCAATCTTTGCCCCCAAAAGGGAGATACTATAACAAATGAAATAAGCCTATGATCCTGAGAAATAAGGAGTCATTCAAATGGGAGTTCTCAATTTCTGAAATACTCACATTCAGCTTCAGTCTTTTACTGAGCAGAACATTTTCCTATCTCATGATAACTAAATACAATAGACTGGCCACGCTGTTGTACCCAAAGTTTCTGAGTAAAGGAAGCAGAAATTCAAACCCAGCCTCTGAAGCTGCTGCTTATAGTTGAGACAAGTCCCTCTTCGTCTTCTTCAAGGCTGGGGGATGGCCTAGAAAGACTGCATCCTTGGATCCCAAATTTTAACTATGGAGCTTTTTTAAATGTAATGTTCCCATTCGTCATGCTGGAGCATCTCAACCCTGACTAATTCAATTTGTAGATGAATGAGGTGGATAGATTTCCTTCCTGGTAGTCTCAAAGTAGATATGCACAGTATTATTGAAGGAAGAAAATACTTCAGCCAAAAAGCATAAATTGCTCGCTCTCTCTCTCTGCTCCTTTTCAAGTACGCCCGCTAATCTCACCTTTTTAATTTTAGCTTTATTCTCAGATTGTCAAGTGTGGCAGAGAGGTTTTTAAACACAGCAGAAACCAGGCCATTAACCACAGCTGCAGAGTTCTCCATATCTGTTATTCTCACATCCAGTTTCTGGATGTTACCTGACATTTTGTTTTATCAGCATTGGAAAAAGAATTCTGCGCATTATCCAGTCTTTGTTCCAGGAGAGAGGAGCTATTTTAAAATAAATGGTTTAAGCTGCTGAATACCAGGTTCAAAGGTAAAAATAATTACAGAAACAAAAAAAGATCATATTCACACTTAGGAGTTTCAACTTGACTCCCATGGCCCCTAAATAATTACTCTTAATACATTTTGAATAGAAATCCAAAAACTGCCACATGTAAACAGAAAAAGGAACGGCTGTGAAGATCAGATCACTCACTCCTGCACTCCTTTCTTTCAGCTGTAAGAGGAAAAACTGTTTTGTTTAAACTGTTTTGTAGAGAAATGGTGTCACTTTATTTCAAGGTACTTGTGGGCAGTATGGAATTAGCTGTTAGACCCAATCTGTTTGGATGGTGCTCACAGCATAACTTCAAATGACTTTCCACCTGGAAAGATGAAAAATACTCCCCTTGGTCCCATTTGTACAGCCAAGCCCAAGACGTTTATAGCTCACAAAAATTGGAGAATTCACACAAAAGGAAGCATTTCTTGTTTTAAAGCATTGGCCATTTTTATGGTTTATTTGGGAATTTCCACCATATTATTTGCTAAATGATAGAGAAAACTGTGCTTTACAGAGCATGTGGATTTGGCCAGAAGAAAACCATTTAAAAAGAAAAGCCCAAACCAGCACTATTTACTACAATTCACGTCTTTTGGGGTTTTTTTTCTTTCTTTATGGACCTGATCCTAAGCCACTGGAAAGGCTTCCATTGGTTTCTGTGAACTTTGGAGCAGGCCCTGTGAGATGTAGATTTTTTTTTAATTGATAATTTTAATACATTTTAAGGTTACTTTTCTATTTTTCATTATATATATAAAATGAACAAACAAAGAAGTAGATATATATTTTGTTTTGTCTTTTCAAAGTTAACAAGGTAAGAAATGGCAGCAGCCATCGAGAGATGCTTACACTGGCACTGATGTATTTCTTTATATTTTATAAATCTTAAGTTATTAACATTTGGAATAAGTATTTACAATTGAGTGAAATAAATTTACACAGGATGATCACTGTAGTCAATTCAAAATGACTTGCGGGGCAGAAAGATGGATGAGTTCCTGTATTTTTAAAGATCTTTGAGTCTTTTATTAACCAAGCCAATCAGATTGGTTCATTCAAAGACAGAGCATTTACACATAGACTGGAATGGAATATCAGGACAAAAACCTGCATGTTATCACTCAGTATTGCACCTGATTTTTTTGTAGATAAACATAATGGTCACTAGTGATTTTATGACCAATGCATTTATAACTTGCAATAATAAATGAGAATGAAAATGTGCACATTTTCAAATTCCTTAATTAAATGGCAGCTTTTATAACAGAATTTTAATATTTTGTTTACAGAAAAGGGATTTATAAATGTAACTGACTCAAGAGAAGATTTTGAGATTGATCTGTTGGAAAAGTTTTGTTTTGAAATTAAACTTAAAGCATACCCACCAATTAGATGTATATGGATTTTTTCCCAAAAATCATTTCCTTGTGAGCAAAGATACAATGCAGATGGATACAGGTACTTAACTATTCTGAATATTTGTCTGTTATAATTTGTACAAATACTTATTTTATTTTTTGTCTTTTAAAAAATGGAAGTATTTGTTCATTTTTTTCTTTTAACATGTAGAGTATGGTTTTCGTTTTTAAGTTAAATGTTATTTTTTAAATATAAATAGATCGATATAGTGGTGAAGCAGTGTTACCAAAATGTTCTGTAATGTTATTCGAGTCTTCCACAGCAACTCATGTAAATATCTTGTGTTATACATTTGATTAGTCTTGTGTGTTATAACAAATACTTTCCCAAATTATGCACATAACATACCTCTTTCAATTATTTTGTTATATCCTCGGAAAACTCAGTTTCTTGATCTTAGACATAATTCTCCTTTTATGAACCCATTCTGATCATCCATGGCTGAATTATAACCTTCTAAGTGTTTCCTTAGTCTTGTTCCATTCTTAGCTCATGTTCCCAGTATCTTTCAGGCTGCTAAAGCCAACTTATTGGCACGTAGTTTCCTAGACCTTTAGTAGATCCCTTAGGCCTTGTCTACATTACAGAAATTTTACTAGCTGTCCAATTCACAGATTTTTCCCATGTTACAAAAGTTTTGAAAAAAATGTGTTAACTATTTTTTCTGCTACTTCCTATAATAAAGCTCTGGCATGGATTCTGTCTAGTCCTAATGATGTATCCATTCTCCAGCCTAATTTCTTGATATCATTATTTAATTCCTTCCGAGTTTCTTTTCAACTTTGCAAAATAAAGTCATACAGCATTCTAACCTCTAACTTTGTGAAAAGTCAGGCAAAAAGTTAACGTTTTAGCAATGTTAACTAGTCTTGTCTATGCCTGGCCTGTGCCAGGTCCGAGGACATAATGCTCCTGTGCTGATGTCTTGTTCCTCATAGTCTTAAAACATTTAATTCTTTGCTTAAAACTCTGTTGCAATCTTGCTTTCACTTTTTAGCTTTGCTTTCTTTATCGTTATGTTACACTTCACTTTAGTTTTAAGCCTTTTTGGTCCTATTTTGGTCCTATGCATCCGACGAAGTGGGTATTCACCCACAAAAGCTCATGCTCCAATACGTCTGTTAGTCTATAACAGGGGTCGGCAACCTTTCAAAAGTGATGTGCCGAGTCTTCATTTATTCACTCTGATTTAAGGTTTTGCGTGCCAGTAATACATTTTAACCTTTTTAGAAGGTCTCTTTCTATAAGTCTATAATATAAAACTAAACTATTGTTGTATGTAAAGTAAATAAGGTTTTTAAAATGTTTAAGAAGTTTCATTTAAAATTAAATTAAAACGCAGAGCCCCCCGGACCGGTGGCCAGGACCCAGTCAGTGTGAGTGCCATTGAAAATCAGCTCGCATGCCATAGGTTGCCTACCCCTGGTCTATAAGGTGCCACAGGACTCTTTGCTGCTTTTATTGGTCCTATTTTGTAACAGACTTGGCTAATCATCTGAATCAGATTGGTTATTTGGAGTCAGACCTTCACATAGTACAGAGACAGCACAGATCAGCCTGGTAAATGATCTTCTCTTGGCAATGGAGGCAAGAGATCTGTCTTTGTTGATAACATTAGTTTTGTCAGCAGACTTTGGTAGAGTTGATTACTGGGTCTTGGTGACTAATCTGCAGTCCCTGGTGTGAGTATGCTGATCTGTTCTTCAGTGGATAAGATCATTTCTGGAGATGAGCTCGCTGAAGGTAGTCATGAGCATTTACTCATCCTTGTCCAAGAGATACCACTTACACACTGATAATACTCAGCTTATTTACTTTCCAACTATTGCAGACTGTCTCCTAGCTGTCTGATTGTCTGGCAGACCGTTGTGATGGGGGACAGACAGTTGATTCAACCCAGATAAGAGTAAAGTGATGCTGATGGGCCAAAAATAGTATTTTTGAGGAACTCTGAGATGGTTTAGGTAATTGTGATATACAGGAGGGTGGGGTCACCACTTGATCTCAGGAATATAAAAGTCACTCTAGATTGCTTTTTCAGCATGGAAATGCATGTTACTATCATACTCCAGAGTGGTGACCACCAAGTTCTGTGAAAAGCCCACCCTTTTCTGTCTATTGCAGGCCTGGCTTTGCTTGTTCACACCATAGTCACTTCAGGCAAAATTCTTGTAACCAAGTCCTAGTCAAGCTGCATCAGTTACAGGACATAGCTGCCCAGGTGCTCCATGCATAGAACCCAGAGAATAAGTTTTGTTTAAATGTTGTTTTTAAAATGTTTACATTTACAGCATCCCAGATAGTCATACTTAGTGCTTTAGATTTTCAAAGCACTGTACAGATTTCAGCCAACACAATGCCCCTGTAAGAAGGCAGGTAGTTAAGTATTATTATTGTACCCATTTTGCAGATGGGTTCAATGGACAGAAAAGTAAATACATTAAAAAATAAATATGCAATCACATTCTATAGCACCCTGTTTGATTTGTTTTTTTCAGCTTTGCATGTTTCGGTTTATGGTTGAGTAATCATATCTCCCTTCACTTCTACTTTGTTCCTTTCATATCCTTTTTATTGATTTTATTTCCTTTTTTGATTTCTGTTATATCCTTATCAAGTTGTTCCTCTTTATTGCATTTTATAATAAATTTGTACTATGAACTTTGCTCCTTAACATTTAAATTCATGCTATAAAAAAATTGGCACCATCTTTAGTTCCTCTAAGTGCTAAGAGCAACAACAGGTTCTTTCAGACTTTCCATTTTCTGTTCTCTCTTTATAAAACAGACCATATCTCTGTGCTTAGCACACTGCTGCTTTTCACTTCCTTACTATGGGTGAATCAATTCCATGAAGGCAAATGCTCTCATGTACATCTTGTTCTCTCACCTTTCCTTGTGCTTACATGCAGACACCCAAGAAATGACTCTTGAAAGGCTCTTCTTATTTCTTTCCCGTGACTAGTGATTCTTGATGCATCTACGTTTGGGTGCCCAACTGGAGACACTCTAAAGAGGGCTTGATTTTTAGAAAGTGCTGAGCACCTAGACATCTCATAAACAAATCTGTTTTTCTTTCTACCACCTATCATGTCTTGAAGGTGTCCCAGTTGATCACTCTACAACTGAGGCACTCAAAATCAATAATCATGAATGGAAATCTTGGCCTCAGTCAGCAGGTAAAATGACACTTCTCTTCAGTGTGAATTTTCTTGCTTTAGAACTACATATGGATGGGCTGGCTTCATAACTCTGTGTTATGTGGCTTGTCTAATAAAAGCTACCAACAGAACTCCACTGGCCATCACATATAGTCCCCAGCTAAAACCCCTCCAACACATCATGAGGGATCTACAACCCATCCTGGACAATGATCCCTCACTTTCACAGACCTTAGGTGGCAGGCCAGTCCTCGCCCACAGACAACCTGCCAACCTGAAGCATATTCTCACCAGTAACTACACACTGCACAATAGTAACTCTAACTCAGGAACCAATCCATGCAACAAACCTCGATGCCAACTCTGCCCACATATCTACACCAGCGACACCATCACAGGACCTAAGCAGATCTGCCACACCATCACCGGTTCGTTCACCTGCACGTCCACCAATGTAATATATGCCATCATATGCCAGCAATGTCCCTCTGCTATGTACATCGGCCAAACTGGACAGTCCCTACGTAAAAGGATAAATGGACACAAATCAGATATTAGGAATGGCAATATACAAAAACCTGTAGAACACTTCAATCTCCCTGGACACACAATAGCAGATTTAAAGGTAGCCATCCTGCAGCAAAAAAACTTCAGGACCAGACTTCAAAGAGAAACTGCTGAGCTTCAGTTTATCTGCAAATTTGACACCATCAGCTCAGGATTAAACAAAGACTGTGACTGGCTAGCCAATTACAAAAGCAGTTTCTCCTCCCTTGGTGTTCACACCTCAACTGCTAGAAGAGGGCCTCATCCTCCCTGATTGAACTAACCTCGTTATCTCCATACTGATTCTTGCTGCATATATATACCTGCCTCTGGAAATTTCCACTACATGCATCCGACGAAGTGGGTATTCACCCAAGAAAGCTCATGCTCCAATACGTCTGTTAGTCTATATGGTGCCACAGGACTCTTTGCTGCTTTTACAGATCCAGACTAACACGGCTACCCCTCTGATACATAAAAGCTACTTAGTTCCCACCCCACTCCCTGCCCCAGGTTTCTTTTTCAGGGCTGACTGTTTCTTTCTCCTGTACATCTACAGTACCTGCTGATTCTGGCTGTTTCTTCTCTTCTGACATAGATTTTCCTCAGATGCCTGCCCTCTTTACCCCTATTCACTGACTGAAATTCTTCTAGCCAAAAAACTTTATTCCCTTAAATGGGGACATCTGTACCTTAGAGCAGGGGTTCTCAACCTTTTTCTTTCTGAGGCCCCCCCAAACATGCTATAAAAACTCCACGGCCCACCTGTGCCACAGTAACTGGTTTTCTGCATCTAAAAGCCAGGGCTGGTGTTAAGGGTTAGCAAGCAGGCAATTGCCCAGGGCCTCATGCCACGGGGGGGCACCATGAAGCTAAGTTGCTCAGGCTTCTGCTTCAGCCCCAGATGGCGGGCCCCAGGGCCCCACGCTTCACCCCCATGCAGTGGGACTTCGGCTTTCTGCCCTGGGCCCCAGCAAGCCTAATACTGGCCCTGAAACCTACTCACAGCCCCCCAGGGGACCCCAGACCCCTGGTTGAGAACCACTGCCCTAGAGCACCAGTAATTATATGCAAGGAGCATCTCCCTTAAGTACTCTTCTATCACTGATGAACCAACAAAAGTTCCCTCTCAAATCTGACAACAATCCAGACAAAAATAAAACAATCAAATGAACAGGTTTGGGAATCACTCCCATTTCCTTTCATTACAGCACATAGAGAATATAATTATGTCTGGAGACTGGTTTTACATTTCTTTATTCAGAAAATTTTTATTTTGGATTCTTTGTTAACGACTTGATTTTTAAAAAAATATTTGCATCTTGACTACATGTAATCTGTAAATGTACTTAAGCATTTCCCCCTCTTTTCTCAACAGCATTTCTTCAAGGTTCTGTGATCATAATTATCAGTCAGGGGAGTACGTATTCTATGCGGAAAATGATGATACATATGTGAATAAAACAATGATGTTGTATGTGAAACGTAAGTAAAAAAACGCACGGGTTTGATGAAATCTATGGGTGAGAAATCCTGACCCCTTTGGAATCAATCAGTGGAATTTTTGCGATTGACTTCAATGGGGCCAGGAATTCACACAATAGGTTGTTTCTTTCCCATTCCTCTTTCATCCTACCAAAGAAAAAAAGTAACAATTTATCACCTTGTAGATCAGGAATTTTTCGGATAGTAAGAGTGAACTATAACTAGTTGTCAGATATATTAGACAATACAAAAAAGCAAACTGTTTTTATGAGGAAAAAAAGGTTGGGTAAGTGGGAATTTTGAGATTTAACCAATAGTAAGGCTGCTTGCTAATGTCTTCTGTTTCCTAACGTTTCCCATCTAACTATGTTTTTATTTGTGCATCTCATAAACAAGTCTGTTTTTCTTTCTACCACCTATTTGGGAGATTTTTTTTGACTTGCATATTGCAGATTTTGGAGTACAGTAAGGGTGCATCTACATTGCAATTGGAGGTGTGATTATAGCTCAGGTAGGCATACCTGTGCTAGCCAGCACAGCTAAAAAGAGCAATGAAGACACCGTGGCAGGGACCCCAGCTCTTCACTACTACCTTTAGCCAGGCTAGCTAGATCAAAGCTAGCGTGAGTAGGCCTACTTGAGCTGCACACACGCCTCTGATTGCAGTGTAGACCTATCTCAGGTAGTTTGAGTCCCAGTGATATATTGAAAACTAGATGCCTGTCCTGAAAATATTACTGCAGCGACAGATGTCATCAAAATGGGAAAGGTTTAAAAAAGCAGGAGAGGGGGTAAGCTCCTGTCAGAATTTTTTCACACTCATCATGTAGCAGCTGCTGTCATGTGCTTCTGAGATGTCAACACTACCTCGCAGTTTGGACTTCAGGGGTGTGAATAGCAGGACATGCCAAAGTGCTGCCCTGGTAACTCCCCCATATAGATGCTGTAGGTGTGAACTAAAAGGTTCCTAGTTCTGATTAATGTAATCCTGTTTAAAGAGGACTGTGGTAATGCGAACTAGGAACTTTTTAGTTTGCACCCACAGCATCCACACAGGTTCTACGGTGCAGCACCTTGGTATACACTGCTATTCACACCCCGTAGTCCAGTCTGCGGGGCAGTGTAGACATAGCCTCACTGTTTCTTGTTTCATTCTCGCTGAGCACTCTCTAGGCCTTGTTCACCTGTATCCTACGCCTGTTTTGCACCGATAGAGCTCCACTGATTTAAATAGAAGTACTCCTGATTTACACCAATGTGACAGGAGAATCAGGTCCTATGTGACTGGATTGTTAATTAGAAATCCCCAAGCCCTATAAAACCTAGCAGAAAATACCGAAGACATCTCAGCCATCAAATATGATCAGGAAATAGTCTTTTACAAAGAATTCCTACCTCTAGTGTGCCACCAACAGCGTGGACAAAAATAGAGCAAGAAAATGAAAACTTCTTAAGAAAACTACAGTGGGCAGGCACCAACTGTAATACAGTTACATTACTTCAAAAAGGCAAAATAGTCTTAATCCATGAGAATGGGATAGAATGATATGAGAAGATTCACTCATTAGGTATAACTTGCCATACCCTGCTTGTGGCTTCTTGATGCCATTCACGAGTTCACGAAATTCATCCCAGAACCCTGTGATGAGGTGTATAACCCTGCCCTAGAACTAAAGACGTTAAAGAGCAACTCTGGGTCCAGATGACCCCGCCCAGCCTCACCTGCAGAGCATGCGCCAGATGGAGATGGAGCTTAAAAGAAAGTCACACAGCTTAGAAGGGGACTAACAAGGCAGGGAGCTCCTGAGAAGGGATGCTGCAAAAGCCATTCTTGGAAAAGGGGTGCACCCAGACAGACAGGAGCGGCAGTTAGTACCATTTTTCCATTACCTATTTGCTACAGACTGCAAAACTTGGCCAATATAGTCAGGGGTAGGAAGTGGCCCAAGGAGGGCAGTGTTAAGGTGGTCTTGGGTGCCAGATCCCAGTGGAGTAGGAGGGTCTGGGCTCCCCTGCCCTGCTCCCCTCTGCATTAAGAAGGGACTTACCCTGTGATACTTCCAACAAGCACTGACCATCACAAACCCATGAACATTTAGTACCTGTTAGTGCTACACTATCATGTGTTATGTGTTGCATCCAGTATTTTTTGTTGAAAAAATCTCAGCTTTGCTACATGTTAGTACAGGCAAGTCTCATTTTACGCGGGGGTTCCGTTCTGCGGTTAGCTCGTAAAGCAAAAACCATGTATAGTGAAACACTCATTGAGTTGAATGGCGGGGGGAATCACCCGCACTACAGATGCAGTTTTTATATTGTTGTTTTTCTTTTTTTTCCCTGTTTTTGCCGACCACGCAAAGCTGAATTCATGCATGTTAAATGCGCCTAAGATGCGACTTGCCTGTAATATCATGTCATTGCTTTACATTAACTGTCAACAAAAGAAATGCTCTTCAGTGGGAGTCAGGCAATCAGAATTTGATAGTTTGGAGGAATGATTATGTTGCGGTTGGGAGTCAGGAAGTTCTGAGTTTTAATCTTGGCTCTGCCACTGATTCACTGTGAGATCTTGGGTCAATCACTTCACTTCCCTGTCTCCATTACAATACTTTATAAATACCTAAGTAGATTTTGATTACTTTGGGTGTGGTGTAACCACAGGTGCTGGAACTAGGGATGCTGGGGGTGCTGCTGCACTCCCTGGCTTGAAGTGGTTTCCATTATATACAGGGTTTACAGTTTGGTTCAGTGACTTTCAGCACCCCCCACTATACAAATTGTTCCAGCATCCCTGGGTGTAACCCAATAGACTTAACTGTATTATTGACTAAAGTATTATATTAAACTTTTTTGTGATATGTTTGTTACAGGGAAACCTGAAGTAACAATACAGTCAACATCAAAAGATATTTCTTGCTACTCTGATAGTTACCCTGCACCATCTTGGACCTGGAGGAAATGTCCAGGACCCGATTCTTCTAAGTAAATAAAGACATTTTTGCCCTTTTTTTTAATTTCTATGTTCTTATTTTTGATGTTTCTTTGGCTAAATAAAGACTAGCCAGTGACTAGGATACTGTAAGATGAACTTTGGGGTACATGTAAAATAATAGTCTGGTACAGGGATGAATCAGACTAAATCAGAGTTTTTCCTTGACTTTAATAGAAGCAACATCAGGCCCATAAGCATGTGTATCTGAAGCTCTTTATATTGAAATAAACACAGCTGTGTCTAGAACAGTAGTTAGACATTAATTTAATTGCACAGTGTCCCAGTATGAATACTGGATTCCATAAAAGCTTTCCTTGGTGCATTTAGTGGTCCTAATGAATCAAAGTATCAGCACCAGTGGATTTGTCAGGGAATACATCAAAGTGTCAAGATATTCTTTTGGTTTATCTAGCCATTTCAGTATCTGGAAGTGCACTGAGGATCTGATCTAATGCTCAAGGAAGTCAATGAGTCATTCAATTTACTGCAATGGAGATTGAATCAGGCCCTAAAACTTCAAGGTACAGGGTGTTTCTTGCACTGTGTCAACATTGCGTTACTCATTCTACAAAGCTCATTCAAAAAAATAATCCTACATTCAAATTAAGGTACTAGATCAAATATATTAATGGAACGTTATGTATGAGATTTAAAATATTTTAGAAAGTTGTTTTTAAATATTATGATAATTTTTCTATCCTTGCATCCAAATCCACTTCTTTCTATGAGTCTAATTGTACAGAAATCAAAAGGAGAGGAAAACATATAACTGGTAAATTTAAAATATTTCTTGAAGTAGCTTTTCATATATAAAATGCTGATTGTCTTGGGAACATGTAGGTCTAGAAAAAGTGTTGTGTGTCCCATTAAAATGTGGCAATCTCCTCTTTCCTTTGATATAAAATTCCTCTTTCTAAATATTAGACTTAAATTTTGCTTCTCATTTGGGACTGAATGTTTTCCATTCTAAGCCTTAATCAAGTGTAATTTTGAGGAGGAAACTGTATGCATTACAGGAAAGATAAGCATTTTTATGGCAGGTTAATCTTTTTAAATGGCAGCTATTTTGAAGCTTCTGAGAACTCTGGAGGGTTTGAAGTAGCCCCAGCGGAAATGCATTAGTGGGCAGAGTGATGGAGAAACAGTCAAAGTGAAACCCAGATGGAAGGCTGGAAGTAGAACCTGGATAATATCCCTTGAATTTATTTATTTTTTTTATTTATGTAGAGTCATAGGGCCAGCTCCTCAGCGGATGTAAACGCGCATAGATCCACTGGAAGCAACAGAGTTATGCTGATTTGCACCAGCTCAGGATATGACCATAATATACAAAAAAAAACCCTATCCTTGGCTCTAGGTGCCTTTACCAAAATTAAAAATTAAATCAAATAAAAAGAAAACCCAGCATCTACTCCCAACCCCCACAATAATAATAAGAACTTAAGAACATAAGAACGACCACACTGGGTCAGACCAATGATCCATCTAGCCCAGTATCCTGTCTTCCAACAGTGGCCCATGCCAGGTGCCCCTAGGATGACCAGATGTCCCGATTGTATAGGGACAGTCCCAGTTTTTTGGGATTGTTTCTTATATAGACTCCTATTACCCCCCACCCCCATCCCAATTTTTTCACATTTGCTGTCTGGTCACCCTAGGTGCCCCAGAGGGAATGAACAGATCAGGTAATCATCAAGTGATCCATCTCCTCTCGCTCATTCCCTTCTGGCAAACAGATACTAGGGACGCCATTCCTGCCCATTCTGGCTAATAGCCCTTGATGGACCTAGCCTCCATGAACTTATCTAGTTCTTTTTTGAACCCTGTCAGTGTCTTGGCCTTCACAACTTCCTCTGGCAAGGAGTTCCACAGATTAACTGTGCTTTGTGTGAAGAAATACTTCCTTTTGTTTGTTTTAAGCTGTTGCCTGTTAATTTCATTTGGTGGCCCCTCGTTCTTGTGCTATGAGAAGGAGTAATTAACACTTCTTTATTTACTTTCTCCACACCAGTCATGAATTTATAGACCTCTATCATATCCCCCCTTAGTCGTCCTTTTCCAAACTGAAAAGTCCTGGTCTTATTAATCTCTCCTCATATGAAAGTTGTTCCATACCACTAATCATTTTTGTTGCCCTTTTTGTACCTTTTCTAATTCCAATATATCTTTTTTGAGATGGAACGACCAGATCTGCACCCAGTATTCAGGATGTGGGTGTACCATGGATTTATAGAGCAGCAATATGATACTTTCTGTCTTCTTATCTATCCCTTTCCTAATGATTCCCAACATTCTGTTCGATTTTTTGACTGCCGCTGCACATTGAGTGGATGTTTTCAAAGAACTATCCACAATGACTCCAAGATCTCTTTCTTGAGTGGTAACAGCTAATTTAGACCCCATCATTTTGTATGTATAGTTGGGATTATGTTTTCCAAGGTGCATTACTTTACACTGATCAACATTGAATTTCATCAGCCATTTTGTTGCCTAGTCACCCAGTTTAGTGAGATCACTTTGTAACTCTTCGCAGTCTGCTTTGGACTCTATCTATCTATCTATCTATCTATCTATCTATCTATCTATCTATCTATCTATCTATCTATCTATCTAATGTATAATGTATGTAGATGTATATATCATCATGTATAATAATATAGTGAAAATCAAGCCCAGCAATACTCTCCTCTCTAGCACAAACATCAGCCACCTCTCATGATTTGGCCTCCCCAAAGCCCTGTGCAAGTTGTAACAATCATAACTGGACCTCATTTCTTTTTAGTTGTACAGAAGAAATCACAGAAGGGATTTGGAGTGACACACATGAGAGGAAAACTTTTGGGTCCTGGCATTCCAGCAGCATTTTAGATATACAGGATACAGTGATAGGCTTTTCCGTTGAGTGCTGTGCAAACAATTCTGTTGGCTCATCCTGTGCGAAGAGATTCATTAACCAACAAGGTACTGTACCACTACTGAGACAGTGCAGGCCATCTCAAGTTATTAAAAGACTACAAAGAGAAAACTATGTCATCATCTGTATTGTTGGTTCATATTTGAATATTCTTTGCAAATAAAATATAGGATTCCACACAGACTGTGAGTGGAATTGTGGGTAAAATTTGTGTCTCTCCTGGCATGATATTTTTCTTAAGTTCAGTGATATGGTGTTTGGGACCAGATCTAGCAGTCCCAAAGCAGATTATTCTTCCATTAAAGTCAGCTGCAGAATCACACCCTGTGAATCTAGAGGCCTGCTTTTTATTCCTATGAGTAAGCTATACCTGGAAATTAAGTTACAAATTGATGTGCAGCCCCTTTTGCTTATGGAAATATATGAGATCCTCCTTTTATGTTTGATTGCAAAGAAGCAGCAATGTGGCTATCAGGTCATGTTCTGTTTGAATGTCTTGAGACTAAAGATTTACAGCCCATAGATATTGCATGAGGAAAAATATCTGAGCTACAGAAAATAACATGCAGTATTATTTAGAAAGAGGGCAAATATGTAATTTATTCAGTTTGAACATAAAGATTTCCTTTGTCTTGAAAAGACAAGATGTTGTCTTAATTCAGTAAATGCGTTGACCACAAGTGATAGATATTACCCGGTACCATTTCACATACACACTATATAGTGTCATAAAGGATATTAAAGTTGCTCAGTTTTGACCTTCAGAAGACATGTTGCAGATATAGTAAAAAAGGAAGTAGACAGAGAAGAAAGAGTAGAAGGTAGCAGTCAGCCTGCTTTTGTGAGAGAAAGTCACACACTTTCACCTTGAGTGTCTTAAAATCATAAAAATATAACAAGGAAAAGGCAGGGAATTCCAATTTTACTACCATTAGTTATTGAGTCATTTTAATTTGTCTTTCTGACACCCAGCCTGGTAGTGATGTACACTGATTAGTGGTGTACATAGACTGGAATGTCTATGAGAACATGTGTAGAATATATTTAAGTATTATGAATCCAGTCATCTAATGTCTAATATTTTGAATTTAATGAGCAATGAATTTTTGTAAGCATGTGTCAAACATAATTAGTTTACACTGGAGTAAACTGTGTGGATGGCACACACTGTATGCTGGTGTTAATTTTCTGAATGGGCAAGGATGTATTTATCTGTATGATGAAAAAGTTAGACCTGGTAATTTTGGCATTATGGTGTTAACTAGGCAATAGCAGAGCAATACTCTAAGCAGGTTTGATGTAATTGGTCCTCAGTTAACTGGTGACTCTTTATATTATATCTGCATTGAGGCAGGGGTTATGCAGTTAACCTTGGATGACTTTTTATTTGTTTGGCTGCTTGTCTTTAGATTCCCTGGGATCTGGGCAACATGCCATAACGGCATCTGGTTGAACAATGATGTCAAAGGGGTTAAAGAGTCATATAACATTCACTTTTTGAATGAAAATAAGTTTCAGACTTACCCAGTTTATAAGTATTGCCCATCTTGTTTTGTTATGAATACAACTCATTCACAGCACTAATTGAAGCCCTGACCCAAAGACATTTGAAGTCAATGGGGTTACTTCCATTAAACACCTCTTCCCGCAGTAGAATCAACAAGAGGAGGCTAAGAGGAGGAAATATTTATGACAAGGGGTTCCTGTCTGTTCATTCCACTTTGGGCTGTCAGTCTGTCCCATGTGGAATGGATCATGGTGCCGACCAGGGACCTCAAGCAGATCAGGTGCATCTATGTGGAGATCTTTTGCCTTCACTCTGGCTCCATGTCCCCTTTGCTATCTGGCAGCATAGCTACATTACCAGGGACTCCCCAGGCTTCAGCTGTCCCTGGAGCCTCATTAAAGGTATCTTCCCATCACAGACATGATAAGCTCTGTGGTGTAAAGGGGAAACAACGTGTATTCTCCCAGCTCCACCCTCACCCAAATCTGGGTCACCCAGACCCTGCCCTTCCCTCTGCATAAATCTTTGCATCTTGGATCACCTCTACTCCAGAGGCAACTTCATATGAGAGTTGGTTGATCCACATACAGAGGATCTTACTCATGTACTGAGGTTTGAAGGGCATGATCTGGTTCCCTGAGAGATGTTGACCACCTGTAATTCCCACTGGCAATTCTCAGAGTCAGGCCAAAGGGAATGGAAAATAGTGGAGATAATACAAACAGGACAGATTTGACTCTGTTCCTCGTAACCTAACATTATATTCCAGTTCTGATTCATTGTTTAGTAACATATATCTTTTTAAATTACAGGAGCTGTTTTTTCCCTCCAAGATAATGTTTCATTCTATGCAACCACTGGATTTTGCCTTCCAGTTATAGCTGTTTTGCTTATATTTATTTTTCATAAATACAAAAAGGTAAAAGCAAAAAACTTAAATGAATGCTGTCCACTCCCCTCTCTTAGAAATCTATTTCTCTGTTGGACTAATACAATTTTTCCATTTCTGAAGCAATTTAGATATGAAAGCCAAATGCAAATGATACAGATAGTTGGTCCTTCAGATAATGAGTACATCTACATTGATTTCAGTGAATTTGAATATGATCTCAAATGGGAGTTTCCAAGAGAAAATCTGGAATTTGGTGAGCAATCTGCTATGTAAACCATGAAGTCATCGTATTAGTTTGCATTGCACTAAACTAGAAATCACCTTAACTCATTTTGTCTTGTAGGGCAGGCACTTGGCTCTGGTGCCTTTGGAAAAGTGGTGAATGCGACAGCTTATGGAATTAGTAAAACAGGAGTTTCAGTCCAAGTTGCAGTCAAAATGCTAAAAGGTACAGTAAATCACAGAAAGATACTGCTCTCACAAGCAGTGATTTATCGTTTGTGTTTTAAGGTAGAAACAGCACCAGAAGCCCCTCTAAATCAATTCCCTTAGCAATTGCACCTCACAGTCCTTTTTATACTTTAATACTTACTTAGCTCTAAAAAAGTTGTTCCTTTTGCATATTCTTATTGCTGCATTTTGTAGTTTATTCCATGTATTAACTAAATTCTAGAGTGTGTCTCTAAGGCACAACCAATAGTATGGGAAAGGATAGAACTCTGACACTCCTGGGGGGCACAGGGAGGCATTGCCCCTCAAGGGAAGGACTCCTGGGCCTCCCACATGGCAGAGGTTGCATACCTGCTACAGCATCTTTTAATGGGATACATCCTTCTCTTCCCAGTGTAAGCCCGGCCAGCTCTGGTGAGTTGGACATGGGGATTTGGAGGGAGCCTAGCTAACAGCTCTGTTGTGGACTTGCTACTTATGGATGCTGTCTTAGTCCACATTACCCAGCTGGGTCTTGTCTTCCCTGCTTTGCAGGCCATTTAGTTTCTCAGCTGTTCCACAGCTGGAAAGAACTTGCCCCATCAAACCATTGGGATGTGGTGAGGTCCCTCCTGCCTCCTGTGATATGGTCACCCAGTACCCCAACTGCCATATATGGCATTCAGAGGTGGAAATATGGACTCCATCCAGAAGAGAAGGCAGGGCTTAACAGTCATGTAGTGTCAGCCCTGAGAGGGCTTCCCACAAGGCCAGTCCTAAGAGGGTTTCCCACCTCCGGATTCTAGAAGGACTCTCCCGTTGGAGAAACCAGCTCTGCCATGCAATTCGGCCCCCTTCATGCTGTGGTAGGGCAAAGTTTTAACTCTAGTAACTTTTTTAAAGTTCTTTCTATATTTGATTGATATAGAGAGAGTGCTTCCTGTTCATGAGGTAAAGTGACATTATTTTGGGCTAAATGAACTCTGATGCAAAGGAGATGTTCATTAGCACAGGGTACCATTTTTACTGAGGGAACAGAAAAGACCTTCATTTTGTTGTTACACGGAAATATACTTTCCATTTTCTCACCCTTACTCTCTGATTGGCTACTATGGATTCCTCATCTCCATGGACTACTGCCTTCAGAACAGACATGACTGCCTCAGTTTCTTACCCATCCAATACTTCCCCCTCTCTTGCATAATGAGGAGTTATTAGTTATTAGTTCCTCTCTCTCCAACTACGAGTAATTAAATTAATAAAGTAAATTGTATTTATTAACTAGATTTAGATGAGGTGAGTTTGCATAATGATTCTACATTTATTGAAAAACAGGTATAAAGTCATTATTGAAATGATTGTACACTAATTGGCTAACGGCCTTTATTAGCCAATTGGAATACAATTATTTGTATACTTTATGGTGGATGAGAAATCATGAACATAGACTCCCTCAGCCAATCAGAATGCAGGGAATTGCATAAATGAGAAATAAGTTATGAGTCAGTAGTTGTACTGCTTCTCCATATTATGACTGAGACAATTCCATATAATTTTAAGTTGGAAGCTATGGTTTCCCTCAAAATTGCATTATTCAGTTTTGAATCAGGAGAGACAATAGAGAAAAATTATGGGCCAAATTCTGCTCCCAGTTACAACTGTTTAAATGCAAAGTAGCCCTACTGAACACGGTTCAATTTTATAGCAATATAAACTTAAAAAGGAATTTGGTTCTATATCTGTCTCCCTGTCTCATATTTAAAGCAAATTCTGGCTACTTGTCAGAATCTGCCAACCGTTCTTTATTTTGTCATTTTCATAATATCTGTTTTTCAAGACCACAAAATCATCTCACAAAGCTTGTAGCTGGAATACAAACACACAAAGAGAGAGAGAGAGAGAGAGAGAGAGAGAGAGAGAGAGAGTTCCAGCTGTGATATATAGCAGATAGAATATCTATTTATCTTAAAGTATTACTCTTTAGAACAATTTTCTACACAGTCACAGCTTTATATCAATGGGATTAATGTAAACAGAAAGCTTTGCATGCCGCACAGAACCTAAACTTTTTAGGTTTCAAACTCTAGCCTGTAAATATTTTTCTAAGTTTGTATTGCTGTTGTATTTACAGAAAAATCTGACCCTTCTGAAGAAGATGCTCTAATGTCAGAGCTCAAAATGATGACTCATATTGGAAGCCATGAAAACATTGTGAATCTGTTAGGGGCTTGCACCACATCAGGTAATAAACACCACATTGAAATATACTAACCTAAATCAATGTAAAGAAGACTTCTGAATGGAATATGAATACCTCAAAAATTGGTCATTAGCAGCAATATGAAACATCTGTGAATCCTGATAAATCCCAAATACCATGGTTTGTTTGTTTTTCCAATGTTGTGCTATGCAGTAGCCCAGATGCAGAAAATAAAGTGAGGGTAAAATGAAAGAGAATCTAAGGGCTTGTCTGCATGGAAAAATGGTACTACTTTAACTATACTAGTATAGTTGGTATAATTAAAATAGCACAGCCCACCTGCTGTGGATGCAGTTATACTGGAACAGTTAATTCCTGTGAGGAAAGGGGAATAAGGAATACTGGCATAAGGCACCTTTATATCAATATAACGGTGTCCACACTGGGGGTTGTACCTATTTATTTTTTGCAGTAGAAAATCACCAAAATAGTTACAATGATACAAAAACTGTTTGAAGACCAATACTAAGGGATAAAGAAGACTAGAAAGCCTGATGGATTGGCAGGAAAGGAAGTGGAGACGGGTTAAAAAATGAAATGAAAATAGGAGAGTGGAATGAAGAATGAGGAGTGAGTGAAGCAGAGAAGGGAAGAGAAAGAAAAAGTAAAGAAGGGAGTGAAGAGAAGAATAGAGAGAGGGTGGAAAAAAAATAAGAGGGGAAAGATTGTGGATTACTGTTATTCATTGTTTGTATTGTGGTGGTGCCCAAGAGCTCCAGTCATAGACCAGGACCCCATTGTGCTTAGCTATTGTACAAACACAGAATAAAAAGATGAGCCCTGCCCCCAGGTAGCTTACAATTTAAGTAATGTAGTTGTACTAGTGAACAGAGAGAGTATAAGGAAGCTATATAGTGTGAGCAGGGCCTGGCGTTTGTATTTGTAATTGATTTGTTACATTTATCATTCTCAAAAATAGGGAAGATTTGAGCCATAGGTATTATTTTAAGGCAGAAATAATAATAACAATGAAATCTAATTTTCCCAGCTCATAGGAACAATAATTCTGTCATGAAAAGAAAAGGAGGGCAGTTAAATAGATCATTGTGACTAGCTTCGCGGCTAAGCCTGGGGGGATAAGGGGGATTCAGAGCCTGAGCTCCAGCCCAAGCTACGACTTCAAAGTGCTGTCTACACAGTTATTTTTAGAGCAAGCCCTGCTAGCCCAGGTCTGTCAGCCCAGGTCAAGAGCCTTGCTCCCAAGTGCTGTGTAAATATACTCAAAATGCCCCACCAATGACTATGCCCACATATGGCGGCACCTTTGTTCTAGATTGTCTTAGAACAGAGTTGATTGCTAGAGTGTATGAACAAAATAATAAAACACTATGAATGAAAGTGGCTTAAATCAAACAATAGTAACTCAGTTTGCCATAACAAAAAATACTGTTAAGCAGGGCCCCAACCGTAATGACAGCATGTGGGTAAAGCAATATGAAAAGCTGCCGATTAGAAGGGCTTTTCTCTCCAGCAAGCAGTTTGAAGGAGGAGTATATATGTCCGAAGTCCCAGGAAGTCTCTCACACTCTCAGAGGAAGGGGTCTGGGCTTTAGGGGAAAACCACATTCTTTGCCACACACCCCCCCCAAAAGCCATTATGTCATTTCCCAAAAGCAATTGGACTCTACCTCATCTTTTGTGCCTACTCCATCTAGTGTGGATGATAAGCTACATCTTCATGGATAGCACCTTCCAGTCCTGTACACTAAGAGCCAGATTTTTAAAGGTGCCTAAAACTCATCGATGCCTAAAACTGAGGTGCCTAAAACTCATTTATTTCAATGGGTGTTAGGTGCCTACGTGCTGTTGAAAATCCCACTAGGTGCCTAAATACCTTTACAAATCTGGCCTTTAGTCACTAGTGCTAGTGCTCCTCTGGTAACATTTCTGGGAGGGATCTTTATTCCCCTTTAGTGATCCCCAATCCACCTTTGATGATACACATTTGGCAATGTCAGCCAGGCAAATTTTCTGAGATGTTTGCCTCATATTCATCAGTACCAGTTATTTATATGGAAACTGTGAAAGGTTCAGACATTTAATATAGGGAGAAAATAAGGGTTCCCTAGGGCTTCACCAGGGAGGCACTCCTTCCCCCCAGAAAGTTTGCTTCAGTACATCCAGTACCCAGACAGTAATAGATATTCATTCCATAAACTATCTCAGGACCAGTTTACTTGATTTTTGAATACTGTTGCTATGGTGACCTGCTGAACTACTTAAGGAACAAAAGAGAAATATTTCACCGGACATGGACAGATATCTTCAAACAGCACAATTTCAGCTTTTACCACAATTTCCATTTGGATCGAAACTCCAGGTAAAATGTTCAGTAACAGTTTGAACTATAAGTAACCTGTTATCAGTCAAGCGCTTGCACTGATGCAACTCCATGCAAGCACAGGTCCCGGAACTCTTTGCAAAGAAAACTGCTGTAAATTGGCATAATTCCTTTGAAGAGCTGAGGATTGGGGCCAGTATGTAAATAAACAAATCTAGCTTAAGGAGTGAATTGAGGAGTGTCCTTTAACAAAGAACACCATTGAATTCTAGGCTCATCACACTCCAATCTTTGGTTCTCTGCAGGAAGAAACCCACTGGGAATTGGCTAAAAAAATGGTCCTATTTTTGCTGCAGTTCTTCCGATTGCACTGCAAGCATCATGAAACCCCTTCTGTGGATTTTGGCATTTTAAAGGGCCATGCTAGATGTATAATAAGTAATAATTCAGTGCCAAAGGTTGTAATGGCAGCAACTGATGCCCTTTTCATTACAAAACAGTTCACATTTTAGATTATTATTTATTTGAAATATGCAACTTTTTTAAATATGCCCCCTACTCCAGACAGGGGACAACATTAAAAAATGGATCATATATTTCATTGTGTAGAATGGATGACTTTGGAGGAATGCAACTAAGGCAAGACTCAGATTTGACCTCTGGATCAAATGGGATTACATTATATTCGGAGGAAGGTGAGAAATTAAGCATTTTCTTCTGAGTAACAATTGTAAAAAACAAATTTGCTTAGTTTGTATTAGAGACCTGTATAGAAATAGAGAGAAATTAATAGATCTAGATTATAGCAAAAATGTAGGGACAGATTATTTATTTATTTGTTTATTTATTTATTTATTTGGAGTGGGAACAGCAATTCCATACATGATTGGAAAGACGGAAACATTTTGATGGCAGATTGATTTTTTTTAAAGGCCTGTTTCAGAGATTTGGAATATTGGAATTTGGCCTCATGAATGTGAGAAAGTTGCATGGGTTTAACTAAAGGTGTGAAAACTGACTTAGAAACATAGAATCAGAGAATATCAGGGTTGGAAGGGACCTCAGGAGGTCATCTAGTCCAACCCCCAGCTCAAAGCAGGACCAACCCCAACTAAATCATCCCAGCCAGGGCTTTGTCAAGCCAGGCCTCAAAAACCTCTAAGGATGAAGATTCCACCACCTCCCTAGGTAACCCATTCCAGTGCTTCATCACCCTCCTAGTGAAATAGTGTTTCCTAATATCCAACCTAAACCTCCCCCACTGCAACTTGATACCATTGCTCCTTGTTCTGTCATCTGCTACCACTGAGAACAGCCTAGCTCCATCCTCCTTGGAACCCCCCTTCAGGTAGTTGAAGGCTGCTATCAAATCTCCCCTCATTCTGCTCTTCTGCAGACTAAATAACCCCAGTTCCCTCAGCTTCTCCTCGTAAGTCATGTGTCCCAGCCTCCTAATAATTTTCATTGCCCTCCGCTGGACTCTTTCCAATTTGTCCACATCCCTTGTCATGGGGGGGCCAAAACTGGATGCAGTACTCCAGATGTGGCCTCACCAGCGCCGAATAGAGGGGAATAATCGCTTCCCTTGATCTGCTGCCAATGCTCCTACTAATACAGCGCAATATGCCATTGGCCTTCTTGGCAACGGGGGCACACTGCTGACTCCTATCCAGCTTCTCGTCCACTGTAATCCCCAGGTCCTTTTCTGCAGGAAACTTACATAAACTGCTGAAAAAGACTGGGTTGCCACCCTTATTTGAGTTCATTTTTAAATTGATTAGGAATCAGTTTAAACTAATCAGAAGTAAGCCACACTTTAACCAAAAGAAGAGAGTCCACCCAGGGTATTGCACTGGCTTAACTAAATTGGTTAAAAAATTTACTTAAGTTAATTGAGTGCAGCCTTCTCCTATAGACAAGGCCTGTAGTTCCAGCGGAGATGGACTAGTTGGTAGAGAACAGGTAAGATGGTTATAGATGTAAGAAAAATGCATCTTATCATATAAGCTGCACAGCTATCACATCAGTATCACCTCTATAAGTGTAAGTGTGTGTGTGCATATGTGCATGAGAAAGAGGATCTCATAACTTTGCCAATAACAATAAAAGTAAAGTCACAAATTGTATTTTACGTTTATTAGTTTAGTTATAGTTTTGACTGAAACCTTAGCTCTTGATCTGCTCTTATCGAAGTCAAGAGGAATTTGCTAGTATAACGACTAAGCCAATGTTTAGTAAGGATCTCAGGATTTTGCTTGCAATTATTTTATGTATTTATTAGCAGTAATAGAAATAATAACAATAAAAGTGGTACTGGACTTTGAAGACATCTACTCTTGACACCTTCCCCTTATCTGTGTGAGAAGAATAAGTGCACAATGCACTGATTATGCTTCTTGATACTGTATCAGACAAGCCAATTGTAATGATTTATTGAGATAAATGGAGAAAGGGATTAAGCTACAGAAACTTTCGGTACGTCCAGACTACCCACCATATCGGCGGGTAGCGATCAATTTTTCGGGGATCGATATATTGTGTCTCATCTAGACAAGATATATCGATCCCCGAACGCGCTCTCGTCGACTCCGGAACTCCACCGGAGCGAGCGGCGGTAGCGGAGTCAACACGGGGAGTCGCGGACGTCGATCCCACGCCGTGAGGACCCGAGGTAAATTGATCTAAGATACTTCAACTTCAGCTACACTATTCACGTAGCTGAAGTTGCGTATCTTAGATCGATACCCACCCCCGCAGTGTAGACCAGCCCTTTGCTTTACTTTACTTCTGAATGAGTGTGTCCACCCAGAGGTTTAGTGCACTTGAACTCCTGCAATTCAGCTTCACACCTTCAGTTAATTCATCTTCACTTTCCCGAGTGTCCCCAGGTACTCACAAGCCCAAGGTCTGCTTATGTTTTACAGAAGAAATTAAATATATCAATAGAAGGGTGTATGAAGAGGAAGACTTCAATATGCTCACCTTTGAAGATCTTCTCTGCTTCTCATATCAAGTTGCCAAAGGAATGGAGTTTCTTGAATCAAAATTGGTATGTTTAACCTGTGAACAATGTTTAGAGTGTAAAGAATAGAAAGATAGATCAAATTAGCAGCAGGCTGTCTGAAATAGAAAACTGTGAAGTGACAGGTTTAAACCATATCTTTATTACAGATTTTAAAATAACCAAAATAAAATACTCCTAGACTGTGCCTTAAGGCTTGACTGTGTGTGAGCCAGGTCTGATGCATATGCGACCAGAGGGAGATTACTGTTTTGTTGGGCCATGGACCAGAGCAAGTGGGGGCCCCTCCACACCACTTTTGCCTGCAGTCTCCTCAGCCCTCCTTCCCAGCACTCTTGCCAGGGAGTGGGGTGAGGGTGTGGGGCACAAGGGGCACCCATTTTTCAGGCTGGGGACCTTGGGCACGGGCCCCATAGTCCTGTACATTAATCGGCCACTGATCTCCAATAAGATTAAGTAGAGTTTAAAGGGCTATGTCCTCCTTTCTAAGGAAGATTGGAAATGCCTCATTCTTCTGTCACAGGGCAGAGTTTGCCTTAGTGGAAGGGGTCGGGGTTCAGCTTCTTAAACCCATGGGTTCTTGGTGAGCCATACAGATATCCTGGGAGATCTGCTGGAGCAATAAGGACCTTTGTGCTGAGGACCTAAGCCTGCTCATTGTTCCCCAGCTGCTAGGGCACCTTGAGGACGTCAGCCCAATCACTTCTATAGAAGCCATGTTGCTTGAGGTTCCCTGATTACTTCTGACTATAAAACCAAACCTTAGGATGTGTCTGTGTCTCCACAGCATAGAGAATGAACCTATCCATATTACTACAGATTGGGTCTGTGGGGAGTAGTGGATTATGCTGTGGAGAATAGCTAGCTTCCAACCCCCATCCCTTACCACAGTCTCCTCTCCCACTCCCAACCCAGATATACAGGCTTCAATTCCTTCTGCTTGCAGAAGTGAAGAGGGGGGTGGTGGGCTCTAGCTGTCAAACAGAAAACATCTGTGGCTCAAGCTATGTATTAGCATTCTGGTGCCCTTTGGAGGTTTAGCTTTATCCAGTGTATAATCAAACTGTATTTCTGCTGTTGTTTTTTTCCCCTCTGAAATGATAGTTGCTGGGGAGAGAATTAAATAAGCCACTCACCTCTCTAATCTCAGCCTTCTCCCATTCCTCATAATAAACAGGTAATATTATTCCATAAACAACTAGTAACTATGACTTTAGTTCTGACATCTTGTTTTCCATTGTACATATTAACATTGTAAAGCCAAGCTATTTCACTTTTCCATTAATGCAGGTAAAGTTGTTTGAGCAGGGAAAGGTGCAAGATTTTGCCGATGAAACCAAGAACAATGAATAACAACTTCCATCTGTTGTAAAACAATGCACAACCCTAACCCATTCTTTCTTTACAGTGCATTCACAGAGACCTGGCTGCCAGGAATGTATTAGTGACCTGTGGAAAAGTAGTGAAAATATGTGACTTTGGTCTAGCTAGAGATATAATGAATGACTCTAACTACGTCATCAGAGGCAACGTAAGCTCACGCCTACTTTACATTTTTCACATAATTGTAAAAACTATAAGGAACTGTTGAGCTGATAAATGCATATACAGTGGGATAGTTATACTAGCTGGTAGTTATACATGTAGCTGGACATACAGGAGAGTAACCTCACTGTGTCACTGAAAAAGTTTTCTTGCCTTGGCAAATGAAAATAGTAGATTTGGTATTAGCCTAATCAGATTTGGGCTGGACCCTGCAAATGTTTGTATAGTAATTTAAACATTAGTTAACTTAAGAATACAACACTGTGGGCCAGATCCTCGGCTAGTGCAAAGCAGAATAGCTCCAGGGAAGTCACTGTATTTAAGTCAATATGGCATAACCAGCACTTTATAAAAGCCACTCAGTTTCATATACTACAGAAGAAGGGTGAGGGAAGCAAGATCTTAGAAAAGAATGCAGGCTGAGTCATCGTTGATTTCAACATGAGCTCCAGAGTTGGAATTTTTTGGTGTGTGTGTGTTGGGGGAGGGGGAATAATTAGAGCTTGCTCTGTTAATGAATGTATTATTTTAGACTAATGTAAAGGCTTGGGGAGGCTTTTGAGGACAGGGATGAGTAAGGATAGAAAACAAAAGTTCTGTGGCCACACTTAAGAAGTCGTTGGGACACCCAGGGTGTTTCCTTTGATCTGTGAGAGAATGAGGACTTGGATGAGGTTTCCCAGGTGTGACAAAGTGGGGTTTTATTCATCTTGTTAGGTTGCATGTGAGTCTTACTGTCCTATACTAAGCCTGTGTGTACCTCCATTTCCCTGTGCACTGCACCAATATTTCGGTGGTGGGAATTAGATGTGTGATTTTTGCTGAGGACCTCAGGGCAGGTGAGGCTGCCCAGCGGTCTGTACCTATGCTATGGTGGTGCCTTCGTAACCTGAGACCCAGGAGGAGTGTGTGACCAGGTGACACCTTTTACCCTGGAAGTGAGACAAAGAGGAGGAGGAGGGGCAAGGGGTGTGTTGGAGGTCCGATGCCTGAAAGTGGGCAGTCTGCTTGGGGGACTGGAAGAGGGGGAGGCCAGGCCATCTGGCCCAGGACTCCCCAAGATGGACTTGGTTGAAAGTCACTGATTTCTGTGATAGCAAGTTCTGTTCTACACTGTGTTCCTGTCAACTAATAAACCGTTCTGTTCTTCAAGCTGGCTGAGAGTCACTACTGATTGCAGGAGTTGGAGTGCAGGGCTCTCTGGCTTCCCCAGGAGCCTCGCCTGGGGGACTTGTTGCGGGAAGCACACAGGGAGGAAAGGGATGCTGAATGCTCCGAGGTCAGATCCAGGAAAGTTGAAGCTGTGTAAGCTTCTTGCCCTGGTGACAATATGTTCAGAGAGCGAAGGCATGCTGCACCAGAGTCCTGACTGGCTTTGTATGGAGTATTCCAGGTGACTCCAGGCATGGATGATGCCAAGCGAACCACTCACAGAACTTTGTTGATCAGCTCTTTATTGATATAAAGCTAGATTGTAACCTTATAACCTGCCCTAAGAGAAGGGCAGCACACAGCTGCACTAGCCCAGGAGCAGGCCAGAGAACAAACTGTGTCAGAGACTCACAGCTCCTCTCCTGATTCCCCATTGCTCTGGGGCTGGAGCAAGTTACTTCACCCCAGACCACATGTGTGCCCCGCTGGCTACTCAGGTCAGTGAGTAGGCTGTCAAACCAGAGCTCCTCCCACTTCCTGTCTTCTCCACTCCCCATCCCTGTCAGCTTGCTCATAGTGAGTAGCCCCATCTCTCCTCCTCATAGCCAGTATCATATTCTAAGCAAGATCAAGAAGAGGAATAAGAGGGGTCCTTAATCTCCTGCATAGCAAAGTAAGGACTCTGACAATGTAGCCCATGGAAGACAAACAATCTTAGAACCTGTCAGACAGTAACCTCACCTACAGCTCGATGAGCTGTTTGCAGAAGCTATTTAAAATGAGTCTATTTTTCTGTCTGCAATCACACTTTGATTGTACGTCAGCAGTGAATGCTCTAAGAAGTTGGCTATACTGTGTGTAGAAAATACTAATCAAGCTCCTTTTCTGTCTCTTTGTACAGGCTCGGTTACCAGTCAAATGGATGGCTCCTGAAAGCTTATTTGACAGGATATACACAATTAAGAGTGATGTCTGGTCTTATGGAATATTACTGTGGGAAATATTCTCTCTCGGTATGTTCTATATCACAACAGAAGAGCACCACTTTTCCCTAGCCTCCTGTATGCTAATACTTTCACAATATTTCTCATAGGTGTGAATCCTTACCCTGGAATTCAGGTTGATTCAAACTTCTACAAACTCATTCAAAGTGGATTTAAAATGGATCAGCCATTTTATGCTACAGAAGAAATGTAAGTGTAAATTCTGGATACTGCATAGGGATTAATTAATTGTTAATCAAGTAATTATTTTTCCTAATGCTATCTTTATATTTATTCCACTCGTTTTCCCTCTACCCTGCCTAAGAGATATTCCAGGCAAAATCACATCTTTCTCTAAGGCTGGTGAAGGATATTTGTTAATGTAGCTTTTGTCTAGAAGCAGAAATGATTATCGTGTCATGATCAGCAATGAATGTATTTGTTTGAGCAACAAAGAATCCTGTGGCACCTTATAGACTAACAGACGTTTTGCAGCATGAGCTTTCGTGGGTGAATACCCACTTCTTCAGATGCAAGTGGTGGAAATTTCTGGTATTTGTTTGAAAAGACCAGTTTAATACCTGTTTTCAATTGGTCCTTACATTCTCAGAAAACTTCCTCTTGGGTTGGTATTTCAGAATCTTCAGCTCCATTCATGCAGGAGGGTTTATTTTCTATAGCAAGGGTTACACAAAATCCATTGTAGATACTAAATAAAGCTCTCATGAACTTTCTCTTCTTTTTTTACTGAACCCAGCCATGTCCAATTCAATTCCAGGGATATATCAGTGCCTTTAGAAGAGGCGAGTGATAACACAAAAGGGGTTGGGTGGGAGCAGGAGACAGGATATGCAGGGGCATTGTAACTCTTGTGCTTCTCAGTATGGACATTACAATCAACATGGAGTCTGATGTGGATATTCAAATTCTATGGAGGTTACACCCTGCAAACACCTGTGACTGTGTGCTCTGCCAAAGGGGAGGAGTCCTAGGGGACAAAAATGGAGAGAGGGGAGAAGGCAGAGGGCTGCAAGACATTGAGCATGAACAAAAGAGAAGGATTTTGGTTTCTCTGGGTTCCCCATTGCAGACCTTTTGACATTTACCAGGACAGCCTGTAGACATGCTGATATCCATAAGGCCAGGTACACATATTGCAAAGCTATGGGCATTGCAGTGTCTTCAGGCTCTGCCTGTAGATAGGGTAATGCCTGGGAAGTTGCACATATACATTACAATGTTTATGAGTCCAGCAGGGATTTCTGTGGAACTTATAAACCCCACAAGCATTTATGTTGACCGTATAAATTCTCAAGGGACTTCTGCAGAGATTATAAACATTGCATGGACTCCTGTGAAGACTCTGTGTGGACTTCATATAAATTCCACAAAGACTTTTGCAGGATTATGCTCCATAAAGATCCCTATGGAGATTATATGACTATGACGTTCACTTAAAGTGGGGGCAGGATCAGCCCCATAGACACAGTCTGCCATTTCTTAGGAGGGAAATGTTCTCCTACTAGTCTCAATGTGGAGGGTAGACCTGTTGAATCATGTTAACATTGCTAAGATCTCACATGATAAGTGATATGTAACGTGATAAGTAACTGCCAACCCCCGGTGAAATCCTGGCCCCTGTGAAGTCCACCAGGAGATTTGACATTGACTTCAAGGGGTGAACTACAGAGTTTAATGTATTCACTCTCATTCTTTTTATTTATCTTTCTGAACAAATAAATCAAACCTGAATTCTTTATCAATATCTTTCTGATACTCCATAATACAGTCTGTTGATCTTTGACATTTCTGTAATGCAGTTACCATAGTATTTAACCATTGATACATTTTCTTTGGAAACTGTCACATATTTCTTCTTTTGTTCCTGCAGATACTTTGTAATGCAGTCCTGTTGGGCTCTGGACTCTAGAAAAAGACCTTCCTTTTCACAGCTGCGTTCCCTTTTAGCACGGCAGCTGGCTGATGCAGAAAGAGCGGTATGCAATCATGCAAATACAAAAAATGCCCTGTTTTGCAGTTCTATATTTTAAATGTATCTTTAGAGTCCATAATAAGGTATTTGGAACTGATGGCTCCTATTGCTGACCCACTTCATTAGAAAGGATTCCCAGGGACTCCCCATCATGTCATGGAGCTGGTTTCTTCCCTTAGCTGAGCCATTCACACAGAGGACTGAGCTGAGATGGAGGAGGAATCCTTTTTGCAGAATTTGTTGTGTTGCTCTAACAAACCGCCTGCGACATAGGGACTTCCCCTTTCCTGCCTGTTTCTCCAGTCCAATGCAGGAAGGTCACTAACTGTCTCTCTGTGCCCACAGAAACTAGTTCCCCTTTTGTAAAAGCTAATGCAGCTGGCTTTGTGGTCTACTGGCAATGCTTCTGGTTGCTCTATGTGGGGATCTGAGTTGGGACATATTGCAGGGTTTGTCAGGGGCTAGGAGTTCTGTGGGTGCAACATGCTTAAGTCCTGGAGGAGGGAGAGCTTTATGTCACTCTCAAATGACCCCCTCTGCCAGTAGAACTAATGTTGACAGGGTCTGGAGGGAGCAATAGGCCACCCTCTTTAGATGGAGATATGTTATCCTAATGCTGACAAATAGGAATATGCAGGATCCTAGAGGAGCTTATTTTCCCTGCCAGAAAAGTGATCCCAGTGAAAAGATGAACTAATGCCTTTCAAAGCCATAGGTTCCCAGCTGGCTTCCTGCACTTAACAGGCCAAACAAATTTCAAGGATGGAGTGTCCTTATGCTGATTATAAATTAACCTTCCTGCTTCTGCCTTAAGCCTTCCTGCAGCAGTAGGCTGACAGTAGTCATTAATTTAACCAAAAAGGGCCCCTTCTCCTTTTGTCGCTCTCAATAGACTCATTGAGCATGCTCAGTAGAGTGCACGTACTGTCATCACTAAGGGATGAACTGTACAAAGGGGCTGGGGTTTGTATGTTGCACGTGAGCTTTTGAAGGAGGGTTTCATTGAAATCCAGAGACAATATTCCACTGTTGAACTAAAAAAGACATTTTTTGCCCTTGCATCTTTGATCAGCTGAGATATTTTTCCTCCTGGGGAAGAATTTCCCACAGGGGCTGAATGTTTATTGCTCCTATTCCACATTTTTGCTGAAAAATAGCCTGGATGCACTATCACAGTCAGAATTCAGATGGCAGCAATGTACAAAACTGTTACAGACCATCTAGCATATTTTCTGGCTGTTAATAGCAAGCCCTAAATGTGTTGTTGCTGCCCCAGTATTTTCTTGATGTTTTTGTTCTTATACATGTGACAAATGCTACTCATGTCACTTATGGCACTTCTGGAAGGTGCTCAGATTCTACAGCGATGAAGGCACTATAAGAACTTGAACGGAATGATAGATAACCAGTGTGATACTGGTTGCTAGGAAACTGTGTGCAATAGATGTATGTATGTATGTTCGTCCATCGTTTTCAAAGAAGACCTTGACATCTAGCAGGTTAACACTGCTATAGATAACACTGTTATAAATGATCATTACTAGAGATTAAACATAAAGAATTACATATAATCACTAATCCGTTTCAGTGTTCATACCATATGAATCTCCAGTGCACTCATCTTATGAGGTAATGTGTGCTACTAGGGCTGTTGCAGCAGGGATCCTCTCCCTGTGTGTGTATTGAGTGAAGTTACGGAGGAGGTGACTCAAAGGGCAACCCCCTTCTGCCTTCCACCAAAGCAGTGGGGATGTGGGGCGAGAGGTCAGTCATGACCCAGTCCCCCTCCATTGAAAGCAGGGGTCTTCGGAAGACGACTTGTGGGCTGACTTCACCCCTCCAGAGATGCAGGCAGTGCTGTGAGAGTAGATCTGGCCTCAGTTCTTCACAGGTGCCAGGGTCAAAGGTAAAGAAGAGCCAGTAATATCAAATAAATGTACACCTGGCCTGTGAGACAAGATGGGTAAGGAAATATATTTAATTCGATCAGCTTCTGTTGGTGAGAGAGACCAGCTTTCAAGCTTCTCTCTCTGATATCTTGGGATCAATATGGCTACCACAATTCTGCCTATGCTTGACATGTTTATTGAGTGCAACTATGAGGCCAAGTTCTGTCTTATTCATGTGGCCTCATTGGAAAATCTGAAGGGAAAGCATGTAGTAGGGGCTCAATCCTGCAACTCAATCCAGAGTTGAGCATTCTAGCTCTGATCCAGCAAAATACATCAGCACATGCTTAACTTTAAACATGTGACCGAGGCGGCTCTAGGCATTTTGCTGCCCCAAGCATGGCAGGCAGGCTGCCTCCGGCAGTTTGCCTGCGGAGGGTCTGCTGGTCCTCCGAAGCCGCAGGACCAGCGGACCCTCCACAGGCAAGCCACTGGAGGCAGCCTGCCTGCCGCCCTCGCGGCGCCGGCAGAGCGCCCCCCGCAGCTTGCCGCCCCAAGCACGCACTTGGCGTGCTGGGGCCTGGAGCCGCCCCTGCATGTGACTAGTCCTGTTGAAGCCAATGGGACTATTCAGGTGCTTAAAATTAATCACCTCCTGATTTCTGCATTGAGGCCAAAGTGCTCAGCACCTTGTGGGATTGAACCTTTGTTATGATGCATGGCAGATCTCCAGCCCAGGCCTAGCTCTCCTGAACAGTCATGGAGGATCTATTCTGTCTAACCTCCAAAACAAAAGTCAGGAAGGTATGTAATGGATCATAGTCATGGAGGCCAAGGACACAGTCCATGTGTTTGTGCAAGGGAATACCCAAACCCAGCTCTTACTCACAGCCCCTTGAAATATTGAATTGTATTCCTAGGTCTCTGCATTCCAGGAGACTGATTTTCTTCAAGTTACTCACGTCAATAGGACTTAAGGACATCCGTAAGCACATGCTTCAGTGTCTTGCTGAATTTGGGGCTAAATGCACCTGTTTGTCAGATGGGGACCAGATCACTTTCTCCACAGGATTTGAATTTGACCTCCTGGTTTGGAAAATGGATTTTTATCCCCCAAACAATTTAATATTATGTAAAGCAAAATGTTCAAGATGCTGGCAGCTAAGCTGCATCCGCTAAAACATGAGCACGCATCCATTTTCATGCACAAAATTCACATGTGGCTTTATTATAACTCGTCCCTTAGTAACAGCAGTAAATTAGTAAATGCAGTTGCACACATTTGGCAGGCACAACTTAGACAACTAGTTTTGAAAATATGGTCTTAGATGGTTATTACCTTTACAAGAGAGTGCTTAGCAAAGATTTACTCTCCTGTACTGTGGCTGCAGTGCATTCAGCTTTACAGCTGGTATTCATTATTGTATTACTTGCTATTTTGCTAATATAGCTACACTGAATTTAGATATGAAAATTCAGTATTATGAGGAAAAACTCAATGCTAATGTACTCTGTTGTGTTTAGAGCAAACAATAATTTATATGACTTACTTTCCCTTCCTAATATATAGGTCTATCAAAATATGGAGAGCAATATTTCTACACACCCTTCCAATTCCAAAACCAGACCACCTGTGAGCAGGAAAAATGAACGTCTTCCATCCACTGATGCATCCCAGGATGAAGATTCTCAGATAAAAAAATAATCCAGTTTCTGGACTTTACCTAGAAATTCATATAAGTGTTGTATATGATTAATGTTTTATGTCACCACTATAAGTAAACAGATTATTAGCTGCTGCTATATTAGCATTTCTTACAGGCAATTCCATCATCTCATACCATGAAGGGAACCTTTATTCAAAATCATTATTTTAAGTCCAGAAAATGCATTTACCACAAGCCAGAAGCAGTATGTATTTTTAATCAATGACTTTTTGATGCATCTACAACTGAAAACCTTCCAGTAACAGCTTTATGGAAGCTGTATTTAATCAAGGTATTACATTCAAACTACTGTAAGCTGCATTATAAGCAAACATGAAAATCTTAAGGCATTTTCAAACTTACGAGCTTTAAAGTCAGGTATCTAAATCCTAGGGCTCTGATTTTTCAGAAGTGCTTCTTACACACAGCTCCCATTGAAGTTAATGAGGCTTGAGAGTACACAGCACCTTTGCAAATCAGGCCACTTTATTTAAAGACCTAACTGTAAGCACCTGTGTTTGAAAATGTTGGCCGTTATTGCCAAGAACCTAATATGTTTTTTTTGAGTATTTCTGATCATTTGATTATGAATCTTTTCATTCCTTTACATTTCCTGTTAGATGTACAGCTTGAGTTCTTATACTTCTGCCAGATGGACACACTTCATTTTTAATGAGGTTATTCTTGGTCCTAATTTAGGGGCATAATCTCATCTCTATGATTCAGCAACCATTCAACTCCCAGGAGTTTTAATGAGAGTTACATGTACGAATCCCACTGCACTGAGATGAGAATATACCTCTCTATCTCCTTTCCTGCTTTCCTATGAGAAAAATCCCTGAGGTGATTGTTCTTCATATAGATTTGGAGATATATTATTTTCCTGTTGATGATATGGGATGTGTTGGCACAACTTCTAGGAATGCTAACCAGAGATGTGTGCATAACTCCCAGTGAATCAAGAAGAGAATATGCTTTTTTAACCATTTTTCTCTTTCTGCCCTACAAGAATTGCTAACCACGTTCAGCACTTTCTTTGGTAACTTCAGTAGGTGTATCATTATTTTGATTAAATGTTACCCCATAAATTATGGTACTATTTACTAACAAACTCCTGACAATAATTAATAAATCTGTTCTTGTACAGCAATAATGCATTGCATATCTAGGTTAACATTTATTACTGGATTATCAGATGGCAATGTTTTATACCAGATATAAAATCCTGCCTTTGAAATGCAAGTGTAGCAATAAACTTTTTTCAAATATATTTTTCTTTTGTTTCTGGAAAAAGCAAACATGCTTGGTGTATTTCAAAAGGGTTTTTTTCCCAATATATGGAAATATGAATAATTTCAAAATACTCAGAAAAGGGACTGCACTGTTGAGCATGGTTGAACACATGTCTTAAAAGCAGATGAAAAAAAAGGGTTGTGATCCTTCCACAGATAGAGGGGGCCATTTGGATAGGTTTTTGGCCATTGTGATTTGTAGAGCTCTATGGGATGAACTGTACATGTAGTTCATGCCATTCATGTTACCTGCTGCATATAGCACACACGTGTGTATAAATATTTTGGGTAAGATTGTGCCCGGCACTGAAGATAGGACAATTGGCACCTCCCTTACAAATCTTGCATGGGCTACCTGGATCTTGGCTCTGGGCACACAGCGATAAGTTGGTGTTGTGTATTTGCTATTCCCACCTCCAGAGTGTGAAGAATGGCTGGAGCAGAGCAGAGCTGGAGTAAGGGGCTTCGAAAGGAAATAATGACTCTTAGGGCCAGAATTCCCTCCCTGGATTTTCCTGGTTCAGCACAGCAAAGTGCTGGCCCATTCACAGGCTTGTGCAAAACCACAAGATAGCCCCTTTTAAATGGCTGATTTGCAATTTTCTCTCTCTCGCTCTCCAAAAAAAATATTAACCTTGGTGTTAAACATGTTGGGTGTTATACAGCAACATGTAGATACACAACAGTGACCAGAGAAGATTTATCACATGAGTGTCACAACACTGCTATCTGATAAGGAGAAAGGTACTAGTCACACGTACTGTGTGCAGCTAAAATGTTGTTTGAATAATTCCTAATGCCTCTCAGGGCTTCTGGGATGAGGAGGGAGTAATATATGATTTTGTTTCTAGTGCGTTGTTCCTGCATTTCACCCCAGAAGAGAATAGAATGGCAAAGGGATTTCTCCTTAATAAAGGATAACAAAATGAAATGCTGGAGCTGAGAGATAAACTGGTCCAACAGTTAGGACACCAACCTAGCACCTAGGAGATCACGGTTCAATTTTCTGCTCTTCCATAGCTCTCCTGTGTGACCTGTGCTAGTGGGTTGTAGCCTCTCTGTGCCTCAGTTCCCCATGTGTTAAATAAGGATGTCACTTCCCTACCTCACAAGGGTGTTAGGAGGATGAATACATTAAGGATTGTGAGGCTGTCAGCTACTGCTGTGAAGGGGTATATAAGTACCTAAAATGGCTAAGTTTTATACAGAATGGGCTTTATATCTTGAAATAAGGATCAGTGGAGCTGCCCAGAGGATTATAGGACATCAATAAAGAGTATGGAACCATCTTTCTAGTGAAAGTCCCTGCTAGAAAGATGAGAGAGAGAGAGTGCTGAAAACTTCAGAAGAACCATTAAACTAAGAAGCAGTTAAACAGCAGTGGTCCTGCCACAGCCAAAGAATGATAACAAAGGTTTAAAAATTAATTGGATCTGCTACCATAAAAAGCATCATATGCTCCCCCCAGGTTTAAAAAACCGTTATGAAACAGAGAACAAAATAGGAAATATAACAAACCAAAGTGCAAGATACACTCAACACTACCCCCAACCTTCATGACTGAGGCGCCTAGTTGCTGCTGTGATCCAATTGATTTGTTTTTATTTTTCTGCTAGGGGGCAGTACCAAGTGACCTTGGTCAAATTAGCCACACTTTTGCCTACTTTTGTAAACAGTTGTAAAATCATCATCAACAAGAGAGGGTCCCCTTACCCCTCAAATAGATATAGCTCCCTTTTTGACGTAACCATGAAGAGAAAAGTCATGACACCTATACCGAAGGAAAGGCAATTCAGAATCTACATCAAGCCTAAAATGATGGCCTAAATGCATAGCTTGTGAATGTTAAAATACTGTCAAGTATTATGAAGTGCCCGTGAGGAGTCGCAGTTAATTACAATTACACTTTTATTGGACGCTAGGGTTGAAGAGGAAAAGCCAGGCCAACCCTCTCAGACATTGTTGGACACGAGGTGGCGCCCTAAGATCACTTTTTTAGTTTTTCTGTACCGGGTTAGCCTTGCACTACGGTCTAGTCCTAGTCTTGTATATATGATTTATAGAGCTTTTGTGTATCTAAAGTTTTGTACAAACATAACAGTTAATCCTCACAAAATCCTGGCACCCTGCTCCACTTATCCCTACCCGAGTAAGGTCCACTGGCCTCAATAATCAATATTAACATTTTAAAATCCTGTAACTGCAATAAAAGAAAAAAAAGAACCATTTTAAATAGCTCTGCCTTGGAGCTTTTTGTCCAAATTCAGTATGGCTACTTAAGGTGATAATCGAGGTGGCCCATTTGCTTCACTCTCTTTGCTATGATTAATTGATATGGGACAGTCACAATTATACCTATCTCAGGGGTAACTCTGGACAGTATTTGGCTCTATAGGTTTATTATTCAGTCAAGTTTTCTACACAGAGCCAGCGTTGTGTGGACAGTGGATTGGAACTCCTGGGGTCTGGGTTTATTTCTCTGCAGCGGTGAGAACTCAAGCAAGTCACTTACACAATCTGTTTGCCCAGTTTCTCCACAGGCTAAACAAGGGCTGGGAATTCTTTCTTACTTGGTTTGCCAGGGCTTTCCTCTCCCCTTACAGGATATAAGTAACTCTTGTTGGAGTTACATGCACACAAAGTGCAGGATCGAGCTCATTACCTTCCAAAAGGCATTTTCAAATTGTCATACTTTGGGATCTAAAACCATATGTTACTGAGGGCTACGGCCCTGCTTTGTCTGATTGTAGAGTTCAGACAACTTAGCCTGGGGAGGGCAGCATGGGCCAGAGACAGAACCCTCCTCTTGGATGAATTACATCTAAGGTTAGTTGTGCCCCTAACTCTTCCTGGGGCTTGGATAAGAGTCTCTGCCTCAGTTCTCCAGATGTGTAAAATGGGGAAATAAATGCTTTACCCACCTCACAGGTGTGCTGGTGCCCAGATGGGCACATTATCTCAGATGATAGAACTGCCTGGAAATCCGGTGTTTAGAGAAGGAAACAGAGGTCTGATCCTGCTCCCATTGAAGTCAATGGGAAAGTATCCTTTGGTTCCAGTGAGAGCAGGTTTGGGCCCCAAAAGAAGGTTTTAAGTTTGTTTGTTTTCATCTTCATGTAGTCCAGAAAGAAAGAAAGAAAGAAAGAAAGAAAGAAAGAAAGACTCGGGAGCGGAGACGAAGCATGGAAAATTTCATCCTGTAAGAAGATTTTGGATAATTATGAGCCAGTTAAATCAGGAGGTTGTAATTTAAACATGTTACTACTTTGGCTGTAGCATCCACTACTAGCTACTGCTGTAATTCTTAATGAGCCTGAGCCTGCTCCCATTAAAGTCAAATAAGAATTCAGATACTGTCTTCATAGGAATAATTCTGGTACTAGTAGTGGTTCTAGTTATTATTCATACAGCACCTGGGCAGTGCAATGGTGTTTAAATGACAAATAAAATCGCCCTCTTATACAGGCCCGGTCCTACAAACCTTTACTCAAGCCTGCAATCCATACTCAAGGGAGTAGTTTTATTCCTTCCCTTAGAATAAGGAGTTGTAGAAGTGGGTCTTTAGAAGGGGCGCTGGAACAATTTGTATAGTGGAGGTTCTGAGAGCCAAACTGTTAACCCTGTGTATGATGGGAACCACTCGGAGCGAAGCCCTAGTTCCAGCACCTATGGTCTTTAGTTGGACACAGAGAGAGATGCTGTCGCACAAGATGCGGTTGCAGAGAAGGCGCTGCAAAGTCTCTTGCTATGGAAGACAGTGTAGAAAATAAAGACACTTGGTAATTAACTAAGGCATAACGATTCGATTCGCCCGAGGGAAGGCTACTCTGGGAGTGTGCAGCGGATAGTGCTCTAGATGTTTTACAGCTGGAATTTCACGTTTTCCTGAGGAATGGAGTCAGTATAAAGCCACTAGCAAAATTATCCTGCGCGCCAGGCACCAGCGAGCCTGTGTCGCGGGGGAGTCGGGCGTCATTAGGAGCTGTATTGTCAGCTCTGTCGCTAGTGATGCCCTGCGAGTCATATAGTCGCTCCATGACTCAGTTTCCCCACGGGTGAAATGGGGATGAAAACGTTCTCGGCACCTGTGTAAAGCCGTGTACTAGGGATGAACGGCACCATGGTAATACTGAACACTGCGTCGTGCCCAGAGTCCGGGGGCTCGGGTCCCCTGATCGTGGCTGCTGTGCTAACGCACAGGGAGACATACATTCCCTTTGACACCAGTCCGACACGCTGGCTGCCCGTGGAGATATGCCGGTGTACGGCGGAGGTCAGACAGTGGGGAATCCGTATTGTGCTGTTTTCCCGGGGAGCTGGGCGGCCGGGAAGGCGCTGTGACGGGAGAAGTCTGGGGGTATTTACCTCTGAAACGGCCAGAATTCGAACTCGGACTCACTAGCGCAAGTGATCAGGGTGGAGTAATGTTCTTTCTACGCCCCGATGCCTGTGCGGAGCTGGATCGGGCCCCAGGCAGCGGGCGGGGAAGGGGTTGGAGTGTCCCTTTGCATGGAGGTTCAGACGGTCCGGGCAGCGGGGCATTGGGCTGTAGGCACCGGTCTGCAGACGAAAGGCGGGTGGGCGACCCTGGGGGCTAGTCACTGCTGTACTGAATTGTTCTGCAATCGCTAGCAAGAGGCTTGAGGGCCCAACTTGTCCTGCATTTCACAAGCCCCTCTTCTGGGATGTGAAACTGACTTGCTGTCCTTTCGCTCCCTCTCTTCAAAACTGCCACAGGGAAGCGCAGTTCATTTCATCCTCACCCGGTCCCTGCAGTTTCACCAGACCACACTAGTCTCAGCCCAGACCAAGAGCCCGATTCGGCCCGGTTGGAGCTGGGCTCTGCACCAGCGGAGTCAATGGGGTTTCAATGGCAGCGGGCCTCCGAATCCTGGTGTAAACCCGAAAGGATTCCACTGAAGTCGATCGAATTAGGCTGCAAACTGCAGCAGAGCCCGACGCCTTATTAAGCCAAAGGTGGAGTGGCGGCGAGAGATGTCTGATTAACAGCGATGATAGTGCCTTCCTATTGGGGAGCAAACCCGGTGACTGATGTGTTTGCGTCCTCCCGGTTCCTATTCACTCACAGCGACTGTAGGAGAAGACACTTTTCATCTCCCCCGAGCGGGCAGCCCACTTGGCCACACCTGGCTAAAGAGAAGTTACTTAATGCGTAACCTGGCAAATTCGCTCCAGAGACGGGCATCTCAGAGAGCCCCACGTTTTACTGGGGGGGGGGGCGGAACGAGCCAAATATTGGCATGTGGGCTGACTGGAGAAAAGGGGGGAGGTGAACTTCTCTGTAAGGGCAATGAAAAGCCGATGGCAGAGCTTATGCTGTCACTGTGCGTTTACTGAAGCGAAGGGCAGCCACATTCTCAGTAGGTATTTCGTGTGCACGCGTTTGAACCCGAGCCCGCTGCGAGCAAACGCTCGTCTTCTGCTCCGCTCCTAGCGGCGTGTATTTAAACAACCCTAAACCCAAGGATAAAAGTGTTGGCTTATTCTGCAACTTAATCTACATCAAAGCCCCGGGGGCAGCCAGCTTGAAAAGCTCCAAGATGTTATTTCAGCCCCTTATCGTGTCTGTGCTTTAGGGGGAGCCATAAATTCCACAGGTCGGACTAACCCACGGCTCCTCCTTTTCTTCCCCGGCTGGGCCACCGAGGGCTTTAAAACAGTTATTTTTACCTCGCAAACAAAGCTGGGGGGGCAGAGAGGAGCATCTCCGAGAGAGTCCCGGGGGTGGGCCCCCCGCCCCCACCAGTCCCTTGGTGGCAGTGAATAGTGATTCCACCACAGCCCAGGAACCCAGCCATCCTGGCGTGGTGACGGCCAGGAGCCTAGATCTCTAGCTACCCCGCGAGCAGCCTGCCGGGTTTCACACACAGCGATCGCAGCCAGCGGCAGGTAAGGAGAGGGTCTTGAGCCGAGCCCCTGACTCGGAGGCGCTGCGGAGTGGGAGTCCCAGCCAGAGCAGCGCCCCAAGCCCAAGGCTGACCCGGCTGCACGTCTAGCAAGCAGATCAGTTCGGCTTCCCCTCCCTCCCCGCAGCCAGAATGAGGGGCGAGAGCCGGATCCTCCCTTGGGCTGAGGGGGCTCGGCGCTACAAACCAGCCTCCCCTTGGCTGAGATCACGCCCCAGCTCGTCAGTGGAAATTTCAAAGCCGGCCCCTGGGATCTATTCCCAAGCTCTGGGGAGGTGACAAGCCCTGGCCCCGCGCACTGCAGGGGACAGAGGCAAGGCGAGCCCCCACACACACATTGGCTTAATTCCATCGCTGACAGAGCCCCCTGCCTCCCCACAGCCGCATTTCAGACTGGCGAAAGGTGGTGCGGGGCACAGCTGTTTGGTAATGCCAGGCTCCGTCCAGCTAGCTTCCCAGTGTGAACACAGAGCTCACTTTCCGAACACAATCGGAGCCAAAGGCTGCATCTGTATTCTGTGCTCCTTAGCCCCAGGCACAGAGCAGGATTTGCTAACAACATTTCGTTTTACTTATACATGCAGGAGAGAAGAGAGTGGCTTGTTGGTCCAGTCAGTTTAAGCGGGTGTCAGGCTGCGGGTTAAGTGAATAAAGACACGTGAAAAGGGACGGTGCTTTATTCCGTTTTGCTTTTACCAAATCCTGTATTTTTGGCTTGAACCCTTTGGCTGTGCCGTGCAAAGGCCAGATGTCACCTCTTATAACAACAGACATTTAGGGTGATATTCCAGTTGGTTCCAATGCGAACAACTTTGCCCTGAGGAGGAAACATAGCAAGAAGCCTGACGGTGAAGACGCCGCACAACCGAAGCAAACGAGGGTTTCGTCCCACCCGCAATCAGCGTTTTGCAACTTTTAGGTCAAATCGTTTGTCTAACCTCACACTTGAAAGGCTCTGAAGAGAAAAAGGCTTTGCACGTGGGCCCGATCCTGCCCCGCGCTGAGCGCGCTGGGCTCCCCGGGTTCTGCAATGGGGCTTCGGAGCTCAGCACCTCGCTCGATCTAGTCATTAATAAACTCGGAACTTGCTCAGCCTGCGGGGGGGGGGCGGAAATCGTAATAAATAATTAGGCGTTAAATGATGCTTCAGTTTTGTCCTAGGGGAACGCGGCATTGAAACCACCCGGAATGTCTCTTTGACAGGAGCGAAAAGTTTTAAAGGAGGGTCTTTGAGATGTGTGCATTGGTGTGTGTGGTTGTGTCGCTTGCTCACAGTGGTGTATGTGAGTAAAGAGAGAGGGGGAGGATGCGCACTGATAACTGGGGGTTATAAGCCAACACCGATCCCATATCAAGGTCCTCACTGGAGTACAGTTGAGGTTATTTGTGGTAAAGCCCCGTAGCCATGTACTCCCGATTTCCTTGCGTTGAAGCATGTAGCAAACTAGGGGCGGTCCCAATAATAAAGAACCTTATTTAGACAATGAACAGCATGGTCAGGATTTGACAAGGAAAACTTTATATTAAAATACATACAAATGGCCTTGCCCGCCTTCGTGTCTATTTGTTGGACCATGGTGTTGCTTTGGGAAGCGCAGGGGGGAGGGAGGGTCGTTGTGGATTGCATTTATTTCCAATGTGCAGGCATACAACACTGTACAACCTGTAGGTGTATTACACGATTGTTAAAACCCGTTCCCTGCCTCCCAACAAAGACAAATGCAACGCAGTGTAATGGTGGGATATAAGAAGAGATGTACAAATACAAGCGACCCCTCCGATTATGTAGCTATGATACCGCACCATCCCAACCGGGATGTCCCATAAATAGCAACCGCGGGGCCCTGCTCACGCCCGGGGTTTGTTTTCAGCGTGGAGCGCTCTCATGCTGGGCTAGGGTGACTGGGACATCCCGGGCAACTCAAGCAAGATCACGCAGCTGGTTGTGCTTCATTTCTGCCCTGGAATGATATTGATTAAAGCCCGGTGCAAGCTAACATGAGAGCCCGGGTCTGAGCGGCCCCTGGCAGCCAGGGATCCTGTATTTCGCCCCTCGGTGTTTTCAGATACCGAGCAAATAAAATCAGACGGGACCAAATAGGCAGCAAGCGCCGAAACGCTACTTGCGGAGAGGAGTTGGGCAGCTGCAAATCTACTCGCTCGGGTTAGAGAGACTCGGGTGTGTTTGATTAACTCTTTTCCACGGGCAAGGTGTGCACGTCGCGGTAAGGGAAGAGCCAAAGGGAAAAGCAGAAGGGTGGGAGGGGAGAGCAGGTGCGGGCCCGATCCTGAAAGGTGTTGCAGAGAGTCCTGGGAGATGAGGGAGATCACCGCGCAGGACTGAGGGTCACCTGCTGTCCCCCCTCTCCCCGTTCCATTGCAGTCCCCGTGAGTGCTAGTGAGAGATCACATTCAGCCCTGCGCTGGTTTACACCAGGGCTGAATTTGGCCCAGGCTGTGTAACCGAATTTAGCTCCCGAAATCTTCTCAGTCCCTTTGTCTCCGGTTTCATGTTTGGCATCGGGCTGTTGTGGGTCCATTCGCTGAGCAGCATCTCCATGAAGAACCCCAGTTCACGGAAGAGGGGAGGCGGTTCAAACGGATCAGTAACACGTTTGCGCCCAACTGAGGCCACATGGTCCAGTGAGCCGAGAAGACCTTGGGTCCTGAGGCAAGATGGGACACTGACTCCCTGTCACCTTGAGGCACTAACGTGACTTCTTTGTGCCTTGGTCAAACCTGCTGCGGGACCTGGCAAATGCGGAATTTTTAACGAGAACGGACCTGAGCCTGCAAACCCTTATTCGTTCGCGTAATCCCTACTCACGCAAGTAGCCCCCATACAGTCAAGGGGGCTGCTCGCCTCAGACGGAGTCCCTTGCGTTGGCAAGGCTTGAATCCCAGTTTGCAGCAATTCCGATGCAATGCAACCATTAATAAAACCACAAACCCAAAATAGCTACAAGGTGACCATTGCCAGCTGTTCGTGCCGGTACATTACTTCTCGCAAGAGTTCTGGGTACCCTCACTTCCTGTTCATAGAATCATAGAATCTCAGGGTTGGAAGGGACCTCAGGAGGTCATCTAGTCCAACCCCCTACTCAAAGCAGGACCAAACCCAACTAAATCATCCCAGCCAGGGCTTTGTCAAGCCTGACCTTAAAAACCTCTAAGGAAGGAGATTCCAGTACCTCCCTAGGTAACCCATTCCAGTTCTTCACCACCCTACTAGTGAAAAAGTTTTTCCTAATATCCAACCTAAACCTCCCCCTCTGCAACTTGAGACCATTACTCCTTGTTCTGTCATCTTCAACCACTGAGAACAGTCTAGATCCATCCTCTTTGGAACCCCCTTTCAGGTAGTTGAAAGCAGCTATCAAATCCCCCCTCATTCTTCTCTTCTGCAGACTAAATCCCCCCTCATTCTTCTCTTCTGCAGTTCTTCCGCCCTATACGTGGTCGCGGTTTTGACCCGTTCACACAATAGACTCCCCTGTTGGTGGATGATGGGTCCCTAACTAGTTCTCTGGAGCTGCTGAATGGGGTTGTTGGCGGTGATGGTGTGGATTAAAGCGATAACTCAGCGGCCTCCCCCTGGATTTTATTCTGAGAGGCAAACGCAAGATTAAATGAACCCCCACAAAAATGCTTTTGAATAACCTGGCTATGAAATTCCCCCAAGAGCAAGACATTGTAAAGGTTTCCATTTGCCCCGAACTCGCCTTGTCTGGCTAACAGCTGTTCGCCCCCTAAACCCCGGTGCTGGCTGGATTTAGCACATTGATCGCTCATAACTAGACCATATCTTTTGTACTGATTAAAGTCATATCCTGGGCTTTATTTTAAGCGTCACGGTGTGTGCGTTTTCCCTTAGGCCTTCCCAAGCCGGGAGGAGGCCACGAGGTTTTAGCACCCTGTCCCATCCGCGGTGGCTTTGTATTACCTGTCCCGCTTTATATCACCACAGGCACCTCAGGCAGCATTCCCCTATCCCTCCTGAGCGGGTGTGCAGATCGCTGCCTTCCCCTCCACCGGCTGAGCACACTTCTGCCAGCCCCCGTCCCCCAAACACCAAAGCCGAGGCACAAACTGGAGCCAAAGTATCTGTGCTCCAGGGACGCGCGTGTTGTCGGTGCTTTGGGGGAAGAAATCTGCTTCCCGTGTAAACCGCGTGCGTCCCCGCGGAGCGCGAGGGCCAGGGGCGCTTGTGCATTTTGGATCCAATATGTTCAGAGCTTTGTCAGTTTAATGACCCTGTTTTCGGTTTATTGCTTCATCAAATTCGCATACTCCTAGATGTGCTTTGTTAGTGCTTATCGGGAGAGGAGATTACGCTGAAGGATGCAGCCTTTTCCAGAAGTCTGTTTAAGCCTTTGGCATTAGGAGCGCTGGGCTTTTAAAGAATTCTCCATCCCGTTTTTCTATCTTTCATGTTGGCACCGTGTCATCAAACTGACACCAGGGAAAGAAATCAGCCCCCGAGCCAGTGGATTTCGTGTGCTCAGCACGTTCATATTACAGCTGTACAATATTGCAGCACATAAAATACCAGCCGTATTTTAAACTGTGTATGTTATAGGGACGGTTTCCACGTAGAGTCTGTGTGCATGCTAGGTACAGACAATGCATAAAGACCCTGCATGGGGACAGAGTGCACCAAGCAGGCTCGCTAATGAAGGGGATATATTCCAGCTCATAAAAAAGATTTCGAACAAGGTGTGCATCAGATCTGAACTCCACTGTTCACAGTCCCTGGCGTTGCTCCACCATTAAAAAAATGGTTAAAAAATGAATCCAACAACTTTCTGGCGTGCTGAAGGAGGACATTCCATGGAAAATAAAAATTGAGAGCTAAAATGATCCAAACCTCTTCGTCAGAAACATTACACTTCACCACACACTGCCAGGGCTTTAGTGACAAGCCTTTCTGAGCGAGCTAGTCCTGAACAGTTACCCCTGGCAAAAATAATTTCTATAATTAATAATGGGGTCCACCCTTCAGTTTTCATTGCTGAAATCCAGGGGAGTTTTGCCTGGAAGCGGACCATATTAACTAGAAATATTAAATGCGAATTGAATTTTCCTGCGCGGTCTGCATGACATGAAATTTCAAGCGATGGTTCGCACAATTCTCAGCACTGTGATATCGAGTTCTGATCATAAGGTATTTCTGCCGCGATCACTGGATTCTCCCCTGGGGCCGCCCAGAATGACTGAAGGTGACTTGTGAAGTGGATTTTGAGAAGGGTCAGTGCTGAGTTGCCAAACTTCTGTGAAACAGGGTGGAAAGGGAAAAGTTTCCATCGTATGCAGTTATCTCTGTGAGTAAAAGACTTCGTTGCTGTGTATATAAAGAGATGCAAATATTCAGCATTTTCTGCATTGTTCCCGGTCAAGGTGACAAGTTAAAGCATAAAAGCACTGAATGGATGGCGCCTCTTCAAAGAACGAATTGTATATGAGATGTGTTGTGAGGAGAATGAAGAATTCTCGTAGCTAAGTAACATTTTCATAGCTGCTTGGTCGGCGCTAGGAGTTTGATCGGGTTTGCAAGGCGCTTTAAAATGGCAATTCACTGGGTGAAAAAATAATTTGGTGAGCGCTGCAAATCACCAAAACCATTCTCATGTTTATCCTCACATCTATGGTGTCATTGCGAGGCACTACTTCGCTTGAATTTAGTTTCAATTGGTCAAAAGGAATTAATCAAAATGAATGAAATAAATTAAATTCATCCCCTGGTTTTCCAGAATCGTAACTGAAATAGGAGTAACAAAGATTTAGCTTGAAGTTTGCGTTTAAGGCATATTTCATAGCAAACTTTCCCTCAATTACAATAACTTCTCTCCGTTCAATCTAAACTATCAAATAGGGGCTAAAATATATTTTAGATCGGCAGAGGGCTTTTTCCCCCCCTTCACTGTTCGGCATTGATTATATTTCTTTCTCAACAATAATATCTAGCAATTAGATTAATATTTGTTAATTCTCTTGATTTTGTGCGACCTCTCTGTCTTGAGGCTATTCGGCAGGCGTATCCGAAAATTCGCCGTTTCTATGATTCTGAAAACGTTTTCAGCAAAGTATATACAACACGGTAATATTGTTATATATAAAGTAGAACTAAAACACGATAGAGCAAAACGAAAAAGGAGCCACTTATCAACATTTAGGGGAAGCAAAACTTGATTTGTTTGGTAAGAAATAAAGGAGATCCAAGTGCATTCCTTCAGGATTGAAAATTCTGTATACACACATAGAGTCTTGTCGATTTCACTTTTCCTCTGTTCGTCATCCAGTAGTCTATGGAAGTTATTCTAAACTAACAGCTCTAAAAAGCGAAATGTCTCTAGCTATATATCTCCTTAGACGTGCTGCCTTTATAACATTTAAAACAAAAGCAAAAACCTAAACAAGGGCTGTTCTGTAACGTGCTGCCTATAGATAGTCCATGACACACGGTTCCCATATTCCCACCCTGGCTCTGAGAAGTCTCTCTCTCTCTCATTCCCTCTCTCTTTTGCAAGTCTCTTCATTTAGTTCTTTGAACCTGTGATTGGAGGTTAAAGTGCACCAGGTTGCAATGGAAGGAGGAAGCTCTTAAACAATAAAGGCTTGAATATTTAGCTGTGATCAGGTCGCTGCCCTCTCCTTATCTTTTTAAATGCAAATCTTCTTTTAGGGGTAGTAGCTATATACCCAGCGCCTCTCCACGTCACCTGCCTTTGGTGTGTCTGTGCCATTACTAATAGAGCCTTGTAAACAATCGTTAATCATGTAAGTGCTGCCGGCCAATGGGTTCGGATCGCTAGTGGGAGAGAGACGGCTCTGCAGAGGCAACCAGGGGGACAGTCCCCCCGCTGCCACCCCCCCGGACCAGAAGGGGAGCCCATCCCCAAGGAAGAGAAGAGCAGCTCCAGAGCCCCAAGCAGCATGTGGAGAGCTGCTGCCCGGCTCTCGCCATCATGTACGTGAGCTACCTATTGGATAAGGAGGTGCCCATGTACTCCAGCTCCGTGCGCCACTCGGGGGGGCTCAATCTGGCGGCGCAGAACTTTGTCAGCGCCCCGCAATACCCGGACTACGGAGGATACCATGTGGCCGCGGCCGGGGTGAACCTGGACAGCGCCCAGTCCCCGGGCCCCTCGTGGCCCTCTCCCTACGGTGCTCCGCTGCGGGATGACTGGAACGGCTACGGGCAGGGGGGCCCGGCCGCTGCGGCGGCCAGCGCGGTGCACGGGCTGAACGGCGGCTCCCCCGCCGCGGCCCTGGCTTACAGCCCGGCTGACTATCACCACCACCACCACCACCCGGGCCCGGCGCCCCACGCCGCCTCCGGGGTCATGCAGCAGCTCAACCCGGGCGCCCCGGCCGCAGAACAGCTCTCCCCTGGCGGCCAGCGGCGGAATCTGTGCGAGTGGATGAGGAAGCCGACACAGCCCGCCCTGGGCGGCCAGGGTAAGCGGCGGAGCGCCGGGGGCCTGGGCGAGCAAAGGCCTGGGGCGGCGGAGAGCCCGGCAGAGCGCTGGGACCCGGAGCCAGCTGCCCACCCACCAGGGCCCTGGACCGGAGCCCAGCTCGGGGGTCCTGGATTGCAGCAGAGCCCTGCAGGCCTGGGGCCCCGGAGAGCCCGTTAGAGCGCTGGGACCCGGAGCCAGCTGCCCACCCACCAGGGCCCTGGACCGGAGCCCAGCTCGGGGGTCCTGGATTGCAGCAGAGCCCTGCAGGCCTGGGGCCCCGGAGAGCCCGGCAGAGCGCTGGGACCCGGAGCCAGCTGCCCACCCACCAGGGCCCTGGACCGGAGCCCAGCTCAGGGGTCCTGGATTGCAGCAGAGCCCTGCAGGCCTGGGGCTCTGGCTAGCCGCAAAGCGCTGGGGCCCTGCGCACCGGAGCTCTGCACGGGAGCCTAGCTCAGGGCAGTCTGGGAAGTAGCAGAGCTCGAGGACCCTCGTAACCAGCCTGGGCCTTGTTGGGACCCAGAGCAGCCCAGGAAACCGTCACTCTCCGGGGACTGAACCGCGCTGCGCACCGCTCGGGCTGCACGGTGGGGGTTATGGAGGTTAACAGCAGGCAGTTGTTTCGCTAGTCATTTCTCAGCCTGGCTGCTTTTCGGTTCGGGGAGTGGAGGGAACCTCCTCCAGGAAAACCCAGTAGGAAATAGGGCCCAAACTTTCCGGTGGCAGGAGGGAAAGGGCCCCCCAGACAGCTGAGTTCTCTTTGGAGCCGCTGGCGCTAGTTCAGATCAGAGCAGCCTGGGTGTTACTAGAGAGAGGTTTGTGCCATACACGCGTGGAAGTGATTTGCAGGGACATTTGATAATGCCAAGAAGCTCACTCGTTTTGGAGGCCGCCGCAGGCATGCGGGCCCAGGCCCAGGCATTTCACCGGAATGGCCTCACTTCCAATATATATCTATTAAAGAAAATAAGGAAGCAGCAGCTCAAAAATGAGGCTCTTCCCCAAAAGGAAAAATTCTATTTCGATTATTTTACATGTTTTAATATTGAACAAAAATACTGCAGTGGGTAGAAAAATTCTTCAAATAACTGGTCGTATTCTCGCCAGCACTTGAATTACAGATCCTTACGGGGAGAGTTTGTAGCAAGAAGTAGAGTCACTTTGGGGCTTGGGAATCGTGTTACCGAGCTGCGGGTACAGAGAGAAATGTGGACCTTTGTGAGAAATTAGCTTAACATGAAAAACGTAGGCAACAAAGACCGAGCCCTGCTGGGGGTGGGGTTGCGGTACGATTTTAACGCACTGCGGGTTGGCAGACCGACCCCACAGAGCTTTGGAACCCCTGTTTCAAGGGGTCTTTTGAATCGCTGAGCCGTGGGACAGTCTTTTGGTGGGGGCTTTTCCTGCACGATCCAAGTTTCGCAGTGGCCGGGAGAGCCTGTGTTGACCGATTTCCCGACCAATTTAGTTTAATTTCATCCCCGTGGAGTGCGCGCTGGTCCTCCCCGGGCTTCAGTCCGAGTAGCCCCGGTTATAGGCACTTCAAGGATTTTTATAACCAATTACAGCCATATAAATCATTGGCCGGTGTCGCTTTGCATTCGTTTCTGAGTCATTGGGCGCATACCTTTATTTACGTCTTGGTGAGCTTTAGGTCTTCACGCCGACCTGCTGCTCCCTCGCTGGGAAATGGGCGAAGGCGGTTCTGGGTCCTGGGGTTGTCAGGGTTCGGGCTGGATCTGGCATTCCCATCCCACCGAGCTGGGGCTGCAACTTACCCGGGGGACAGGGTTTCCTCCGGGAAGGCGACACTGATCTGTGCGTCTTTTCCTCCTCGCCTTGGGGAGCGGGGCGCGGATCGGAAGGTGTTAAGGGTAGGGCGGGGTGTCTCAAGCCCGATTTTGAAAGTTTCCCCCTTCCTCAATCTCGTGGGGGAAGGAGGCTTGGAGGGGAGCTGAATGTCAACTGAGAACGGTCCGTGATGTCCTGCACTAAGGTGCCAAAGAGGTGGCCAGGCGCCGTTCTCAGTTGTGATGTTAATGTCTCCCGGGTGCCTGCAGACTAGCCAGGAGCTCCTGTTCTCTGCAGACCCTCATCTGTCATGGGCCTTTAAACACATCTAGCTTTGATATACACCTTCCACGCTATTGTCCCTTTTACTGGCCGGAAAGAGGGTGGCAACTTTCGCAGTAAATAATGAATTCTGGCATTCCTCTCTCATCCCCCGGCTTCCCCAGACAACGTGGGGGGCGATTGGGGTTGACCATTTCCCCCAAACCAAAGGGCATCGAGTCAGCGCACTACATGGGAACGCAAACGACCAGCTCTAATGCGAGGGAATCTGCAGGCCGCTGAGCCCCCTGCCCAGTGGCCAGCAATCCAGGAATGGAAGCTGTCCGATTTCCCCACAATTCCGTCCTGTTCCCACCGTTTTCCTTTGGGAAAGGGTGGCTGGTCACTTGGGGGGGATGTCTCCATTCAAATGCTGCCTTTGGAGCCAGTGTTTATGTTAATCTGCAGGCCAGGGGATGAAAGCGCCTGCCGCCATTTGCTCAGTAGTGGTAATTCAAACAGAATGGGGCTGTTATTAAGGCATTGAGAAGGTCTTTCTTTGATAAGATCTCCTTGTCCGGCATTGTTTGCGATTGTGTTCCCCATTCAGCGGCTCTGGGGAGTTTTCTCTGATCAGACTTGTATCTTTGCAGGGCGCTTTTGTTGTGGTTTGCAGAGAGTTTACCTGAACAAAGTCAGCCTGCCGGGCATTACATACCTAGGGGCAGAACCTCCCGACTCTTCAGATCTTTCTGATGAACCAGAAAGCTGGGGATATAACCAGTTAAACAAGAAACAATACGAAGCAAAGGGAGATCAATTGATTTAGCAATGTACATACATGCTCCGCATTAAAAAAAAATCAGATGCGTCAAACTTGGCATTTTTGAGCACTGATATGTTCTGCCTCCATTCCAGTGTCAGGCTTGTCGGTTCTCGTCTGCAAAAATAAATGAATCCGAGTAAAGGTACGGATTCGACATAACAATCGCAGATCGTCTGCACTACCATCGTTTGCTGAGGGACATCAAAAATCAGGGGGAAAATCAGAGCAATGCCCAAGAAGTTTACTTGTGAGAATCTAAGACTTCTGCTGCTGTAGCAAATAACCCCAGACAACGCGTGCCTACATTAATCGGGGGTTATTACCATTAGGGATGAACAGGAACAGCGGCATTTCAGAACAATGTTCCTTGGAGAAATGTAAAAAATTAAGGTACATTTCAAAATCATTGACATCTGGGCTGCCCCGGGCCGGGGAATATTGTTTGGTTTCTGATGACATTCGTGCAGTTTTTTCCCCCTTTTTTCCCCACGGCCTGAAAAAAATGGGTTATCTGCAAATCTTCTTTCTCGAGCCCGGTCACGCTCTTTATTAAGTCCCAGTTTAGGGACTGAAATCATTAACGGGGTCCCGATCCTATACTCCTTGCCCATGAAGGGTTTGGGCTGGGTGAAGAGTAGCCGAGCCCCAGTCCCAGATCATGTGACGGAAAGAATGGATCGGGGGAAAGGGTTGCCGTTAAATGTGCCTGATCAGTTGTCATGGATTTCTCCTCTCTAGTTAAAACCAGGACAAAAGATAAGTACCGCGTGGTGTACACGGACCACCAGCGGCTGGAACTGGAGAAGGAGTTTCATTACAGCCGGTATATAACAATCAGGAGGAAAGCAGAACTGGCCGCTACGCTGGGATTGTCAGAGAGACAGGTGTGTCCCTTGAGAGTTCCCTTCGCTTTATTTCTGAAGTACCCACATGCTCTTTAGTCGTGTCCATCCCCCCCACACACCCACGCGCTTTGTCACGGTGCCATTGGCCCAAGAGATCATGCAAACGTGGGCGTGGGGTCGCGGGCATAGTAGAGAATGGCTGGCACCAATCGCTGGGAAGGCCTAGGAAGGGCGATAAATACCGAGGCGCTGTCTGCTCTGGCAAGGAGCGTGGGTGTTTTCCTAGGTCATGGGGTATGTGACCATGTTTGGAACGTCTCTCCTGTCTCCAGTACTGGTGTGTGCGAAGGAGACACAGACCGACAGACAGGCGTGCCTGCTTTCCAACCCGACACACTCCCAAGTGGCACATCTGAGGGTGAGGTGTCCTGCCCACTCGTGCGCCTGTTCGCTCTCAGCGTGCTCTGAGCTGACGGCTGAGATGTGCATGTTGGCCCCACCTTAGAAAGTCCCTGGCGTCAGGAGTTGGGATCGGGCCCACTCCCCAGTGAAAGGCTCTGCAGGGACTCTGGCTTGCATTACACGGGGCTATTCCCTGCGTGTTGCGGCAGAGCCGGGCGCAGATGGCTGGGCTGATTGCGGAGAAACCCCTACGGTGCCCTCTCCAGCTGCCCAGCCCTGCTCGCCTGGTCATTCTGGAGCCGCTCCGCTCTCTGATTTGACCATCTCTTTCTCTCCCTCTTTTATCCCCGCCAGGTGAAAATCTGGTTCCAGAACAGGCGAGCGAAAGAAAGAAAGATCAACAAGAAGAAATTGCAGCAATCTCAGCCCGGCGCGGTGCACAGCGGCTCGCAAGCGCTGAGCCCGGTCTCCTCCCTCCAGGGATCAACGGGTCCTGGCCCAGCTGGGGGCGTCCTGGGAGCTGCTGGGGTCTTAGCGCCATCAGTGACCCAGTGACCGCAGCCAGAGACTGAGTCGGGGGCGGGGGGGCTTCTGCCCTCCTTGGTGAACAGGAGCCCGACATTCACAGAACCCACCGTGGAAAAGGTCACTGGTCACCCAATGAAACGGACAGAGCCCAGGCTTTTCCCCTCTGTGCACTACAATGGCCGCACTGACCTTCCTCAACCACACTCCAGCCGTTTGCTTTTTGTACAAAGTGTACAGTGTGTCTGTTTCCGTGGGCGGGGATATTCATGATCTCGTGTGTTTTTACACTGGCGTTTGCAATGCAGTAAATCCCACTGTAGCCGAGAGCTGAACCGCAATAGTCTGTAAATTCTCCCGCTGGTAATCTCGGGGATCGGTGCGCATGTTTTCATTACACAGGCTGGGCTAGCCATGAATTTTAATAGCCAAATGTAAAGCACATTTGTCTGTCCCAACCATAAACCTTCAAAATGACCATCTCGCCTTACAGCGCGGGAAGGTAAGATAAGACACCGCTTAAATGTTCCGAAAGGAATTGCTTCACGTTAGCCACCTGTAAAGGAGCTCATAAATCTGGTGCTGGTTTATTAGTTTTCTGCACTGCCTGAGCTCTCCAGCGAAACTGCAACTAGCTACACGTGTAAGCGCGAGGATCGCTGCCTGCGTGATACTATTGCCAAAGGGGCTGGGATGAGAGAGTTGAGAAATGCACCCAGTGTAATGTTCTGTTGTTTAAATTATGCCATTCTCTTCTCCCTAACCGAACAGCTTCATACACACAGGGGCCTTCCTGCTTTCCCAGGCTTTATCCAAGCTTCATTATAGGGCCGAAAATGAAGAGAAAGCCCCCAGGGGAGCCACTGGGCCCTAGGAAGGTTCTTCAACAAGCTGCCTGGAACACAGACATTTGGGGGTTGGCACGTTTCAATCTTTGTATTAAATGGGTGAGAAAGACCAAAATATGGATTCTTTCCCCAGATCTGGACACAGACAAGGGGGGGGGAGGATCTCTGCAATCTCTGGTCAAGCTTCAGTTTGGTTTTCACCGTTTTATTGTAGTTTTACTCAACTCGTTATCCAAAATCTGGAAAATTAGTCTTTGAAACACACACAGACCAAAGCTTTCCAGCCAGGTCGGAAACTCCATGTCCTCATTGCACCTGCCAGCGGATAGGGACAGCTAGCCAGTCTATACTCAGCGGGGCATTGGCAATATACTTTACCCGGGATTTGCAGTTACCAGTGCGCCATGAGGGTGAAATTGATTTGACATTTCAGACCTGTTATTGCCCATGGTAACATGTGAGCTCCGGCCCCAACACCTTTGGCCAAAGACAGCATTGGTGAGGATTTGTTCATGGTGCAATTTTTAGTCCATCATCCCTTCTGGGACTCTGGTCAATACCAATAATCAAAGGGGGAAATAGTCTATTAAATGCTTCCTGCTATTTTTATTTATAACCTTTCCATGCTGGAGCAGTTTTAAATACACTAATTGCCCCGTGTCATGTTAGAAAGGCTATTAATAACATGAGTGGGTTTTTTTGCGGGGGGGGGCTCTTTTATTACCAATCTTGTTTTTAACCACGTGTTAGGGCTAGGACAGGCGTCTGCTAAAAACGGAGAGGTTGTATAAGTGATTGTGTAGCTTCGGTGTGATTCCACGCAGTGGGGGGTTGAAGATGTGTTAGAAATTAAGGGTCTTCCAAAGAGGGGAGTCTAGTGCTGCATGCAGGCTCATGCCCGAAGACGGAGAAGCTGACTTCATGTGCCAAGCATGTGAAATCAACATGGGGCTTCCCCCTGGGCTCTGCCGTGGTTTTAAAGCCCTAGTCTCTTTTGTTAGTTGCTTCCAATATAATTTGATGAGCGGAGGTTTTGTTTTTGTTTGGATTTTTGTTTGTTTGTTCTCTGGGTTGCAGATTTTGTGTCCTGGTGTATTTGGAAAAGGCAGCATTCACCGAAATCTGGCGGCTAACAGTGTGTGTCTGCGCAGATGTATACGAAATGAGTGTGTGTGCGACTGAGCCAGGCGTGGGTCGCTGTTCCGTAGGATGCGGTTTTTATAAGGTGTGTGCAGCATTTGCGGTAGTTGAAGACCTCGCAGGGTGGTTGGAATACGGAGCTGGTCCTATCCATCGAAAAGCTCATTTTATACCCACTAAAAGCGCAGCTCCAGGGACTAGCCGCTGGACCCCGAAGCTGGGAGAGGGGAGTCCGTGGGGAGCTGTGTCTGCTAGGAGTCTCTTTGTGCTGTTAAAAGAAACAACCAGGGGGGAAAGGCTGGCCCGTGTGCAGGCCTTGGGACGCGGTCAACCCGGCAACGCTGGATCATCCTGAGCAATCAGGACCGTCTCACCCACAACACTAACGCTCCACTCCTGCAGCGCTTCTTCATCCCTGCGAGACAAGAGTTGTACCTGGGACTGCAGGATCCGGCCCCAATGAAAACCAAAGCCAGCCCTTCTCTCCCTGCCCCAGCCCGAGCCTGCAGTCCTCCCCAGCCAGGCAGGAGGATGCGGGCTGGCCTGGCCTGGAATGCCTGTGCCCAGCCCTCGCGGGGCGCGGGGGAAAACGACTCTGGCTCCGAGGGCGCAGCCTTTGCAAGGTTGCCCTCTGGTGCTGCAGGGGCCGCGCCCGCACGCCATTGATCCTCGTGCTCTGCCGGGGAGCTGGCGGCTGCTGCTGCTGCCTCAGTTGCTATGCGTTGCTGTGTAACGCCTGTCAATAAACCTTGTTTGGATTGTGGAGCAGAGCGCAAGGTTTGTTTGCTTAGTGGTTAGAGGTTCAAAAGTCGGCATTGTCCTACTGCGAACGATCCCAAGTTCTTTCTCCCTCGGGAGCACTGGCTGCTGGGGAGGGGGGAGGCATGTCAGTGTCTTGACTCTGGGCACATTTATTTGCTTCCCGGGATAATTAATGGCAGAGCAAGAAAGATGACTACTGAGTTATGAAAGGCCATCAATAAGGAAATTAAACACAACGGATCTATGGGTGCAATACGCGCCGTTCACTGTGGTTTTGCTGGCATTTTTCCATTCTGCGGGAGCTAGGCTGGGGCGTCTCTGCTTGCAGGGCTGGCGAAGCCGTGGGATTCCCGTTGCTAGAGGCCAGGGAAGGAAATGAAATAAATACATAGGGTGGCAATTAGGAAAGCTTCCCTCTAGTGGAATCTGTTGAATATAGTCTCCCAAGGAAAACGCTGGGCGCCTCACGTTTTGCCACATTTAGCTGTGGTCTGCACATGATTTTTAAAACAGCTGGACGAGTGTCCTTTTTGAAGTTTGTTTTTCTCTTTGGTTTTACCTGCGAAGTATCAGGAACATCGGCTCTTCCTGTGTTTTCCAGAGGACTTGTTGGAGAAATCAGAAAATGGTTACATACCTCCTCTTAACTGAAGCGGGGGTGGGGGTTAATCTTTAAAAAATAATTCGTTTCTCCAACATGATAATTAAACGTAAGAATGGAATAAGTGTAGATAAAGCCAGAGTTTTAAACAGCCTGACTACAAATCTGTTTCCTTCTTGGTTACTCAGCGTTCACTTTCTTGACTCTTGGTATAGCATCATGTCACTCCTTCTTAGTTATCAGGGAATCTTTCCAAACAAAACAAAGCACAAAAAGTACCAAATTTCCTACCCCAATTTAAAATATTTGTAGTTGGGGGGGAAAAATCTTTCAGATCTTCCTGGTCCCCATGCATCATAAAGGAGTATAAGAAGGCACGTGCTTTGTTGGCTTGTTTGTTTTATTCATTTCAGGTGACTTTTGAAACTAGTCAACACAAAGCCCTGGCAGATACGCTGCAGCGTGAACTTCCCTCATTTGTCCCTGGCAGCTGGATTATTATTTTAACCGTTTTCTTCTCCCCATTTTTTTACTCTGAAGATTCTAGGATTCTACTGATAGGTGGTAAATTAATATTTCTGCTTATATGGCACCTACACCAGATAAGGTTCTCAAAGCGCATGATAAGCATTAATGACTGTATCCTCACAGCACCCCTGTGCGGTATGGCAGCACAATTACCCCTTGTCCAGGTGGAGAAAAGGAGACACACGGAGCTTAGATGAATTGCTCAGGAAACAGAGCAGGGTATAGACCCCAGATCTCCAAGCCCTCTGTCTTAATCCGAAGGCCGCCCTCTGCTCCCTTTTGCCATTACAGCAGGAATAGGCCGAGGGACTTCCCTCTGCCCCTCCCCCCTTCACCCAGGCCCTTCCCCATGCTATGTTCCCAGCAGTAGCTGCCAGCCAGGAAAATGGAAACGATACCAGCAAGCTCGCCACGTGTAGCACGAATCAGCCTTCCCGCAATCACTCCCCGAGCAGGGCGGACATCCAACAATTCCATAAGTCATCGCCCCTTTTGCTCGAGTTTTCAGCCTCTCGCTGGCTAAATCCACGCCACATTTCTCTAGCGGCGAGCATGTTCTATAGATCAGCGTGGTTCGTGTCGTCGGCCTGTTATCTCAGCACTTTGCACCTGAAGGATGGAAATAACAGGCTATACACAAACGGTAGTTGATAAATCCCACTCCAGGAAAACCAACTCAAACAAGGGGAAACCATGACAAAACGATCCCCTCTGCTTTATAAACATACAATTGCCTCGCTCTGGGTACCTTAGTTCCACTCTTGGCTGATTCGCTGAATCAATGACTAGAAACAAGTATCTCAACCGTTCATTAGAAGCCAGATCCCGCCCTGTGGAAATCGATGGGAGTTTTGCTAGGGACTTCGACTGGAGCAGGACAAGGCCCCAGGTACAAGAATCGAAGAGCTGAAAGTGGCCATATCTCCATCTACACGTACACGGCGATGGGTGATATAAAAAAAGGAAGTCGCCAGTGAGCTCTATGGCCTAGTGCAGTGTCATTGACACCTACATTGCTGTACCGAACCAATGCGTTATGATCAAATGTAATGCCAAAGGGCCATCTATCGACCTGAGTTCACATGTGATAATGACAGATATTAAAGGGAGCTCCATGAGTGATTTAGAGCAGTTCACAGCTGGATGTTTGTATTGGCTGCAAGCAGAAGTTGAAGCCTGAACAGCTAAGAAATCAGACACAAAATGAACCCGGGGGCAGGCACTATCTAGCCAGCGTATGCTGAGGACTACATCGATAAGGAAAGGACTGGAGGCAGACGGAAAATGCAAAGTACAAGAGATAGGGGCGATGCGGACATGATCAAAGGGAGTGGCACTGTCAGATCCAAAGGAAAACGTTTCTTTACCAAGTACAAAAGACAGGGTACGAAGTAATACACAGCCTGCATTCCTGCAGGGAAATAAAGGAGAACAAACCAAACAGACAACATTAAAACAGCAAATACTGTTGCAGAGACAGTTAAGCCCAGAGACCCTTTCCACGGTAACGAGGAGTCCGGTGGCACTTTAAAGACTAACCGATTTATTTGGGCATAAGCTTTCGTGGGTAAGTTTTCGTGCCCCACTTCTTCAGAGGCATGGAGTGAAAATTACAGATGCAGGCATTATTACACTGACACACGAAGAGAAGGGAGGTATATTTATGCCTGTATCTGTAATTTTCACTCCATGCCTCTGAAGAAGTGGGGTTTTTTTTTACCCATAAAAGCTTATGCCCAAATAAATCTGTCACCGGACTCCTCGTTGTTAACGCCCTTAGTCGTCCAAGTGTTCTTTGATGTCAGAGCCCACTGTAAACTCTTGTAGCTTTGCCTTTGGGCTAAGTCCCGCTCCTTTTACTTGTCCCATTGACTCCACTAGCGCTCGGTACATCATGGAACTTGAATGTTTGCGACAGAACTCCGAATTCTGTAAGGAAAGGAGCGTTCCTTTATTATGGGACTCCAGAAAATAGCACTTTCTAGAGCCTGAGTCGTTTAGTTGTTAGTTCACAGCTCTAGAAGCCAAAACCAAACCACTTGAGGTCTAATCCTGACAGTATCACTAACTCGTTCTTCAAATAGGCAAGTCGCTTAAGAGTCCCTCCTTTTAAAAATTGGACAATTTGGCCTTCTTCCCCCAGCGGTTATCAGTAGTAACTCAGGTTTGTACACAGCCTATAGAATGGCTAAATATCATTAGCCATGTTTAGATACATCACCTACAATTTCATTTCAAGACTGTTATGACTGGCTGTCTGATGACACAGCAAACCATCCTCCAACTGAGATGTATTTACATACCGCAGCTCTGTTGGTTTACATGCTCTAAAAGTTGCCTTCAGTTATTTATAAAGTCACATTTCACTGCCATAAAATACGTAAAACAGCCCCAGGAGATAGCTTGGTTGATAAAATTCTCTGCTAGCTGTCAAAGCATTATTGCTTTATGGGTTTAAAAGCCCCTACAATTTAGTTTTTTTAGTTTACAAAATTGAAGATTAAAACAGGGAATTTACATTCATTCTTTTGCTGTGGGTTTAAAAATCAGTCCCAATTAGCTATAGGGGAGAACTAATGATTTTACTTTAAAAGTACATTGACTGCTTTAGGACTCCCGGATTGCACTAATAGAAGGATTTTTTCTACTGCCGAGTGTATGAAATGCAACATATGCTTATAATATTTGCTAATTTCTAGAAACACATTTCACACTGTTTAAAGGTCGCAGCGAATTCCTGCTGGAGTCAGTGGGAGCTGGGGGCTCTGAAGGGCATTACTGACAGAGGACTTCATGCAATGACAGACTCTCGCTGACTTCAATCGGTATCGATGTGATTCAGAACCGAAAGCAGCTCTCTTTTATCAGCTAGTTATTTCTTTTCCATGGATCATCTTCCTAGTCCCGGTAACCACATGCCACTATTAATAATATCATACACGGCGTCCCATGCCCTCCTGTAATTCCCAGTCATTCTCCAGCCTATCTGACCCCATCTGGGTTCCTCCACTTTCTCACACGTTGTAAATACAAGAGAACCACGACGAAGCGGGCAGACTTTCTGCTGCAATAACCATAACCTAGCGAGCTACCAAGAGATGGATCGGAGTTACTGGACTGGAGGAGACCTAGAAAAAAGAGCAGCGTTTTCCCTCCGATATACAGTACTATGGCTAGCAGTACGGAAACAATCGCCTGTAAATGACCACTACACACAGCACCGTGCGGTGATTACAAGCACGTGTCTGTTACGTGCAAAACACCTCAACCGCCAAGAATCCACAATCCTCTCCCACGTCGCAACATTCTCCCAGTATAGACAAGCTTCTCAATCTTGTTACCCACAATTCCCCTCTCATTCCCCCCCCCCCCTTCAACCGAGATCACACGAATCTTCACGTTCTTTCTTCTAAATATTAGGGGTCACACACTGTGATCTCATGGCCATATTACGCCATGAATTTTCAAGCAGAAGTCCCCATTATAGTCAATGCCATGGGAACTTCTACTGAAAAACTGATGACAAGAGAAGGCCTTCAGTTACACCAGTGTAAATCCGGAATGGGTTTATCAAAGGTGAGCTAGGATCAGAATTTGCCTCCAGAGTAGCAGGCGATGTGTCTCGCTGTCCTGGGGCAGTATTAATGACTGCAGCTTCAGCTTTTCTTTCCGTGTTTTATTACTTGGGATCCTTTAGCACACTTACTGCTTGTTCTAACAATGTACAATTATGAACCTTTTGCAGACGTGCTAAAGTACTTTAGGACTTGGGGGTGAAAATCTTCTCAATTTCGTACAACGTGCGTCTGATGAAGTGGGTATCCACCCACGAAAGCTCATGCTCCAATACGTCTATTAGTCTATAAGGTGCCACAGGACTCTTTGTCAATTTCATACAACTTTTTGGTGCGTTTGGGCTTCCTGGTTTTGAGAACCAGGCAATAGAGATCGCCTGTATGGACCAATAATAAACTCTAACTCTGACTTCCCACTTCAGAACAATAAACTAATCACATACTTTAGATACTAGGAGTACAAATAATAGCAATCAAATGCATAGAACAAGCAGAATCAGGAGCTTTTTCTCTAGGTCTGGTAGGATCAGATATTTCCCCTCAACATTTTCTCTGGATTTAGTTTTCCCTTAGTTGACACCCGAGCGTAGTTTGTGGTTGTACTTAGCACACCGGCAATAATCATAATAATTAATACATTCTCCAGCGCCTAGGAGCCCTAGTTATGTGCTAGGGACTGTTACAACGAAAATCTATTTTAATTAATATTCTTAGACCTTGAACCTGTCTTTCACTGCTACACTGGCTCAGAACAGATAAGCCTGGGCCTAGAATACATTTGTTACTTAGACCAGGCTTGCTGCCGAGTAGCTCCACATTCCCCCCTTGTGCTCTTCAGCTTTTTTTCGAAGGGTTTAACCCGCCAACTCTTTCCGCAATCAGTCACAGGGGTGCGTAGTTATGCGTTTGTTAGTGCTATGAGCTTCCCTCCAAGGGACGTAAGAAACATGCAAGTTTCTATAAAGTCCAAACTCTCCCTGTTGCTCGCAGGAACTCGCCGTTACTATAATTAGTGATTAGTCCGGGGTGTTTCCCTGCCCTGGGTTGGTCATTTTCAAAGACTGGCACTGTTGGGAAGTGGCCAGTAGATGGCAGTATTGGCCCTGACACTGGACGGGGGAAAGGCTTCTCCCAGGAATCTGTCGCCAGTTACTTTTCTGCCTCAGCTCCTACTCGGTTTACAACCCCCACAAACAGGTTCCAGCCAAATAGCTCCTCTTGCAGCCCCATGTGATAGAGTAAATGACTCCCTCCCCCCACCCCGCTCTGGCTCTCACAGTGGGCGCTGGGCGGAAGGAATCAGTGAGAAGGCCGTGGGAGCACAGGCCTAGCGAGTGCCAGCAGGGGTGGGAGCCAATATTAATGAGCAACATTAACACCTTCCCGCAGGATCCGCCCCCTTTACACGAGCTCATGGCAGAGAAGAGCGATGGGGACGGCAAGCCACTGCCTGTTCAACAGGAAGAAGCTCCCGCGCCAGGACACTTCTAGGTGTTACCCCTGGCAAGCGAAAATAGCAATTGCCCCTAGTGCTTCCCAGAGTAGGAAGCTGATCTGCCCTTCTGCTTCGCTAGCAAAGGGGCGAGTAAACACTTGCCCGCTGCTGATGCTTGGATCTGGGGCCCAGACCTGGCGGGTTCTGTTCCGTGATCATCAGGCAGCGCCCCTGGGAACCTTTGAACAAAATTCATTCCCGCAAAGAAACCAAGTTCCACTGCAACCCTCCCTCCCCCTTATCTGCCACTACTTAACCTTTCTATTTCCCCATTGACTCCTTCGTGCGACTTCTTACATTTCTGGCAATCTCACACCAATTCACACTCTTCATCATTCTTTAAAAAGCAAAATTCGAATCTCCTGAAAATGGAGGGTAATTACCCTAGTAAACCGACCTAGCGATTTCCCCCTGTGGAGTGTCTTGGGGCTGGTTGTTTGTTAATTTTGTTCGGATTTGGAAACACCCAAGTGTATTTTGTATTTGTTTTTGTTTTTGTATTTTTAGCTCGCACACCAGCAAATTTATAGTTCAATTAATTTTCATAGATCTTCAACATATTTATTTACTTTTATGGGAATACATTGCTTCAGGTGAAAATCTTGCATGAAATCTATTGAGATGGAGGCAAATTCGGAAAACCTTGAGTCTTAATATTACATTTTCCTCGTGTTCCCTTTAGTTGTAAGAGGTCAACATAATAAACATATACTGCAAAGTATGCTGATAGAAGGGGACCATCATATCCTTACCAAGTCATCTGGGCCAAATTAATCCATGGCGTAACTCTACTGGAGCAGAATTATCTGTGCCTTACCACCTGTACAGCCGTTTACAGGTGTATACAATGCTACCAAATTATGCTGAACAGGTGGAATAGCCTGATCCTATTCTGGCAGAAGTCAATGGCAAAACCCTCATTGTCTTCAGTGGGAAGAGGATCAGGCCCTAAATGACTGGTATTTCCTAAGTTTTGAGGGTTGGACTTTTCAACCTTAATCGTGTTTTAACGGTCAGTGTGTGTATTTTCCTAGAGTTTAATAAAAAGCAAACTGAAAAACCATAAATTCCATTATGTGGCATCATATTGACAGTCACCGGGCTAGGAACATTTTAGAGCCGCTGCACAGACCTCTGAGCTAATGGAATAACTGATAGAAATAGTAGGTTGTTGTGGTGTATTGAGGACTGTGGGCTTTCCTGGTTCTGCTTGCAGGCTGAGGGGCTGAGAAGCAGAGCATGCAATCAGAGTAAGTCTGGGTGAGTTATGATTTCTCTTTCTCTGGTTTGGGCTCTTGTGTATTATTTTTCTGCATTCTAAGAAATAAAATAATGTTCAGCCTCAACCTCTTATACTGTTCTCTAAGTTCTCTGTGTGTATGCGGTGAACATAACATTTGTCATCTCTGAGAACAAGCACTAGAGGGATATGGGATGCACACTTTGCCAGTAGGTTTCACAGATACTCACGTACAGCAAAGGAATAATGGGGTCAGTTCCAGGCTGGGGAGGGGACTGTGTTCCAAGGAGAACAGACTCTTCTGTCCTTGCTTACCAAGTGTGCCTCCATCTGAGCTGACACCCTCTGACCTGTTCTTGTCCCAGTCCCATTTTTATCAGGCTTCTCATCCCACTCCCAATCTCTTTACCCGTAAATCCTAATCTCACCCCTTTGCACTACCAGTCCCAGCCTTCTTGCCCAAACATTCACAAGCCTCCCCCTAGCTCTTGTCCCTAGTTTCCTTGCCCAGCCAATTTCAATTCCCCCCTTCCTGTCTGCTCATCTGATCTGTCTGTGTCTCTCACAAACCCTGATTTCCAGTCAGCCCACACTTCCACTGCCCAAATTCCTCCTCTCCATTGCCTCTCAGTCCCAATATCCCTCCCCCTGCTCCTCATACAAGCTCAGTATCCCTCTGGATCCCTATCCCAGTCTCTTTGCCCACCACTCCCAGTTCTCCCCTCACAGCTCAGCTCCCTGTGATATTCATCTCCCCTCTCACCTCCTTTTCTTCATCCACTCGTTTTCAATCCTGGTCTCCTTGCCCAGCCATTCCCTGTATCCACCTGGCTGTCAGTCAGTCTCCTTGCCCAGCCCATCTTACTCTTCCCCCCAGCACGTAGGCCCAGTATCCTACCTCTGCAAGTCCCAATTTCCTTCTCCTGCGCAGCCAGCTTCCTGTCCCTGTCTCTCACCCTTCCCTCAACCCTGGGCTCAGTCTTTTATCCTCACTCCCTCTCCTCTCCCATTCCTGCAGCTCCAGGTTTTGTTTGCTGTGTTCAGATCAGGCAGCTTCTTTCTCCTTGTTCTCTAGGCCCAGCAGGGATATCATTGAGAGTACAGGACTGAGCATCTCCTTGCTCTCAGTCCAGGTACCCAGCCCAGGGCTGCAAACCCAGGGAAAGTTCTGCTCAGCCCTGGGCACTGGATCATGCCCAGTGTGAATGAAACATTCAGGGAATTTAACTGCTAATATCCAAGAAGTCTCTACCAAGCATGTACAAACTGATTTTTCAAAGGCATGTAACATGGCCAAATTTGGGCAGATTTCCACAGGGATGGGAACTGGCGTGTCCCTGACACAAAGGCCATCCTTCTGCCAAACTACAAATGCCCATTCCAGATCAAGGGGGTAATAGAGCTTCTCAAAGAAAAGGTCACCAGAATTTTTGAATAGGGCCAAAACAATGTGGTTTTCCCTTGCCTCTTTCTCAGAAATGGCAATATTGATTTAGCTAAAATTTTCCCAAACTATTCACCCTGAGGCAGACACCTGGCATAGAAAATATTAGCCCAAGCAAACAAAAATTGGGAGTTATAAGAAACTGAAAACAGGTTCTTATAATGGGAAGTGTCAGGCAACCTTAGTAATAGCACTGCTAGCTGTAATATAATACAATAACAGTGGAACTTCATGGACAGAGAAGCAGAATGAACTTCCTAATTTCACATCATCAGTGAATATAACTAATGAGCTGTTTACCACATCCTCTGGATCACCAATAAAGGTATTAAATAAAACTGGACTTAACACCTATGGCCATAATCCTACAAAATACTTAAACTTGTACTTAACTTTAAGGAGCCAATGAGACTACTCGTTTGCTTAAAATGAAGCACATGCTGTGCTGAGGCTGGGCAAACATCTATTACCCCAATGAATATTTATTTAGCCTCTACCCTCACACAAACTCCACCAGAGAGGTCCTTTGGGGCCATCTGCCTGTCCCAAGTCAGGGTAAAGGAGGAGGGTTGGGCGTGGGGCTAGCAACTCCACCCTGTAAAAATCAGCTTGCTACAGAAACGCCAACAATAGAGTTAACAGAGACTTTTAGCCTGGAAAAAGAAGGGTCTTCAACTCGAAGATGCATGACGCTGGGTGGTGAAAGCCGCGAGGAAGCCACTAAGCCGATCACCCTTTGAATGACCCAGGATAGAAGACTATGGAGATCTGTTGTTGGCGGCCCATACCCCGGTTGGGGTGACGGGCATGAATGATGATGAATGACCCTCACACAGTCTTTCTGATGGTTTCCAATGCCCATATCCAAACTAAACAGAATTATTTTTCAAGGTAAGACATGAAGGGGGACTATATCAGAGACTGTACGAACAGCTAGCTATATTACATCCACTACGCTGTGCTAACCCACTCCTGCTCTGACTTAAGTCAATGGGGCTTTTGCCACTGACTTCCCTAAGGGAAGATTCAAACCTTGATTTTGTAGTTCATTAAAATGAAACAGAAAAAATAAACCATTAGGGTTCTATAGCCTTATTTGTTCTTTATACACATATGACCAGTTCCTCAGCTAGTGTAAACTGGTATAGCTCCATTGAAGTCCATGGAGTTACACCAATTTACATCAGTTAAGGGTTTGGCCCCTGTTGGTCATTGTTCATGATTTTGTTATCTCCTGATGTTTACAGACTTTTTTCCCCTTTTAACAGTTATTCAACTACTTAGCGAGGCTTATAATTATCTATCTCAAAAGTAATCACTAGGATCCCTTTTCCCCTCCATTTTTAAGAGACTGGGAACTGCATTTTCATTTCTCCAAAGCTCTAGTCGCTCTCTATTATCCATAAGTCTTCTCAAAGAATTCCTCCTTCATCTCTAGGGTGGCAGTATAAATCAAGCTCGGGTTAATAGTATAACCAATTTACAGCAGTCCAACAGCCTATGGGAATGATTTTGTGGTTTCTAACCAGTTCCTAGTGGCCAAATGGTCACATAAGAAACCATCACCATAATAACAGTAATTATTATTTGTATAGTGGTAGCACCTAGAAGCCCCAGTCAGGACTAGGGACCCATCATGTTGTTGACTTTTTGGGTTACTGGATGGTCACTTTTTGGGTGGCCTCAGCTGAGGCCAAGGAACAAAGGGACTCGGAGACTAATGCTATGTCTACACTGCATCTGGGGGTGAGCCTCCTAGTCCCAGTTGACAAACTGGTGTTGAGTGGATCTTGAGCTTGCAAGTATAGATATTGTTTTTGTTGTGCCACTGGCTGAAACTTGAGTTCTCAACCCCAGGGACGGGGGGGCTGAATGACCATCTTACCAAGAGGTAGGTCTGATTTACTTCTCACCCAGGGTGTTGGATCCTCAACATTTGGTTCAGGAGTTTCTCATCCTTGCTCTCCCTATGTCCATGTGGCCTGTAACACATGCATACGTCAGAGTCTTTTTGTTTTTCATTTTTTTGCATACATAGCCAAAATATTTGCTACCTACTTCACTGTCATGTTCTAGCTCATGTATATTAGATATAACTGCCTCCCCTCCACCTCCTCTCCCTTTGGGAACTCTTCTTTTCAGCACATCACAGATTTTATGTGCAAAGTGAAAACGTCCATTTCCAATCCTGACTGCTAATTGTACAGGCTGCCTAAGGACCCCTGCTGTCAATTTTGAACCCCTATAATAGTGGAGACTGGTCAAGTCACTTATCAACCCAGAAGGTCAAGGATCCAGGGACAGCTTCTGTGTTGAGGCCCACAGGATGGGTGAAATCAAGGTTGGTCAGTATAATTTATTGCAGCCCAGAGCATTATGGAGACTACCCTTCCAGTTTGCAACACCCACCCCTAGTATGTCCCCTATGCTGGGGTCTATAAAGGGGTCAGTATAGGGCTGCATGTAATAGCCCCATGTTGTTCCTGCCGTCTAGTCATGCCTCCTCATCCCCTACATGCTGCCAGAGAGGTGTATAGGGATCAGAACGAGCCCAGAGCCCAGTATCTGCTGTGCTAATTTCTGTGACCTACATAGCAGAGCTGCACAGAATTCTGCAGCAAGCTGGGCCTTCTGGATGAATGTTAACTGACTGGGAAATCAATGGGGAACTGTCCATTGGGCTGAACCGGCGATTGGGGAAAGGCACCAGAGATGAAAATAGAGCTAAACACGGATTATTCCTGTGCACTGCAGCGGAGTGGAGCACTCAGCAGAAAGGCCATGGCCTCACTGGGCCCATCAGAGGTTTGCTCTGCACTAATGGGGATAAGACTGGGTTAAGTCTGTGCTACAAGTGCCTACTTTGGTACTAGAGCAAGCACTTTCCTCTAACACACTGATCTCCTCCCCAGGACATGTTCTTGTTGGACACACAGTTCAGCCCAAATTCCTTTGTGTAGACATCAGACTTTTACCCTGGCACAAAATTTCACCCTTGTAGTTTCCGCCAGTGGAGTTCTGCTCTGGGATGGATCAGGAGCCAGAAACTTCCCTCTCCTCCTCCCCATGGACCTCGGCTCTGCTTCGGGCCCTTTCTGCCACCCCCAGGCCCAACACTGTTCTTTTCAATGGTTCCCTTCTTACAAGCTCCTAAGCCCTACTGGAGGGAAGCAGTTTAGCTGCTGCTGCAGACTGGCAGCCCACCCCCACAGCTCACTGGAGACCAAGCCCAGGTGATCACAGTGTTGCTGTCTGTGATCCCTCACTAGTCGCAGAATGAGCTCCCCCTCTTTGTCTCCTATTCTATCTTTTTAAGGCAGCAGCATGGGAGCAGCTTCTGAAAACCCCTAGGCCTGCTCCCTAGGGAGAAGTTATAGAACATTACACATGGAGGTGGGGGAGTGGCAGGCAAAATGGCAGCTGGGCAAGGTGAAGATGGCAGCTAACTGGATAGGGAGGTGTAAATGGGGGTTATGTTCATCTTACAAGCCACATAAATGATGTGGCCATTTTCCTGGCTGCCTAGTTACATTATGCACAGGGCAATGGTGGGTTCTCCATGGGGTCGAATTTCCTGCTTGGGGGTCTTATGTGCATCCCCTTTCCCCAGCTTGTTCCTCCTGCCCTGCCCTTGTGCCCTTTCCATGCTAGGGACAAAGTCTTTCCTCTCCAGGCACAGATGATGCCTTTAAACTGAGAACCACTTTCTCTCGCTGGGCAATCCTGCTGCCCTTCCAGGCTCTGCTACAACGGGCACAACCTGGTCCATGGAGTGAACTAGAAAAGCTGAGTAACATTTTTACTGTGCCTCCCCCTTATCTGGAGTTACGTCACCCCCACGCAGTCTTAACCAAATATTGAATCACCTCTGGAGGTGTTGGAAGGTGAAAAGGAAACTGCAGGAAACAGGGCATTCTGGCTGGAAGAGAAGCTTTCATTGGTTAAAACAGAAATCTATGGAAGAAATACAGAAAGGTGTCTTGGGGAAGAAGGTATCTGAAAGGCTGGAGGCACAGGTGAGAGCTGGGAGGAAAGCCATCTTCTCAGCAACCTCTCGATCAGGCGAAGTAAGGCGTATTCACCTAGAGAGATCTGAGTTAAATGGACTCATCTTTAAAATGTGACTCTTCATCCTAATGCTGCATGATCTACTGCTCCCTGCCTGTGTCACTGTTTCAGAGACTTTTGCCTTTCCTAAGAGTAGGTTTTGCGCCTTGGGAAAGTCAAGAATTGACACTTCATTGCCACCCGATGCAGTCTCAAGCTTGGTCAGGTTGTAGGCAGCGTCGTCCAGGGAACTGGGCTCTGAACCTGGTCTCAGGAAACCTCCATTCTATGCCTGGCTCTGAGACTGGCTCACTGTGAGTTCTTGGGTGGGTCCATTCTGTGCTTCTCTTAAAGGTGGGGCTAATAATTCTTACCTGCCTTTGCTAGAAGCTTTGCGATCTGTGGATGAGAGGCCTGTATAAGCACAATATAATTAATTACTGTTATTGTAACACTCTTAACAGTGATGCAAGAGCATGAGCACCAACCTCAGGGCAGACAGTTAAGAACCAGGACACAAATCCAAATTGGTTGTGGGTTCTACTCTTCACTAACCAACTGCACCAAGTGCAAACTCCTCAGGCATTTTAACAGCCTGAGTATGGAGTCACAGACAGTCCCCTGGGTACTCTGGTCTGTCTTGCCCCCAAGGTGATATAGATGGCTTCTTACGCCAAGAATCACAGCAATATTCAGGTTATTCCTTATCCTGAAGGACCAGTCACTTACCCCAGGTCAATTGTGCTTTAGGTTTCACAACAAAGACAACACTTGTAGCCCATACCATAGTAAACTAGATGAAGATTTATTAAATAGGAAAAGGGAATGAGAGAGTTATTTACAAGCTCAAAGCAAGCAAACATAGACACACAAATGAGTTGCTGCCTCAGGTTTCAGATGATAACATAGGCTTCAATAATCAGCAAGCTCTATTTGTCCTTTAGGGCTAACCCAGGCTAAGCAGCTGGGGATCTCTTGCTTATGCCTAGAAACACCTTGCCCCCACCAGAGTCCAAGCAACGCAGAGAGCCTTAGTTTATTTGGTTTGGGGTTTTATCCCCCTTCTCCATATGCTCTGAGCTGAAAACTCAGCTGATTAGAAGAGTCCACTTGCATGACTCCTCTTCACGGAGAGGAGAGCAGAACAATAAGGGTCTTTAGTCCTTTTGTTGACAGTTCCTCACCCCAGATGTGGGGAGCTTCCAGTTGTAAGATGCACCCATCTGGTATCTATGGGTGTCCTCTTTCATAAGGGGCGAACAATTTTTTAGAAGAGCAGCTCTTAACACTCAATGCATCTCTCCTGTCTGGCGATACATACGGTCACAGAGTGTGGCTCATAGTACAACCACTCAGATATTACATTACAACTTGAAACACAGATATTACTAGTGAGATTAATGCATGCAGCAACTCACAAGCATGCAATAGAGCAGGGATTGGCAACCTTTGGCACGTGGCTCTGCAGGGTAAGCAGCCTGGCAGGCTGGGCCAGTTTGTTTACCTGCCGTGTCGACAGGTTCAGCTGATTGTGGCTCACACTGGCCGTGGTTTGCCGTCCAAGGCCAATGGGGTTACAGAAAATGGTGCGGGCCAAGGGATGTGCTGGCTGCCACTTCCTGCTGTCCTCATTGGCCTGGAGCAGCGAACTGTGGGCAGTGGGAGCTGTGATTGGCTGAACCTGCAGACGCAGCAGGTAAACAAACTGGCCTGGCTCGCCATGGGGCTTACCCTGGCGAGCTGCATGCCAGAGGTTGCTGATCCCTGCAATAGAGTCTAAACACTAAACATTTTCTTATAATTCTAATACCTATTTTATCACTATTAACCTCCAAGTGAGCCAGACAGATTCCCACTATGTATCTGTTAGTGTCCAGCTGAGACATGGGGACTTTGGCATGAGCTGGACCCTGGCCTGTGAGCATCACAGCTATTATTCAATCTCATCAAATTACCTTTATTCAATGCTGCAGAAGATGTTTAAAATAACCTGCCAACGTTTCAGGGAATATTCCTTTCCACTGCCAATTTAGATGACCTGAGAAGCAAATCACTCTAGGTACGCTTCTACCCTAAGATACTCTTGGCTCCCAGTAATTTTATTCTTGAACCCTAATATAAACCATACCAATACCCCTGGGGAACAAAAATTCTTCTGGAGATTTACCCTTAACTTATTTTTTTTCAGTTTCCAGGAGTGGTCAGTGTCTTCCTGGTGCTTGCTTAAAATAGGCTGAAAAAAGCACATCTTTTGGCCAGTGTTATTTTTCTAGCACTGATGACGCACTCAGTGCTTTAGTCCAGCATGGTCACCAGGGCTGGCTTAGACTTGCTGGGGCCCAGGGCCAGCACCAAAGCCCAAGACCCACCGAAGCTGAAGCCCGAGCCGCACCACCTGGCACTGAAGCCCGAGGCAGCGGGGCTCAGTGCTCTAGTCTACAAGACACAAATACAGATCATCCTTCCTCCCTGCCCTGAGGAGTTGAGGTTTTACTTTCTTTTAAGGTGCTTAACAGGTGCAACATTGTCACTCTGTGTCCTCAACCACCTAAGGAGCTCAGAATCAGCAGGCCATTTGCTTTGGCAAAGATGCAATCTAAAATCTCTAGGGAGAAAGGCCTGAAGCAACAGTGTTCCATGACTTCCTAAATCTGAGTGTAGTGGCCAGTCCATTCCCGGTATGAAAATGAAACAAAAGAAACCACTGTTTGCCATTGGTTTTAAAAGTGGAATGTTTTAAATGTACTTTATCTTACAGTGTCCTGAGATTCCTCTGTGTATGATCTGCTGGGCTTAGTTGTCACAGGCCTTACTGGCATTACCCAGTGTACTGACACTGAAAGTTAGTGAAGTTACACCGGCATGAGAGACTTGGTGGTGGTGACAGAGACCTGTTAGTTATTTTACTAGACCAAACTGAATGCCTGTTTGCAATATATGAATACAGTAATTAAATAGCAACAGCATAAGTTAGCACTTATGGGCCTGATCTTAGTAACCCAACTAACATGAACACACAAGTGCATGTTTCAATGGAAATAGATTCACCCATATCACACACTGATCATGCTTTGGAGTCAGTCATGTTTCTTACACTGAAAGCTCTTCAGGCTAGGCACCATGTCTGCTTCAATATATAAGCTTATAGCACAATTGTTTATAGAGACGTCACCTAGGCCATCATTACCAAACATGGGGGCTCACATTTAGTGCCCCTCAAGCGATTCTCTCTCTTTCTCAGCCCTCTCTCTAGCTTGCACCTTGGGCCACACCAACCCCTAGTTGTCCTCAGGATCAAGGTGGGGAAGAAAGATGGCATGAGGCCACTTAACGGAACTCAGGTACATCTGGAGAGCAAACCCTGTATTCCCGGAATCTGATGCATTAGCAAAGTGGTTCAACTGTATCAGAAAAAAAGACATTTTAAATTCATACCTGTGACATTATCTGTCTACTTATCACAGTAGCTAAGAGTGAAAGGTCGCTGGCTCTACACATGTGCTCTAGAGGAAGAAGAAAGTACAACAAATCCTTTCCCACAGCACCCCTGTGCAAAAGCAGCTAAATTAGGATGTAAGTGCTTGAGGAAGCAAGAAAGAGTAGTGGGGCGATTAGTCCTACCAGCAGTACTTACCAAACAGCGGGGGCTTTGTCACGTCCTTGCACACTATGTGCCCTGGAAAATGCCAGCTGGTGAGGAAAAGCAGGCGATGGCTTTTGAAAGGTGTATCAAGACCTGCTCCTCACTGTGCTCATCTGGAGCCTTATGGAGAAATAACATTTCCCTTCACAACTGCTGGAGGGGCTGAATCCTACTCGTGGGCTCCACAGGCGCTCAAGACAATAATCTGGCCAGGAATCTTGCTTGGTTCATATTAAAAAGAAACAAAAACCAACATGCATGTGGCATTTGGAGGGCACTTCCTTCCAACAGATGGCTCAGTAGCAGAGGAAAAGGAACCAAGTGTTGTCCAATAAGCAAATCTAAATGCACCACAAAACCTATTTTCCTGTTCCCTAAAAATGTTTTAAATCAGATTTAGACAATTGAGTTTTCATATTTTTATTCACAGAATGTAAGCAGATGGAATGTTCTTACTTGTGGTTTCATGGCAACCAAAGGTGTGCTAGGTGCAAAGGCAGTATGTCCCGCTTCTGCTCTCTCTGTGCAGTGACATGACATTCCACCAGAACTATAGCAGCTGTGCAACACCCTAACCCAAAGAGCCAAAACCACACCACTAGCCAGGGTGGGTGCTGGGCTGCTTGCATTACATTCCCCAGTGTACAGTAGCATGGGGAACAGGTCTTTCCCCACACAGAGCCCAATCCTTCTGTTTCAGGCAGTGGTAGTTTCCCCATTCGCGTCAGTCAGAAGAGACAGAAATAAAAAGTGCGCCCACCGGTCCGTGTTTCTTTATGCCGATAAACACTTTGTTCTTTAAAAATAAAATAGGATCTGGGTCTCCTTTCACTCACACGGATGTAAATCCGGAGTAACTCCACTGAAGTTAGTGGTGTAAAACCTGCGTCACTGAGGGAAGATTCAGGACTATATACTACAGTTTATACATGCAGGTGAGATAGCTAGACATAAAACTACCCCAGCTTTGGGATGAAATTTGAACAGTGCGTGACAATACTGCACTACAGTGTAGGGCAGAAATTGAATACCATATTCTACTGAAAATGCGAGGAGAATTTAAGTAACAAAATGCAATATAATCATCTAATCATACTTAGCCACAGCAACTTTCTATGTTAACATACCGTAAATTCTTCTTAATATGAGAAAAGCACCATAGTTTGGAAACTCCTATTGATGTAGGTCCTATTACACCCTAGTGATTTTTAAGCCGAACAGCTATCTCATCTATTTGGGAGTTTTGTTTAAAATCTGTGGCAAACTCTTGCCCGTTGATTATAGTTTTACTGATCACTGGAATAAGGAGTTGTAGGTTTGGGCGCTAAATTCCTCTTACAACCCGCATTAAAACTTCCCATAAATAATATTTCTTTACGATTGAATGCAAATATTAACGTAAGAAAACAGAATAGAATAGGATAGTGCTTCAGTTCGAGGTTGTCTCTTTGTGTTTTGAGGACTCGCTCTGCATGAATATAAAGTGTAATATACACTACTGTACTCTTGGGAGGTGCCATGCCCTAGGGACTAGAGCGGTGGATTAGCAGGCAGGAAATCAGTTCAGCTCTACCACTGCGTGATTTTAAGCAAGCGACTTCTCCCTTCAGAGTCTCTTCCCCACCCGCTTTGCTTAGATTGTAAATTCTTTGGGCCAGGGACTGCCTCGCTTTGTATGTGCACAGGGCCCAGCCCAATGGGCTCCCAGGCTCATTTGAGATTGGGGCTGCTAGGCTGTGGCGCTGATGACCCTGGGAGTCCTCTGCGAGGCTCGCCCCCTTGCCCTGGTTTCTGCAGAGGAAAGGGCACAGTCAGGCACGGATCCGCTGGTATGGGGCCCGACCCCTGCACAGGGGGGCCGGGTACCCACTGAGGTCCGGCGCTCCCTGCTGGCGCAGCTTGGCGAGTTGGTTCTACCGTGGCTGCTCCTTCTCTTTGCTCGGGGGCGAGGCGCAGCGGCTGCCTTGATTTCTCTGCTTGTGTTTCGGCCGACGGCCCTAGCGCTCGCCCCCCGCCCCCCCCAGCACCTTGCTGAGAAATCAACAGACATAAACTAACCAACGCGCGAGGCTTTCCGTCTCCCACCCAGTGCTAATTACCCTGCGCTGGGTCCCGGGCAGCCACGCGCTCCCCTTGCCGGCGTCAGTCGGGCCGGATCGGGAGATCCAGACCCCGCCAAACCGCGCGCTCTGCGCCCCGATTCCGCTTCGCCTGCCCCGCTGCGCTCCGAGTGCCCGGGCAGCCCGGAGATGCCGCGTTGGGTTAGCGCCCAGGGCTTTCTCCAGCGCCCCCCGCGAGCTGCTGGGCCCTGGGCCTGAGCCCGGCGTGTCTCTCCGGCCAGGCAGCCCCGTGGGGGCGAGCCCCGCTCTGCCCATACCCCGGCCGGCACTGCGGGCTGCTCCACATCTTGCTCCTGGTCTCCAGCCAGCCCTGCCGCTGCAGGGAGGGGGATCAATCCACCCTCCTCCCCCCACGCCGCCAGGCTGCCGGGGGTAATGCAAGCCAGGGAGGGGGAATCAATCCACGCCAGCCTGAGGCTCCCGCCCCGGCGCTGGAGCTGGGCTCAGATAATCCCCCGAGGGGTTGCAAGCGCCCCGGCAAAGCCGGGTGCACTGGTGTAGATCCGCGGGTGATCGCACATTTCTCATCGGCAGGCGGCTGTCGGATGCCCCTCGTTACCTTCCTGCGTCAGCCCCAGGAACCCTATTGGCGGGGTCCGGATCTCCCGATCCGGCCCGACTGACTCAGACAAGGGGCGCGCGTATCTGCCCGGGACCCGGCGCAGGGCGTCCAACCTGATTCGCTGAGAAGCGTCCAAAGGATAGGGAAGCTGCGGTGACTCGAATCCGATTTACTGGCTCAGCCACTCTGGGCCAGGAAGGGTCTCCCGATTGCTGCTTCGTCGTTGCCAAGCCACACCGAACTAGGAACAAAGTCTGCAGAGACACCCAAAGGAGCCCAACATCTTCCAGGGAAGAAGGGCAGGAACATTACCAAGGGATGCTCTGGCTGGTTAGAATCACACTGTCTAGACCTCAAATCCTGAGCCCAGCCTGGTCCCACAACAAGTCATTTCACATAAGTAGTTAAATGTATTAGTGCTTTCCAGAGCTGAAAAATCAGAGCCAAGTCTCGAAGCTCTGGGGCTTAGGGAGCTGCCCATACGGAGCTGTTCCGACAAAGTTGGAAAGGAGCTCTGGTCCATGGCTGAGCGCCTGGGTGTTAAGAACATTCACATAATAATAGGTAATAATCAAGAAATTCAGGCTGACATTTGAATAAACTTGCGTTCTACTGGGCATTACTACTTGATGCCTCTATTTGCAGGTATTTTATTGGCTACATCACTGGTTCTTTCTTTCTTTGGTCAAAGACTTGAAACTAAACTTTGCATTGATCTCAGGATTTATCCAGCAGCGCATGGAAAGAAGAGTCGATTGCTGCTCCGTGTCTAGCTAATAGTGGCGGAGTGGGTATTTTGGTAGCCTGCTCCCAGTATCTGAATGTCTCAATTTGCCTGCCTAGAAGATTTTAAATGACAGATCTCATCTATTAATATAGAGTCGTTGGGACCCGAGTCTGCGGTCTGTATGCAGGTGAAACGCCTGTTAACTAACTGAAAAGCGACTGTTAACATGAACCGATCCGTTATGCTACTTATTTACTTAATTTAATTCCCCCCCTTTTAGGTGGGTAGCTGCTGAAATATCACGTTCCTTTCCCACCAAGTGCCTATTCTGCGGTTGTTGGGATACCGAGGAGTTTCCCGTATTGGGCAAATAGAGTCAGGAGGCGGAAAAAAAGCTCGGTTTCAGCCGCAGATAGAGACGGGCTACTCAGGCCTGGGCTTCTGAAACCCAACTGCTGATCACCGGTGCAACCAGCGCCCTGCGCGCTCGGCCGCGCCAAACACTACACTGCAAGGAAGGCGCTCAAACCCATCTCCCCAAACCCAGTGGCGGCCGTGAGCGCCACGTGCTAAAGGAAATATAACCCCACCCCCCCGTACACATTTTGCAATCTCAAAAACCTGGACAGATTTTTGTGCTCGATTTACACAGACCTAAATTCCGCCTGTGCTAGTGCAGGCGCGGGGAAGAGAATATACACCTACCTCTCCCCCTATGCCTGTGCGTATGAACAGCCAATGCGCGCGGGAACTGGCTTCATTTTGCACAACGATTTGTGGGTGATGCGACAAGCGCAGCCCCGGCAGCCTAACACCAGTGCAGCGGGAGCCCAGATGGAGGCAGGGATCTCTCATCTCTAACGATGGACCAAACCAGACAATCCGATCTATGCTGTAATCTTTGTCATTTTCCTCCTTGCTGATCAGGGCGGCCATGCAGTTTGCAACCGCTCCCTGCCAGCAGGCGTGTCCCAATTCGCATCTGGTTTCCTTGCTGGTTTCAATTAGACTAGTGCTCTAAGCCAGTGGTTCTCAGCCAGGGCTACCTGTACCCCTGGGGGCAAGCAGAGCTCTCCCAGGGGGTACATCAACTCCTCTAGATATTCGCCTAGTTTTACACCAGGCTACACAAAAAGCCCTGTCGAAGTCAGTACAAACTAACATTTCATACCGACGCTGACTTCTTTCTACTGCTCTATAGGCTATACACTGAGATGTAAGTACAATATTTATAGCCCAATTGTTTCGTGTTATAATTATATGGTAAAAATGAGAAAGTCACCAGTTTTTCAGTAATAGAGTGCGGGGACACTTTTGTATTTTATGTCTGTTTTTAAAATAGTTTTTAAGTGAGGTGAAACTTCAAATCAGACTCCTGGAAGGGTGCCGTAGTCTGGAAAGGCTGAGAGCCACTGCTCTGGGCAGCTTTTGAGTTACTTTTTTGTTTATGTCAGACAGATTTTTTTCTTAAGAAAACAAACAATCACTCAAAAAACCTTTTCCAGCGCAAAAACCCTCCGCATATTCTACCGCACAGCGAGATCTTTCTCCAGGGACTTGGGGGGTGGGGGATTTGGTTGGGAAATACGGAGCAGACTGATACTGTAGCTGTTAAATTTTCTACTCACAGGCCTTCTGGACAGACCGTATGCACACAACCCCCGGAAAGCTTTTACATGTACTCCGATAGGAAACAAGAATAACAAAGAAAACAAAAACTCCATCAAAGCACGGCTAGTGCCAATATAGTTCGTTTGAAAACCGGATGGCATAACATGGCCCTGAATTGTGTGGAGGGCTATTTAAAGGCAATTGCTGATGCTCGTGCATTAAAATAATAATACCGCTTGTTCAGACGATCACTTGCCCTTCAGTCTCTTCTCCTGCCTTGCATTCAGTGCGAACTCTCTCTCTCCCCGCTCGAGGAGAGGAGTCGGTTCGCCCTGTCCTTGCTGAAGGTAAAACAGCCCAAAGCGCCATCCTCCTTGTTGACTTGGAGCTCGCTTACGTTCAGTTTAATATTGTTTTTAATTAAACCTCAGCATCTCCACGGGCAAGGGCCAGATCCTGCACTCGGTGGGCGTCCCAAGTTTGTCGTGCGGGCGTGCCGGGTGCCAGCGGGTGTAAATCTCAGGGGGTGCTAATTCCAAAGCCCCGCAGGTTTAACATGCGCTAGGGACTGCTTTCCACGCGCGCCCGCGGGGTGTGCGAGGCAGCTGCAAAGCAGGCGTCACTGACATACACAGCACACTCCCCAAAGCCTCCTGCGTGCGATCCTTTTTCTGAAGACACAGACAGAATTGGTTTCTCAAAACTTAGCTTTCTCCCATATAAGCCCACCTATAGATGAGCTGATATAGAGAGACAGGTGTTTCCACACAGATCACCCCGGCGCGAGAAAATGCTCTAGCGAGCTAGCTAGCCAGCGGAAGTTTTGAGTCATCAGTCCCGTGTCTCCAGGAAAACACAAGTGCACCCTGCAGAAAGTGTTGGTAATTTTTCTCAAAGGGGGAAAAATCCAGTTTAGAAGGAAGGCGAGGAGAGTGACCAATGTTTCGTGTGCCTCTCTCGGAAAACCACCGTCACTGTAGCTATCGGGCCGGATTTCAGAAGGGAGCATCCCCCACAACTCCAGATGAAGTCAGCGGGAGCTCGCGGGGCTCGGCTCCTTTGGAGAACCCGGCCCACCATATATTTTCAGTTTCATCAACTCCACCAAAACTGAACAGGAGATTGCCGCTTCCCCCTGCCATCCCCAGATCTCCATTGCCTGGAGTTTGTGCATCGCTTACTACTTTGATGCACGGGATAGTTAAGGGCGGAAAACTGCGCCTGTCTTTTTATTTCCCTAGTGTTCCTCCAGTGAGGACAGCTATTTCTACAACCTCCGCGCCCCGCTTTAACGTTGGCTGCAGCTGGACCGATAACGGGCCCCGGGGAGCTGCCCCCCACGATCAGCCTGTGACCTGAATCCCAGCCAGGCCTCCCCCCGCCCCCGCCGCCCCTTGCAGGAGAGGACATTTGCTTTGTTAAAGACGGGATCTTTGCAGAGGTGCTAACAAAGTAGAGCGAGGACCCCGCACCCCCATCCCCACAAACCACACCGAGCCTTTCTCTGCTACAGCCAAACAGCTTTAATGTTTCCACAAGGACACCGGTGTAACTATACAGCACAGGGGCTCCCCGGGGACGCGTGGCAAGGGTCCACCCGACACCGAGGCTTCGCACCCCTGGCCCCTCTCCTTTAACTCTTACCCTCCACGCGGCGCCTGCCAAGGCCGGGGGGGTCCTTTCACCGAGCGTCCTGCTGCCTTCGCGGGGTGGCGCTAGAGGGCTGGGGGGAGGCAGCGAGGCTGGAGGGGAGCAGCTCTCTGGAGGCGGCCGAAGCCAGGTTCGCCGCGTGGCATTGCTGGAGCTCCTCGTTCCCCGGCAGCTCCCCAGAGGACACCACACAGTCTTGGTCAGCGTCATTGCTGTTTCCTCCGCCGCCCCCTGCTCCCCTCTTTTTATCCTCTTCCTTCTTCCACTTCATCCTCCGGTTCTGGAACCAGATCTTTATGTGTCTCTCTGTCAAGTTCAGCATGACCGCCAGCTCCACGCGGCGGGGCCTGGAGATGTACTTGTTAAAAAGGAACTCCTTCTCCAACTCCAGCAGCTGCGCTCTCGTGTAGGCGGTCCTCGTCCTCTTATTCTCCTCTTGCTCTACCACGTAGGAGCCACCTAAAGAGAAGGGAGAGTTAAAATCTACCCACCAGGGACTAGGACCCGGAGCGACGCTGGAAAGGCGATAGAATCTTCTTGTTCAGAACACAACCGGGGTTGGGAGAGGGGAGAGGCAGGGTTTTCCCCAGGCTTCCCCTTTTACTCACAGGTGAGCGGTTTAATGGACCTTGGATTCTCTTTCGAGATCCAGACAACACTGAAATCACGGGCGTGTGGGTGTATTTGGTTTTTAACAAAACAGACTGAGCCCAAACCCCAGCGCAAATCCTTGTCTGCATCCCCAAAGGTTTACAAATCCGGCCCAAGAAATTGAGAGGGGCGTATGGATTCTGCCCTTTAAAGAATGAAACTAACAAGGAAAAGGCATTCCAGGGCGGAGGTGGATTTTTAAGAGCCTTTCTTTAGAAACACCAGCACAGGCCGAAGACACTAGTCCGAAGCTGCTCCGCTTGTTACCTGTAAATCCGTTTTAGCAGGGCGGGCTCCAGACCCCAGCGCGACAAGCACGCGCGTGGGGCGGCACTTGCCGGCAGGGGCGGCAGATTGGGCCGGCGGACCTGCCGCAGTCACGGCTGCGCTCCTCCCGCGGCTCCAGTGGACCTCCCGCAGGCGCCCCTGACAGCAAGGCCCGGGGATTTTACTCGGTGTCCATACCACACAGCGCGTTTGTTACTAAACTGGGGCTGGTCCGGCGGCTGCGGTTGAGCAGCCCCACGCGCGTGCTTGTCGCGCTGGGGTCTGGAGCCGGCCCTGCATGCTGTACCATCAGTGTTTGAGTGCAAATCCCCAGCTGAAATCAAGGTCTCAAAACTAACGAAATGATATGCCCCCTTGGGGGAAAAATAACAGTGCATTTGTGACAATGGCTGATGGTTACTGGCATGGGGCGATTTGTAAACTTCATGCTTTTCAATATCGGAGCTGCTTTTTGAGTGACAAAACCACCCGTTTGGGTTTTTTTTGTAAATGAAAACTCCCAAACACCTCACGCCGCCTCTCGCCCAGCGCACAGACTTTCCGAGACTCTGCCACGCCGCCATCTCGGCTACTGTACGAAAGTGAGTTTCCCTCGGCACTGCCAGCCGGAATCCCGGGGTTTATAATTCGGGTGCAAAAGTTTAAATTTTTTTTAACCGCTAGACCCGGTCTAATTTAGAGGCTCCTCCTTCTTTCCTGGAGCACCCCAAACCCCTCTGCAGTCAATGGCTCGTGGCTATTTTCAGTTCACAGGAGTGCAAAAAATATTGTTGCTCTAGCTCAAAACCTCGACATCACTTTTGACTTTACAAAAGGAAAGGCAGATTCCTGGAAAGAGAAGTTTCCTTAATCGGCGGGGAATTTGCCACGGATTAATCCAGGGGTAGGTAACCTATGGCACGTGTGCTGAAGGCCGCAGGTGAACTGATTTTCGGTGGCACTCACACTGCCCAGGTCCTGGCCACCAGTCTGGGGGGCTCTGCATTTTAATTTAATTTTAAATGAAGCTTCTTAAACATTTAAAAAAACGTATTTACTTTACATACAACAATAGTTTGATTATATATTATAGACTTGTAGAAAGAGACCTTCTAAAAATGTTAAAATGTATTACTGGCAGTGAATCCTTAAATCAGAGTGAATAAATGAAGACTCAGCACACCACTTCTGAAAAATTGCCGACCACTGGATTAGTCCCTAATCCAGCCATCATCCCAGTCTTTTTACAAAGGTAAATACAATTCCCCAAATGCTGGACCTGAAAAAAGAAAAGTGTCTGTTGTATTCACAGAGACTATGTTCCACTGGGATATTTGAAGAGTCTCATTAAAAAACCACAAACAAACACAAACAAAACAAACAAGAACACTGGATCCTGCAGTCGTTACTCAGACAGACCTGGCCAGTGACTGAAATAGAGAGCACAGCCGGATCGGGCCCTAAAGCCTATTGCAAGTAACTAATGGGAATGTAAACTCCCTAGCATAATAACAGCTGTGAATAAACCTTTGTGTCTGGTGTCACAATTCATGTGCAAAACCCATCCGGACAGTCCTAAAGCAGATACCTAGTTCCTAGCCACCTCTCCCTTTCTCTGGGTGTTTGCCGGACGATGAGTATTGTATGTTGGTGTTCTAAGGCAGTACTGTTTAATTAATTCATTATTGTCGTTTTAATCAAATAGCCTTCACAGCACACAAGATCTTTAGGCATGAAAAGGGAAAAGCTACTGTCTAAATTAATTATTAATTATTAATTATTATTATTATTATTATTATTATTGCTTGTTATTATATACCTGGCGGGGGGGAGGGGGAGCACTAATACCGATTTAAATAACACCAGCCGTTCGGTTTTTCATGCCACTCATTGTTAAACGTCCATTTTTAAAGTTATTATTATTATTTTGCCCGTTATTATAAAACCAAAAACGAATTGCGTGCAGAAAAAAAAAATATCGTCCGGCTGAGTGAAACTCAAAGGAGCACGGACGTTTAGAGAGAGTGTGACCTTAATCCGTCCTTTTGCCTAGGTATTGCAATACCTCTGTAAAGAAAAACAAGAAGATTTTTTGGACACTGCTGCAAATACCGAAGCGTAAGTGAGTGTCTCCTACGGACCGTGCCTCAGTTGAAGTCGGTGCCATAACTCCGAGCAGGGCCTGGTGGGTTTTAAGAACTATGTTTCTACATAGGCAAAGCTCCCAACGGGAATTCAAGAGGAAGTTTGCATGAGAAATATGAGGGCAAGGCTCAGTTTTGCTTTTCGTGGACTTTGTAAATTCTAATTAAAAACCACTTCACATAATGAAGGTCCTTCCGCACTGACATCAGGAACCCCGGGGGTTATAATTCGGGTGCAAAAGTTTAACTTTTTTTTTAAAACCACTAGACTCGGTCTAATTTAGAGACTCCTCCTTTCCTTGGGCACCCCAAACTCCACCGCAGTCAATGGCTACTGGCTATTTTCAGTTCATGGAAGTGCAAAAATATATTGTTGTTATAATAACTCCCAACCTCATATTCACTTTTGACTTCACAAAAAGAAAGGCAGATTCCTGGAAAGAGACGTTTTCCTTAATCGGCCGGGAATTTGCAAGGGATTTGTCCAAATGCCATTGACTGCTATGGGAAAAGGCTCAAGCCCCAGTTGTTTACGGTTATTTGTATGTAAGATATTTTTGATCCCATATTTGCTTTTACCAGTCTATGTTAACGTGTAACAAGGTGACGCTGCAGATTTCCCCCGAATCTTTGCATCGCTAAGAATCGGGCCCGTTTGTAGGAGATACCATTGCCAATAACCAGCTACGCCATTAATACAAATGAACTTAATTCCAGATAGTTCTTAAGGAAGCTGCTATTTCTAAATATAAGCACTCATTCATTCATACAAATATACGTATATAGTATATGTAATGTGCATATACAGGTGTATATACGTACATTTACATAGAATACATACTATATGCAAATTACATAAACATGTGTACAGATCATGTGAGTATACATGTGTGTATACATTATGCATGTGTGTGTTTACATTATATATATATACACACACACACATATGTTCTGAACCAAGCTTTTATGTCAGAAGCTACTTAGATTAATTGAAAAAGTCAGTATGGGAGAATCTGTTAATGATTTTTAGGTTTTAGGGATCTCTCCCTATATTAAACTACGAGAAAAGAGGACGCATATCTGGTTTCTTTCTGTTTATTAAACGCATGTGAAATAGCTATGATTTTAGCCCAGATCAAAACCCCTTCGAATATATTTGCCCTTTAAATGGGGGAAAGGAAAGACGTCCATTTCTTGTAGTTGTTTCTTTTCTTTTCAGGTTGTCAGGGTAAGGAGCAAAGAACACAGTTTGATTCTTGTTTTCAATTTAACGTAATTACCAGGATATTTCACCATTATTTCAATATTTCCTTACCTTTTCAACTGTCTGTTTGAACACAACCATTAATGTAATATTTGCTGTAGAGGTGTGACAGAGAGTGCACAAGGCACAGGGCAAGATAACATTGTGCAGCGAGAGACAGAAATATTGTTCTACAACGGAACTTTCTGTCCAGAGAGAGTTTCTTCCTCCTGGTTGCAGGCAGCTAATTCAATTTGTGTATTGTGTCCCCTACCCAGGTTTAAAAGGTTTCCACAGATAGGCATAAGTAAGGCTAAAACAACCGCATACAGACAAAAATTGAACGGCCAGGTAGGCGGGGTTGTGGCGTTATTTATTACAAGATTTAGAGTTTAATATTACTTTCAAAATGTCTTTTATTTTACTCTGTATATTGTAAGGGCATTTCAGGAAGCAGCTTGGCTGTGAGCTCTGCGGGACATTCTGGGCTATCTGGTTTTTACACAGTGAAATCAACGAGGGGCTCTCAAAGCGATGGCACAACGTGGCCTTTTCGTAGGATCTGACTGCGAGTAACCCTGGGCATTTCCACTGGAAGTTGTCCATTTCCCATCCGGCGCTCCCTCTGCCCTGAGAGCACTGATACAAGTGGCAAAAACTGCATATTCCGGATCAGACCCTGAAGTTAATGGTACAGCTCTCAGGGTGAACTCCTGGCCCTACTGTAGTCAAAAGGCAAAACTCCCATTAATTTCAATAGGGCCAGGATTTCACCTTCACTGGCTACACATGGAGGAAGATGGGGGGGGGGGCTGTGTTTCCCTCTGCCCTTCTGCTAGGCATGGATCTCCGCCTCGCATTCTTTGCACACCCCGCTGACTGCCAGGGGAGTTTGGGGCTGGCTACCACGGGACAGTGTCCCAACAAATTGAATATTTCCCAGTGACCGCATGGAATTTACAACTAACAAACTGGCAGTGAGATCAGTATAAAAGCACCTGGTCAGGTGAGTTGAAACAGCAGCACCCTGTGTGTTTAGCTTAGATAAGTATCAACTTCAGCCTGATACTTAGTGCTAATTAGTTAATTAGTTTAATTAGTTAATATTTGTTCAGTGCTTTGCAACAGTAAAGAACTATATAAGGACTAAGTATAATTCCAATCGCTTTGCCTTCACCCAGTAGAAAACTGAAGGCAGTTGAGATTTGTTCCTGAGCTTTTCTTTCTGACTGATTTGAAATGCGATGGCTTCATTAAAGGTATCATAACTGGGTCCATATTTATATTATATAAGAATTGCCAGACTATACTATACATACAGGTTTGAAATAGAAAATGGACTCGTAGATCTCAGGACATTGAAATACATCCCCATTTAAAACTGGTGCTATTGCTAATGCCAAACTGACCCCAACACTTCCTAAAACAGGAATTTTATGGAAGTGGAAGAGAAGAAACATTTACAGGACAAATCTTGCAAGCCTGGCTTACTTCATAGTGAAACAGCTAACAAATGATAGGGAATTTCCCTAAAGTAATCACACACGGGGCTATCCCAAACGTAAGCTTCATTTAATAACCCGAAGGGGAATTATTAGTGATGAGAAGGTTTCCTTGACATTGTACAAGACAGAAAGAGAGGAAGCAACAGCAGCAGCAGAAGAAGGCGACTATCTTACCGGTCCATTGTCCCTTCCAGGCGTGAGATTTGGTGGATTTCATCCATGGGAAAGGCAACTGAACTCTAGGTTCCTCTAAAACCCCAGTGTCAGTCCCATCTGCAAAAGGAATAGCTTCCTGGTGGGGATGAGGAAGCTGCGGGTGATGAGGGTGGTGGTGATGATGGTGATGAAGATGGGAGACCCCTGGATCCTCTGTAATGGGAGGTACCTCGTAGGGTGAAATGTCTGGCGGGCTGCCTTGTTCCAGGGCACCTAAAGCACTAGAGTAGGGTGTCTGCTGCTGCCTGCCCATGTAGAGGCAGGCTGGGGGGTTCTGGTTATAATCCTGTGCCTGGGATCTCTGAAACGCACACGAATCCTTGTAGATCTGGGTCGATGCATAATACTGTTCTTCAGTGTTCATGGCTAGAAGGGGACCTTAGCTAGTGAAACATCAGGTGCTCCCACTCCGGGCAGGTTGTACGTCTGCTTTGACAGGTCCGCTTCACCTGCGGGAGCTGATGCTGAAACAGAGACGGGGCCGTCCGAGGGTTGCCTCCCCATAGGCTCCACTTCTCCCCACGTGAGCCTGCCTCAGCTCCCCATTGGGCGGGGCGTTTCCCATAAGAAGAAGCCCTCGGTGGGTGGGTGAGTTTGTTTCGCTTTCCTCGGAGGGCTGGTAGCGCCGGTTCTGCGGCCAGCATCTTCACAGTGCGGACACGTAGCGCATCACACCGGGGCATGTGTGCTGGGGGTGAAAGGGAGTGGGAATGAAACACCTCTTTGGGGGGAGGGCAGGTTTTTTAGAATCTGTTACTCACATCGCAGCGATGCATTGCGCAGTTTCTGTACCTACGGTGTGTACAGAAAGAGAGATGTAGGGGGCGGGGGCAGAGGGAGTCCGGGTGTATATTATAGGTTTCAAGATAGTGCAGGTGGCTGTGCTTTCACTAAAGTTTGTCTAGGCTCAATCAACAAAAAGTGCCCAGGATTGTTGAATTTTAAACCTCTAACTTGGGAAACCCTATCTCCGTGTGTGAGTTAGATTAGGAAGGCCACTCGCTGCTTATCACATTGTCACTTACTTCGAGGTGGGACTCAAGAATTCAAGTGATAACGAAAACGACTCCTTTCTCAAAGCACATTGACTAGCCTCTGGTTCATTGCCTTCCACAAACCGGGGAAGTCAGATCTCTGCGTTTTCAAGTGACTCTGTATATCTCTGTGTAACTGTTTCTGTCTAGGCACACAGACACATCTATCAGCAAAACCACACAGGCATCACATAAACACACACGGATATAGATATTCTCGCACACAATTAGATATGCGCAATTGATTAACACAACACACACAATATCACAGCCCTCTTCCCCAAATATTGAGGAAAATGTTGTCAGTAGGTAGGTAAATTTGCTTGAAAAGTTGGGTAGACATTCTGTGTCCTTTTCATGTTCACTCCTTATTGTTGTGTGTTGTGTTAATATTTCACAACCTCTTTGTAAGGGGTAAATCCTAACGTCCTTTTTTTTTGATGCAGTGCTATTCAATTGCAAAAAGCGCTTGTGTGTACTTGTGTGTATAGCTATATGGATGTGGTAGACCTATGTGAGAGTGTGGGCACACAGATGTGGATAGACAGAAGTAGGGGTGTGTGTTGTAGACACAGGACTGTGTATGTGTACGTTCCTTAGGGAAAAAGACCATCTGTGTAGCAATCTTGTGGCAGACACAGTGAAAAGAGGCAAAGATTTGCCTTCTCTGCAATCTTTCCCTGGCCTGGAGTGAATAAAGACATTGCTGGGTATTCGCTGCGGAAGACCACAATGCTATCAATATAGCGACCGATAGCGAACGCATTGATTCCCGACAGGGTAGTTTGGGAGACTTCTCTGCAGCTTGGCTGAGACGTGTTGACCCTTGGAGATAATGTGCTCTAAGCTGGTGCTGGTTGACTTGGTGACGAGGCTATGAGGAGGCGGAGAGCTACCGAAGAGGACAAAGATCATTTTCCTACCTGCTCGTGTTCTCGCGCGGACACACACACACGCGCGCGACTTACCTTGCACGCCTCGTCTCGTGGTGCATTTCTGCAAAGCGGGCTCCATGCAAGCGCTGCCTTGACTCCCCTGTTGTGGTTTGGTTCTAACACCAATCAAGGGGGGGGGGCGCGCAAAGCTGAACCTTACATCCTGTCCCTATCTCCCGGCGGGCCCACGGCGAAGGGGGCAGAGCTGAGGGCCCCGAGATGAGAGACACATTCTGCCTTTTGGATGGGGGGGGGGGGCTAACAACTGCCCAGGGACCCGGCAAAAAGCGTGCCTGTTATCAGCTGTTCTGTGCGTGGCAGACAACGGAAACCAATGCCACGGAGCCGAAAGGGGCTGGGCTGAGTAGATTGCTCAAATGCAGGGTTCCCGGGGATCATAAAACCTCCCAGTCCATTACATTTAAAATGAGTTTCCGCTATGAATCCATTCGCGCCCCCCCTCCCGCCCCGCTTAAAAAGCACACTGCGCGTTTGATTCAATATTGAGCCATTAAGCAATTGCTTTCCCAAGTCATTTAACAGCAGCTCTTATGGATAAATAAACAAAAAAGGCTGTAAACCAATTACAGTGCAGAGAGTGAAAAAAGGATTTTATTAGCGGGAATTACTGATAGACAGGGCTACTACTTTGGCTCCTCTCCCCCCACCCCAGCCTCTCCCCCAGCAAGAAAGCCCAGGCGCTATTTTAGAGCGGAATGCAAGAAGCAAGCTGCGGGCTTTGAGTCGTCCACACCCAGTGGCATTATGATTAGTCTCGAAAGAAACGTCTCCTCCGGTGGGTCTCTTCCTTGGCGGGTTTAGGTAGAAGCGGGATTGTCTGGTGTGAAAAGCCCAAGTTTCTGAACCGCTTAATGTCGCACTTTTAGGGCCCGGACCTGCGAACACTTACCCAGATGGGTACAACTTTAGTAAACGGGAGTTGCTCTGTTGCAGCTGGCGGCAGGCTGCTCACCAACTGCGGGACCAGAGCCTTGGCGTCTGACGAATATTCACCCACAAAAGCTCATGCTCCAATACACCTGTTAGTCTATAAGGTGCCACAGGACCCTTTGCTGCTTTTACAGATCCAGACTAATACGGCTCCCCCTCTGATACTTGGTGGGTTTGGCGGCTTTGGACTTGTGGTTCCCAGAATTGAGCTGAAAACAGAAATTTCAGCAGCGCCACCCTTTGCTGAGCTCATGCTCTGGTGGCCAGCTCTCTCCCAGCAGCAGGCCATAGTGTGCTACTGGCTTTTAAGCAGAGCTCCGCTCCCCAGTGACGCCAATGGCAAGGGCAGACTGGTGCGTCTTCGCCTCAACTAATTGCAGGCAAAGGTGGCTTCTCGCACGTAAACAAACTTCTGGGTCAGCTCCTATCGCCATGGTCCTTAATGGAGTTTTACCTTTGATTTCAGCGGGAACATGAGGATGGTCCCTTTGCGAAGTCACTTCTAAACACACACGCCCTTCCCCAAATACCAGTCCTTTTTCTAGGCTTTTTTCCGGAGGCCCATCGCGGTGGTAGCTGCTCAGAATGACCGTTTCTGTGCAGCGCTGGCAAACAGCCCTGACTCTGTGAACACCCAATGATGGTTTCACTTGGGCCATTCTTCTGCCCGGAGGTTGGTGTGCAGAGCAAGCGAGGCCGCGCGCACCGCCACAGTGGCGCACCAGAAGGAGAAGGCTGACGAGTCAAGCCAGGGCAATAAAAACCAAAGCAAATGGATTCATCGCCAGGTAGTGCCATTAACCACCGGTGTCTTAATGCGATACTCCCCCTGCAGCGAGCATTTCTAAGCAGAACAAACAACCTCCCTTAAAAGTAAATGAATTCCATATAATTTACAGCTAATTCTCCTTAATTCTGCCTTCATGAGCAGGCGATAAGGGAATGTTGCGCTGGTTAACAACAGCCCAGCAAACCGAAGTTCAGGAAAAAGGTCCCGGTTTTATTTCCAGCTGCGGTATCCTGGCCCTGTCTGGCTCCGGTGGAAGCCCAGGGCAAAGATCTCGCTGATTTCAAGCAGGATCACTTCGCTGATCCTAGCACGTTGGCAATCGCGATCGTCTCTCTGTTCTTCCGAGTCCCAGAGTGAAGAGGAGAAGGGAGATGAGCTAGGGGGTTTAGAGGGTGACTGTAGATACCCTCCTGCCAGGGAAACAGCGACATTTCCTTACCTTCCCATGATCAGAGGCTGGGAGGTTCTAATAAGACCCGTGGCTCTGGAATGAAGCACATTTGAGGAGGAGCAGAACCTCTGAGTCACTTGGGCTCGGGACAAATCTCACAGAAACAGCTGTTGAGGCGAGGATCTGAGTGCGCGCTCCGGAGGCATATTGCACACTCACGCTGCATCCAGAACTCCCATTGAAATGAACGAGAAACCTAGATTGATGAGAAATAATGTAGAATATTGACTAGCTTAGCAAATATAAGGTTAAGGTGAGTTGATCTCCTACAAATACCTAAGTATTGGGAATGTATCTAATGCTAGGGGGCTCTTAATTTAGCAGCTAAAAGCAGAGCAAGATCCAGTGCCAGAAAGCTGAAGCTGGGGGGGGGGGGGGAATCAAACCGGAAATAAGTGGCACATTAGACCTGAATTAGCCACTGGTACGCATGACTGAAGGATGTGGTAACTTCTCCTTCACTTGGAGTCTTTCCACCAAGACTGGGTGTCTTTCAAAAAGATATGATCTAGTGCAACTAGAAGTTATGGGCTTCACCTAATATAGGGACCTTTCTGGCTACAAAATGCAGCTCTGAGCACTTCAGTAAAAGCCATACACAGTTTGGGCACATGTATGAGTTAAACACTCGCCAGGTTTGGCGGAAGAGTGGGTATGAAAACCTGACATTTAAATTATGTACTACCTTTGATCCGTGTGCATGGCGCCCATAAACATCAAATGGAGTGCCAGCACAGACTGAGAACAACACAGAGATCCAGGTTGTATATTACTGTGGCAAATAAGAGTATGCCGCTTTGAGGAACCATCACTTTCTATGTATCCTTACTCACATGAAATTTGCTGTAAGGACCTCTTAGTAAGACACTGTTCTCTATTCTAAGACAAACAAACAAAACAAAACAACTAAATTAAAATTCAATCAAGGTTAAGAGTATACATCAGTATCTTAAAGCTAAAAAAATTACATAATTATAGAATTCTCTCAAAATCAAGCTTTACAAACCCAGAATTTCAGGTATACTTAAAAATAATGCAAACATGTGACATCATGCAAGAATCACACGATTATAATTAAGGCACGTTTGTGGTGCCATATGGAATTAAACTGCAGGTTCCCCCCACACACACACAATTGATTTCCCCGCTTCAGGGGGACACTACAGGACAGAGCTAAGGGGGATTTTAACAATATAATTCCAGAGCTTAACACGTTTGATCTTCTTTTTATATTTAACCTTAATGTAACGGGGTGCTTAGCACTTCTGAAAACCAGGCCACATGCTTAGGGTTGGGATTTTAAAGGTAGAGAAGTAACACAGGAGCACCAAAAATGAATAAATAAATATATAAAACCAACATAAGCACCAAATCCTATTGAAATGTAATGGCACTTTTGAAAACCCAATCCCAGATGCTTGAATTTGCATTTAGGAACTTAATATGAGGCATTGGCTTTTGAGAATCTTGTCCATGTCCCCCCAAGTAACGTTCTGATATCTATTAGTTCAAGCTATCAATAAACTGATTCCTTGAAATGTAAACTGTTCTGAACACAATTGGTTTATTTCTAGAAAATGTAACAGAAGCAATCTTTGTCTTTCAATGCAAATTATGTGTGATTTTGTAAATCAGTTCGTTCCTTTTTAAGTTACAGACTTATTATTTATTATTTTTATTATTTCCTCTCATTTTTCTGACTACCATCATAGAGGTGTAAAGTAGCAAGATTGGAGTTTTAATGATCCCTAGTTATAGTGATGTGATTGGGTTGTTTTCTGTTCATTAATATTGTAGGGCTCGGTGAACTCTCCTTAAATATCTGGTGTTGTTACTGTTTACATTTTGGCAGGAAAAAAATCAAATATGACTGGAGCAGATTAAAAATAATCCCCTTCTCCTCTCCCGTCTGTGTTCAAACCAATGCAGGGAAATTGTGGTAGAGAGTCAAAGCCCAAGGAGTGGGAGGAGGAAAGGATGGCTGGGAAATGGAGCTTTTCCAGGAATTGATTTTTAAAACCCCCACACTGCTATATCTAGAAGAAATGTAACCTCTCACAAAGCTGGTTAATTATCAATGACCATGTGAAAACAAAGCTGTCTTACCCTCTTAGAGCTGCGATAAAAAACCAGCGCATGAAGCACTCCAGCTGCCTTAAAGTAATACTGGATCATCAACGTTAGAGGAGTTTTCTGGTCTCCATCAACCTTCTATATACACCACACACTCTGTTACTTTAATTTGGTCTTTCAGGTAGATCTAGATACCGGCCCAGATCCTGAGCTGGGTTTGATGCAGTTTCTGTGTGCTAATTGGGTTTAAGATTGGTTGACAGTAGCTTAGGGATCATTGCCAGTTGGCACGGGGGCTGGGGCAGCAGCTGCAGGGTAGATAGCTTCCCTGTTTCTCCTGCACCGAGCATATTTCAAGACAGGAGAGAATTTGGCCCACATTCTTTCTACTTTCCTTGGTCTCTTCCTCTCCATCCCTCCTCATCTCTCTCTATGCAGTTATCATTATTTAACCCCTAATTGGTGGTGGTAAGTATATTGAGACACACCAGGTAAATAATGTATTACGTTGTAAGCAGAGATGAGTGGATATGACGAAACAGTTCGGTGACTTTTTACTGAATTCTTAAACAATTTCACTTTGCTAGGTTCACAAGCCTTTTTGTGTTCTGTTCCCACAAATATCCTATCAAATGAAATGCCTTGCAAAAATGTTAATGAGAACTGCAGATTTTAAATAAAATCTGCAAATTGGGGATAATACTTTCACCCATCCTCTGTCGGCTGTATGTAGAGTGTAAGCTCTTCGGGGGAGATTGTCTCTTTAAATGTGTTTTTACACTGCTGAACACAATGGGACCCTGCTCTTGGTCAAGGTCTTTAGGCACAACTGTAATACAGGTGTCATGGTAGCATCCCCTATAACTGAGGTTGCCTGACCCTTCCCATTATAAGACCCTGTTTTCAGTTGCTTATAACTTTTCTAAACTGAAATTTTCCATGCTGGGTGCCTGCCTGCTTTCTTGGGAAAGCTTCCTCTAAAAGTTTTTGAGAACAAAAAGCTAATAAAATATTTGTTTTGCCCACTTCTTTAAATGCTCAGAGCCATTTAATTGAGAAGCACTAGCTCATCCATGCTTTGGAGTGCGAACTTGAAATTTGGCGGGGATTCACCCTTGTGTCAAGGAGGTGCCTTTTGATGTTCTGTGAAAAATTGTCCAAATTTGGCCAAGTTATGAGCCTCTGAAAAACTGCACTTTGCACATGCTCTATAGAGTCTTGTTAAGAGTTCAGCAGCTAAATTCTCCAGTGTGCTTCCACACTGAGCATGCTACAACCCTGAATTGCAGGTGATGAGCTGGACTTTCCTGCAATTGTATCTGAGGGCCACTGTGCTGCCAGACACAGGAAATGAGAGCAGGAAGACTGTCTGTCCTGTGCTCTTAATGCTTGTTCTGCTGGGACTCAAGTAGCGTGGGAGAAGTTCCCTGATCTGAATGCACATGATGAGCCAGACCTGGGGGGATGATGGAGGGAGTAGAGAGAGACAATGAGTTTGTGGGGATGGGGGAAAAACTGAGATTGGTTGTTGGCTGACTGGATTGAGACTGGAACTGGCTGAGCAAGGAGCCAGGCGTGGGGAATCAATGGGGACAAGCAGGCTGAGTAGGGAGACAGGATTGGAAGCTGGAAGGGTTTGTAAGGAGAGAGATGAAGCCAAGGTGGTGATGGTGATGAGTCAGAGTGGGACTGGAAGTTGCTGGGGCAGGGAGTGACTGAGACAGGGCTGACAGATGGGTGAGCAAGGAGACAGGGGCTGGGATGAGGAGTTGGGTGGGGGAGCAAGGACTGGGACAGGCAGAAGGAGATGGTGGCAGAAGTTGAGGGAACACGGAAGACGGGTCTGGGACTAGTACAGAACACTTGCCTTTAGAGCTCAGTATGTTACCCAAGATTCCTGAGTCTCACCATTCCACTGCTGTCAGCAAATGTCTGTGAAAGCCACAGCCAAAGTGTGTGTCTCATCCTCTGCTAGTGACTGCTCCACAGAAAGGATGAGAATCTGCTACCACTGTCAGTTAGTCCACTAGCTGAAATGGCAGTGGACAGGGCAGTGGATCTAAAGTTCCCTTCTGAGAAAACATGGGAGAATATTTACGAATCCATATGGTTAAAATTCTGGTTTTATTCAGTTTGCTTTTCAAAAACCTAGGAAATTACACACACACAAATATGTCAAAAGAACATGATTAAAGTTGTAAAATCAAGTTATCAAAAGTTAGGAAATATCAGAATTAAGTTTGCTTGTGCAGTCTTAACTCAACCCCTTGCACATGTGCATTATGGTACAGTCTAATTAATTACATAATCATGAACTATTTTTTTCCACAGGATCCTTGCCTCATTTAGTGCACAGGATGGACAGCTGCTATCTTGATGAGCATCATAGAAAAGTCCATGAGGAAATTAATAATACTGCTTTCAAATCAGGGTTTGAATGCATTTCAATCTAATATTTTCCAAGGCTGGGTTTCATTTGTCTATATTTATTTATGTATTACATTAATACTGCAGTGCTGCCTACAATGACTCTAGTGCATGAGTACCAACCTCAAGGGAGACTGTTACAACCAGGAAACAAACTGCAAATTGGTTGTGAGTTCTATACTAAGATTTCACCAATCAATTATCAAGAGTAACCTCCTTAGGCACTATCACCACCTAAACATGGAGTCACAGACAGTCCCCTTGGGTACTCTGATGTATCTTGCCACCGAAGTGAGCATAACTTTGTGAGAGATGGTCCCTAACACATGGAATCACAACAATGTTCAGGTTACTCCCAGTCCCAAAGGTCCAATCACTTGCCCCAGGTCAGTTGCACCTTAGGTTCCACATCAAAGACAACATTTTTAACCAATCCTGTAATAAACTATATGAAGATTTATTAAATAGGAAAAGGAAATTAGAGAGTTATTTGAGGTTAAAGCAAGCAAATAGACACACAAATTAGTTACAGCTTAGGTTTCAAATGGTAATATAGGTTTCTATAATCAGCAAGCTCTATTTGTCCTTTAGGACTAACCCAGGCTAAGCAGCTGGGGATCTTTCGCTTATGCTGAGAAATACCTTCCCCATCTCCCCCCTGCCCCGAGTTCCAGCAATGTAGAAATAATCAGTTCCTTCTTGTTAGGGGTTTTATTCTTGTCCTGCTATGTGCTCTGAGCTGCAAGCTCAGCTGATGGCAGGAATACACTTGCATGACTCATCTTCACAGGAAGACGTGCAGAACAATAAAAGTGTTTTGTCGTCTTATTGATGGTACACAGAGAAATTCCAGTTGCAGTGTCCCACAATAGTCTGTCTTGGTATCAATGGACCTTTCCTTTTGGGATGGGGGTAATGCCTTCTGTTGAAGATCGGACCTTTGCCCTTATTAAATTCTCTCTCCTGTCTTGCTGATTTACAAAGTCACAAGACTCCCAATACAACCTCTTAAATATGGCTTACAGATGTTATAAGTGAGATGAGGGCATGCAGCAACTCACACTCATGCAATAAAGTTTAACTACCAAACACATTTTTTATAATTCTAATACCTAATGCACAGGTGAGCCAGACTGGTTCCAGCTATGTATCTGTCAGTGTTCAATTGAGACATGGGACCTTGGCATGAGCTGGCACCTGGTCTTCTTGTATCATAAATACATCTTAAAGAAGTGACCATCCCAAGTTTTACGTGCCTTTGCCATGATTTAAAAATACAATCCCATAACAAACCAAACAAAATCAACATCTTCTCCTTCTCCTTATGAAACCAGAATGCACTTTGCATACACACGCATTGGAGGTAATTTATTGGCATGCCTAGCTGGTAGCTCTACCAACTCACCATTCTCTTAAACACACACACCAGTTTTACATGGTCTTGCATGATCGTTTGAACATACATTGACTGTCTAAACCTTGAGAATGATCTTGTGTATCTAAATGCCATCTAATGTATCGAATGACAAGGACAAAGGAATTGATTGAATATCCTGTTCAGAGTGTCTAGATAGCTGAGAAATGCTGTTTCCTCAAAATTTTCAGTGAAACTCCACCCAGTAATCATTAACTAGGTCCAAGCTTAGGGAATTAACTGAAGGTTTTGAACAAGGCAGTCAAAGAACATTCAATGCAATTCCGCAGACTGATTAGCTCTGTTTAGTCAAAAAGAGTCGGATGGGAAGAGTCTTTTCTGACCTATTACAAATGTATTATAATTTTGGACACACACTACCTATTCTTAGAATCACACCTCTTGACTGCAAGAGGGTAGAATGGGTAAGTGTTGTTTGGTGAAGCACACAAGATGCAATAATTGCTTGCAATGGATTACGCTTTGAGTAATAAGACAGGTAGCCAAGAAAATATGGAAAGACCGTGGAAATAAGAAATTCCTGTCTAGTCAGTTTCAATTCCTTTGAATTTATAAAACTTGTTGTCCTTATGTGTAGGTGCCTGACAAATAGAAATACCTGCTGGAACAGAAATACCGTAATAGAGCTAAGTAATAGATAAACATTTGAGTGGAAGTGGTTATCTAGATAAGGGAATCTGCGATGCTCGACACTGCTTTGAGATGGGAGTAGGTCAAAGCACACTAAGGAGCTTTCAGTGCATGGCAGCAGGGTCCACACGGACACATAGTGTTCAGCAGGCCAGCACTGGGTAGAGCAACAGCGCAGCTTGCCCAGGCTAAGTGCTTGTGTAGGCAAGCCCCTAGTTCAGTGTCCTAACCACTAGACCAGGCTGCCTTTACCTCAGTGAAAATCAGGAAATCTCCAACTCAGTAACTGAATAATATAAATTTTAGCAGCTGAATTCAACCTCTTTAATGAAGTGAACCTCAAATGAAATCATCCTCTTTAGTGCTTAATTCATCTGTGCCCTGGCAGTTCATGTGATCAGCTACTTTACTGAGGAGCCAGGCACAAGCGCAAGACTGGGTAAGAAAGCAATTAGTGGTTTATTTCCTTTGCGCATTGGCAGAGACACCTGTGTACAAGGAAGTTCTGGCAGCGGCACCATGCTAAAAAGCTTTCACATAAAATTATATAGCCAGACAAACAACATAAAAAGCCAGATTGCCTGATAAACAAATAAAATCTCAGCAATTTGTATGAAATCACCCCACTTAGACTCCTGAAGCTTGAAACTGCTGTGTGTTTTTCCCCATTAAATTGTTAGGATGCTCTGTGCATAAATTGTTATAAATTCAGGCATGTTTGTATTGTTTTAACAGCCTAGATGGGTCTAACTCTTTACCTTGGATGATGCATTAGATTTGTATAAAACTGGGGTGCTGTTTAATGTTGCAGCCACACAACCTTGCGTTGTGATCTCAGTAATTTTCACAAGCTAAGCAGGCCTTGGGTAGATCAGGAAGTTGATGCAGAAATGCTATGGGTGATTCAGTAGGAGGCACTTCTTTCTTTAATTCAGGAATAAGCCAATACCCAGCATGTTCTCCTGGCACGCTTTCCCAGGTCAGGTATAAAGCTAAGGTCATGACAATTCTTCGTCAAAAAACATTGCATGTCACTTCTCATAAGAGATGAAGTATCAGCTCTAGTCGTCTGGGCCAGATAATGATTTGAGTAATTTCATTTCACCTGCTTAAATCCCCCTGCAGGTTAAGCCATGGCAGTACTGGAACAAATCCATGCTCAGCGAGGACTCCACAGGTGTCACTGTGACACATGCCATGGTTACGAGGAATTTCACAGTGACAGCAGCCAAAGAACTCTGAGGCTTCTGCTCACATGCACAGGCCACTCCCACTTGTGCTAAAGGAGGATCCCCGTGGTGCATGTGCAAACCCACTGTTTGCAGGTTCTGCCGTCTGTTACATTTGTGCGACCCCAGCGTCTCCAGTGGTGTTTTGCAAGCACAACTGAGGGTGGGATTTGGCCCCGCAACTGGAACTCAGGGTCAGATTCTCTCTTACATGGGCTATTCCCACTTCAGCTGAGTTGTAGAATTTGAGCTTACCACCCATGGAAGAAGCCAGGGTTTCACCACCTTAACCCTCAGATAGCCTGCGACCTACGTGGAGCTCAAATATTCTGCTGGAAGACAGAAACAGAGAGAGCCTGGTAATAGAGAGCCTCTGTGTGTAGAGATGGTGCTATGCTCAGACCCCATAGGGCACTGAATTTCTAGGGCTGCCACCATCTTCCGATATTAGCTGGGAGTGCACCATTGCAGCTCAGCACCTTCTCTCCACCAGCATAGTTTGGGGTGGGGTTGGTAGCTGATCCTTTAAGGACAGCAGCAGCCAGATGCTACCAGCTCATAGAGACATCAGCATGGCTCTGGATTGGCTTCTCTCAACCCCAGCACAGCATTTGAGCGACCTGCTCCTTTCAGATCATTCCTCCCACCTGCAACCAGCAGCAGTGCCTGGGAACCACTTTACCAACAGAGCTCCCATAGGCTGGCCATCCCCCTGCCCTTCAAGCTTTCAGCAGGGGAGGCCTAGGAAGCCAAATGCAGCATCAATGTAGTGCTTTTAGCGTAGACCTGCCCTTAGCTGCTGGGAGCTGCACAAGCAAGGAGGGTCTGCTCCCACCTCTCCACATCACCTGTGAGATGTGTATCAGCTCTTTTTGTCAAGCTGCCTGCAGCGACTCCATGGCATGAATACCAACTTCAGGGCAGACTGTGGAGAAGCAGGCCCCAAACCGGCTGTGAATTCTGTACTTAGATTTCACCAATTAGTTATCAAGTGTGAACTCCTCAGTCTCTATAACAACCTAAAACATGGAGTCATAGACAGTCCCCTTGGGCACTCTGATCTGTCTTGCCCCACAGGTAAGTTTCCCTTTGTTATCCCTTACCCCATGAATCACAGCAATATTCAGGTTACTCCCAGTCCCAATGGACCAGTCACTTACCTCTGGTCAATTGCACTTTAGATCTCACATCAAAGACAACACTTGTAGCCAGTCCTATAACAAACTATCTGAAGATTTATTAAATAAAAAAGGAAACTAGAGAGTCATTTATGAAGTTAAAGCAGGTGAACATACCCACACAAATGAGTTACAAACTTAAGTTTCACAAAGTAATAGAAGCTTCTGCAATCAGCAAGTTCTGTTTGTCCTTTAGGGCTAACCCCCAACTAGGTGTGTGACTTATGTGGGACATTCTTACTTATGCCTAGTAAAACCTTGCCCCCAGAGTCCAAGCAGCATAGAGACACCATTTCTTCTTGTTAAGAGGTTTTATTCCCCTCCTCCCATGTGCTCTGAGCTGCAAACTCAGTTGATGGGAGAAATCCTCTTGCATCACTTATCTTTCGTGGGGTGGGGGAGGAGAGCAGAGAGACAAAGTCTTTTGTCCTCTTTAATGTTCCACACTAGTCTGTCTGGTGTTGATGGATCTTTCCTGCTGGGCAGAATGTAACACTTTCAGTTGCAGATCGGCACTTCACAATAGTCAATGTCTCTCTCCTGTCTGGTGATTTACATAGTGACATCTGTTTAAATATTACCCTGCAACATGGCATGCTGATGTTATAAGTGAGATTAGTGCAAGCAGCAACTCACAAGCCTTCAGTACAGTCTAAACACCAAACACATTCTTATAAGTCTAATACTTAGTGTAACAACACTAACACACAGGTGAGCCAGACTGATTCCAGCCATACATTTGTCAGTGTTCAGTGAGGCCTGGGGACCTTGGCATGAGGGAGCACAGGGCCTGCCAGCATCACTCTGTTCTCCCATTTTCACTGCCTCAGACGACAGGCCCAGCTGTACTGCCTGTCCCCAAGTTAGCTTGGACACTGACAGTACTTTTTCTGAAAAGTAACTTGTTTAAAACCATACATATCAGACAAGCTTGTACATGTTCCTCCTCACTGCTACTAAGGTCACAACCTGATTCTCATATTGAGCCACGCTAAAAGCTTCCATGCTTTCTCTGGGCTCTTGCTGCCTTTGGTAAGAGCATGCTCACTGCGGTATTACATTCATTTTTGGACTGGAAAGCTCATCAGACTTTTTAAGGCTTGCGTCATGGTTCTTTTTATCTCTTTCCACAATGAGGGCAAATAGTTTATAAATATTTCAGCATCACTCTCGTCCACCACAATGAGTGAATGAGCTGACCCATGCATCACCACTGTGGGTAGGGTTTTCAAAAGCACTCAGCACCGGCTTAATTCTGCTCTAAACAAAATCAGTGGCAAAACTCCCATTCACTCAAGGGGAGCAGACCCAGGCCAACGATGAATGCTTTTGACATTTGCCTGAGAATGTGGTTGACTTTTCGGAAATTCAGAACATGGATAATGTTTTTGCATTGATGTATTGAGCGGGGACAAAAACATTCTTCTCCCATTTTTGAAATTTCATTTCAACTTCTGTGTTGTGCCCAGCTCTAGAATCTGGGGAAGGGCTCCTCCCACTTACGTCATTCTGCTTATCAGGCTGAAAGTTTTATGGAGGGCTGAACTTTGGCATTTTCTTTACCTCTTAGTCATGCTAGTTCATGGCACAGCAACTTTTGACACCATATCATGTGACGATGGTAAAGAATCAAAGAGCGGTTTTCTTTTAACACTGAACAAGGAACTTTCTTAAAATAGTATTTTCCCAAAAACTACATTGTCTCTGTGCTTCACTGTAGAGCTTCTATCTAGAATTTTGGCCAGCCCCCTTCTGCCAGACTTCCTACTACAGACTGAAAAATACAGTACATATATCATCACATACCAGACAAAGGCTGGGAATCACTGATGTAAGTGAAAATGTTACTGTTAAACTGTGGAAAAAACATAATGAAATGGTAAAGGATACATTGCGTTAGGTGAGCTAAAAAATAGACTTGGAAAGCTTGCTACCATTGCTGGCAATAATATTCAAAGATTGCATGTTAAGCTCACGATAATATGTATGCGTGCAATGAATAGCAATAGTTTTAGAAGATTATTTTCAATAAGGGATTGCTGTGTTTAATTGTGTATCAACCTGAGCCTTCACGTCCTCAGTTTCGTGCCTTGGACACCGAGAATGAAACCAAATTCATTGGATAAATAATTAATTAATAGGTTCAGTGCTTAGTCATGTGAGCGGTTCAGCTGAAGTCAATGGAACTACTGAGGAGAGTGATACACAGTGTGAGTACGGATTGCAGCATTTGGCTCGACAGGAAAAAAAGCCCAGTCAGATCTGACCCTCAGATTCCACTGATGCCATTTGTAAATCAGGACAAAGACATTCACAGTTACATTTAATAAAAGGTAAATAAAACAAAACCTTACTTGCCGTTTAGTTGAAAGAATACACCCGGACTGGCAAATACGCTATTAAGTGAATTGTATCGCCTGGGCACCAACTGATTTATTGTCCCTCAGTTTTCGTTTATAAAACTGACAAAGTCTTGGCTGATAAATACTGATATATGTTAAATTCAGCTGGCTTATGATAAAAGTTGCTTGCCAATCGGCGACAGCTGGCCGCCTCAGCAAACACACCATGTAGCTACCTTCACCTCAGAGGAATGTTAATTGTTATTTGATATAATAAAGTATGTTTAAGGTCCAAAGGAAAAAAGCAAGAAGGTTGAACTCAATAAATACATAACACTACTAGGGCACAATGCCTATAACTTAATATTTGCTACCAAATACGTGTAGGAGTGATACCTTCTTCAACCTAGCTGGCCAGGCCAGTGCTAATGGTTGTATAATAGAGGTCAGATAGCTCTCTCCTAACGATACTTCAACACTGACAGCAAACCATTGTTACACTATCGCTCAGCAGATTATGAAAGGAAAGATGGGCTTGTGGTGAAGGCATTAGACGGGGACTCAGGTGATCTGGGTTGGGTTTCCAAATGGGCTAGAGGTTTCCTGTGTGCCCTTGGGCAATGTATCTTAATTTTTCTGTGCCTTGATTCTGCCTATGTAAAATGTGATACTTCCTTTATCAGTGTACTTAGAGTATAGGATCTTTGGGGCGGGGACAGTCTCTTATTATATGTTTGTACAGCACCTGGCACATTGAGGTCCTGATCTTGCTTGTGGCCTCTATTGTAGCACAGATAAATAAATAAACAAACAAAAAAGAAACATTCCAACCTGATTACGTCACAAAAGAGAGATCAGATTCTGATCTCGTCACTTGAGTTGAGTACTCCTTTATCTCATGTGTAGTGCCACTGCATTCAGAATCTGGCCCTAGATTTGCTTCCATTATTGCTGTACTGTATTTCAGCAGGACTGTTCCGGGAAATGCCCTTCTGCCAGCTTGCTCTGAATGCCACATAATTTGCACACACAGTGAGCATCAGCACTGGGGAAATACCACATCATTATTATGTAACTGTACAGCCACATATGTAGAGCCCTGCGTGGATACAAAGTTTGTACCTGCATCTGATCCGCAACCCACAAAAATGATTCGTGGCTATGAAGAGGATATCTGTGGATTTGCAGGGCTCTACACTTATGCTATATGTGAGCTGGGGGAAATCTCTATTTGAACAATGATTTGAATGGTTTGGACTAAATATTAAATAACTAGGCAGCAATGAAAATGTTCTACCCTGGAGCATTCTGGTGAGATTTTTCTATATTTATTTATGCACAAATCTGCCCCTTTTCTCCTGCTCTGAGGAGCTGTAGGAACTGAAAGGCAGCTGGAATGGTGTTCCACTCTGCAATGGCAAGGGGAGGCAGTTGTGCAGAAGCAAAGCTAGACATTTAGAGCCAAATGCTGACCCCGCTGGGTAGTGAGTGTTTGCAATATGCCAACTCCAGAGCAAATAGGAGGGCCCTACTCTGGTCCTTAGCAGCCATGGAGCTGGATGAGTGTGGTGAAGAATGTACTCTGCCTTGTGGAAAGAAGTGGCAGAGTTCACTCTCTGGAGCTCCAGGAATAATTCTTAGGGTGTGTCTACACTTAAACCACTCCAGCTGAGCTGCTGTAGCCCTACCTATGCCCTAAGTGTAGACCCTACCTATGCTGAGGGGAGGTAATCCACCTACGCTGATGGTGTAGGGAATCCACCTCCCTGAGAGGCAGTAGCTAGATCAACAGAAGAATTATTTGGTTGATCTAATGCTGTCTGCACTGAAGGTTAGGTCAGCATACCACATCTCTCAGAGATGTAGATTTTTCACTCCCTGAAAGAAGTACCTATAAGATATACCGATCTCATAGAACTGGAAGGGACCCCAAAAGGTCATCAAGTCCAACTCCCTGCCTTTGCTAGCAGGACCAAGTACTGATTTTGCCCCGATGGCCCCCTCAAGAATTGAGCACTCAACCCTGGGTTTAAGAGGCCAATGCTCAAACCACTGACCTATCCCTCTCTTTGTACATAGACTGTAAGAACATAAGAATGGCCCTACTGGGTCAGACCAAGGGTCCATCTAGCCCAGTATCCTGTCTTCCAACAGTGGTCAGTGCCAGGTGCCCCAGAGGGAATGAACAGAACAGGTAATAATCAAGTGATCCATCCCATCACTCAGTCCCAGCTTCTGACAAACGGAGGCCAGGGCAGGGATTGGCAACCTTTGGCAAGTGGCCCATCAGGGAAATCCGCTGGCAGGCCGGGATGGTTTGTTTACCTGCAGCATCTGCAGGTAAGGCCGATTGCAGCTCCCACAGGCCATGGTTTGCCATTCCAGGCCAATGGGGGCTGCAGGCAGGGCTGAAAGTAAGGAGGTACGGGTCGGTACGACGTACTGGTAAAAAGTAGCTGCCGGTACTGGCCCGTATAGCTGACTTTAAAGTGCTGCTGCAGCAAAGGACCCTGCTCGTCATTGCCCCTTTTGCCCCCACCCTCAGGCTGCCAATGGAGGGGGGGGACAAAAAGAGCAGCTGTCCCAGGACTGGCGATTTAAAAGGGCTCGGGGCTCTGGGCCCTTTAAATCACTGCTGGAGCCCTGGGTGGTTCAGGTCAGGCAGCGTGGATGGGCTGGCTGGGGGATGCTGACCCCCAGCCCCGCCCCTTCTGGGGGGCATAGTCAGCTCCTGTACCGGTAAGAGTTCAATTTTACTTTCACCCCTGGCTGCAGGGAGCGGCGTGGGCCGAGGGATGTGCTGGCTGGCACTTCCTGAAGCCCCCATTGGCCTGGAACGGCAAAGCGTGGCCACTGGGAACTGCGATTGGCTGAACCTGCGGATGTTGCAGGCAAACAAACCATCGCAGCCCGTCAGCAGATTTCCCTGATGGGCCCGGTGCCAAAGGTTGCCGATCCCTGGGCTAGGGACACCATACAGAGGCTAGGGACACCACGCTGATGAAAGTTCCCAGTGTAGACTTGTCTTTACAGTGTCAGCCAAAATTCCTCCAGGGGCTCCCACTGCAGAAAGGCTCGCTCTGCACCCTCCTGGGGCTATGCCTTGAAAGTGGAACACAGCCCTCAGTATTGGCTGTGTTAAAGCTTCTGTAATTAACTTATTTTGCCTTTCCCTCAGTTTTAGAGGCAAAAAATATAACTGTCTCCTTAATGAAAAAGCAATCTCCTTTCATTTTTTTCTTTTTGCAGATTGTTTCTCTTATTTAGGAGTGACACATTTAGGCCACAATGCTGCAAAGATTTACGTATGCTCTTAGCTCTTTGCATGCATACTAGTCTTTGCAGTCTTGTGGCCTTAATCTCTATTTTAGAAAATTCATGCATGTCTTTAAATTCCACAAATACAGTGAGGCATGATTTGAGATGTTAACTATATCTAGGCCTGGTCTACATCTAAATAGTATCATAGAATCATAGAACTTAAGATCAGAAGGGACCATTATGATCATCTAGTCTGACCTCCCGCAAGATGCAGGCCACAAAAGCTGACCCACCCACTCCTGAAATAATTCTCTCCCTTGACTCAGATGTCGAAGTCCCCAAATCCTGATTTAAAGACTTCAAGTAGCAGATAATCCTCCAGCAAGCGACCCCTGCCCCATGCTGCGGAGGAAGGCGAAAAACCTCCAGGGCTACTGCCAATCTACCCTGGAGGAAAATTCCTTCCAACCCCAAATATGGCGATCAGCTGAACCCTGAGCATGTGGGCAAGACTCTCCAGCCAGACACTCAGGAAAAAGACTTTCAATATCCCAACATTGACCCTCGGTACTAATTACCAGTGGTGGCACGTTATTGACCTATTGACTAAATCGCGTTATCCTATCAAACCATTCCCTCCATAAACTTATCAAGCTTAATCTTAAAGCCAGAGAGGGCCTTCACCCCCACTGTTTCCCTCGTTAGGCTGGTCCAGAATTTCACTCCCCTGATGGTTAGAAACCTTCGTCTAATTTCAAGCCTAAACTTCCCGACTGCCAATTTATATCCATTTGTTCTCGTGTCCACATTAGTACTGAGCTGAAATAATTCCTCTCCCTCCCTGGTATTTATCCCTCTGATATATTTAAAGAGAGCAATCATATCTCCTCTCAACCTTCTTTTGGTTAAGGAAAACAAACCGAGCTCCTCAAGTCTCCTTTCATACGACAGGCTTTCCATTCCTCGGATCATTCTAGTGGCCCTTCTTTGTACCCGTTCCAGTTTGATTTCATCCTTCTTGAACATGGGAGACCAAAACTGAACACACTACTTCAAATGAGGTCTCACCAATGCCTTGTATAACGGGACTAGCACCTCCTTATCTCTACTAGAAATACCTCGCCTAATGCATCCCAAGACCGCATTAGCCTTTTTAACGGCCACATCACATTGCCGACTCATAGTCATCCTGCGATCAACCAGGACTCCGAGGTCCTTCTCCTCGTCCGTTACTTCCAACTGGTGCGTCCCCAGCTTATAACTAAAATTCCTGTTAGTCATCCCTAAATGCATAACCTTACACTTCTCACTATTGAATTTCATCCTATTACTAATACTCCAATTTACAAGGTCATCCAAATCTCCCTGGAGGATATCCCGGTCCTTCTCAGAATTGGCAATACCTCCCAACTTCGTGTCATCCGCAAACTTTATCAGCCCACTCCTACTTTTGGTTCCGAGGTCAGTGATAAATAGATTGAATAAGATCCTACCCAAAACCGAACCTTGAGGAACTCCACTGGTAACCTCCCTCAAACCCAACAGCTCACCTTTCAATATGACCCGCTGCAGTCTCCCCTTTAACCAGTTCCTTATCCACCTCTGGATTTTCATTTCGATCCCCATCTTTTCCAATTTAACCAGTAATTCCTCATGCGGTACCGTATCAAACGCCTTACTGAAATCAAGATATATTAGATCCACCGCATTTCCCTTGTCTAAAAAATCTGTTACTTTCTCAAAGAAGGAGATCAGGTTGGTTTGGCACGATCTACCTTTCGTAAAACCATGTTGTAATTTGTCCCAATTGCCATTGACCTCAAGGTCCGTAACTACTCTCTCCTTTAATATTTTTTCCATGACTTTACATACTACAGATGTTAAGCTAACAGGCCTGTAGTTATCCGGGTCACTTTTTTTCCCCTTCTTGAAAATAGGAACTATATTAGCTAATCTCCAGTCAAACGGTACAACTCCCGAGTTTAGAGATTCATTAAAAATTATCGCTAATGGGCTTGCAATTTCACTCACCAATTCCTTTAATACTCTAGGATGAAGATTATCCAGGCCGCCTGATTTACTACCATTAAGGTGTTCAAGTTTGGCTTCTACCTCGGATACTGTAATTTCCAACCCCGCACCTTCATTCCCATCAGTCACTCTGCCACTATTCCTAAACCCTTCATTAGCCTCATTAAAGACCGAGGCAAAATATTCGTTTAGATATTGTGCCATGCCTAGTTTATCCTTAATCTCCACTCCGTTTACAGTTTTAAGTGGTCCCACTTCTTTTTTGGTTTTCTTCCTATTTATATGGCTAAAAAACCTTTTACTATTGGTTTTAATTCCCTTCGCAAGGTCCATCTCTACCCGGCTTTTGGCCTTTCTCACTGCATCCCTACACCCTCTGACCTCAATAAGGTAGGTTTCTTTGCTGATCCCTCCCATCTTCCACTCCTTGTACGCTTTCTGTTTTTTCTTAATCACCCCTCTGAGACGCTTGCTCATCCAGCTCGGTCTAAAACTGCTACCTACGGACCGTTTTCCCTTTCTCGGGATACAGGCCTCTGACAGCTCCTGCAACTTCAACCTGAAATAATCCCAGGTGTCTTCCGCCTTTAGATCCCTAAATATGTCAGTCCAATCCACTTCCCTAACTAATCTCCTTAATTTAGTAAAGTTAGCCCTTTTGAAATCGTAAACCTTAGTCGCAGATGCAATTTTGTTTATCCTTCCATTTATTTTGAACCGAATTAGCTCATGATCACTCGAGCCAAGGTTGTCCCCTATGACCATTTCCTCAACAAGGTCCTCACTACTCACCAAAACCAAATCTAAAATGGCATCCCCCCTCGTCGGTTCAGCAACTACTTGATGAAGGAATTCATCAGCTATCACGTCTAGGAAAAGCTGAGCCCTAATATTATTACTAGCATTTGTTCCCCAATCTATATCCGGGAAGTTAAAGTCTCCCATGATCATACAGTTCCTATTGGTATTTACCTCCTTAAAAACATTAAAGAGTTCTCTATCCATATCCAGGGTAGATCCCGGTGGTCTATAGCACACCCCAATCACTATCCCAGGGGAGGCTCTAGTAGTTTTCTTCCCTAATGTGACCATTACCCAAACAGACTCCGTATTATCCATTCCATTACTAGTTATTTCATTACAGTTTACCTCATTATTGACATACAATGCTACTCCCCCACCTTTACCTTTGTTTCGGTCTTTCCTAAACAGCACATACCCTTCCATACCTGTACTCCAGTCATGACTACCGTTCCACCATGTTTCGGTTATTCCTACGATATCCGGTTTCAATTCTCGGACCAGGAGCTCCAATTCCTCCATTTTGTTACCTAGGCTTCTCGCATTGGTGAACAAACATCCTAATTTTTGCTGTTTGGCTTCTCTCACCTTTGTTACCCAATTTGGTAGGGACACAGTACCACCAGTATGACCTATTGGTCTAGTATCTATCCCCCCCTCTTCCTTATGTCCAAACCCCTCCCTCTGGCTATATCCATTCTTATCCTGTTGTCCTCCCTCTCGATGTTTAAATTAGGCGTGGAGAGTGCCTGGACATCTCCCAACCATCTCCCCCCAAATGTAGTACATTGAGCTAGCTACATTGCTCAGGACTGGGAAAAAATTTGCACCCTGTGAGATGTAGTTAGGTCTAGCCACCAACTCTCAAAGAGATTAGGGTGACCAGATGTCCCAATTTTATAGGGACAGCCCCGATTTTGGGGTCTTTTTCTGATATAGGCTCCTATTACCCCTGACCCCCTGTCCCGATTTTTCACACTTGCTGTCTGGTCACCCTAAAAGAAGTAGATTACCTACATTAATGGAAAAAAACTCAGCTGATGTAGCAGCTGTGTTAGTCTGTAGCCATAAAAAGGACAGGAGCACTTGTGGCACTTTAGAGACGAACAAATTTATTTGAGCATAAGCTTTCGTGGGCTACAGCCCACCGATGAAGTGGGCTGTAGCCCACGAAAGCTTACGCTCAAATAAATTTGTTAGTCTCTAAGGTGCCACAAGTGCTCCTGTTCTTTTTTCAGTTGATGTAGGAAGTTTCTACACTACAGCAGTACAGACACACCCCTAGTGTAGAAATTGTTCAGAGGATTGAGATATCAGAGGAAAGTCAATTCTCCAACATGTTTTATGAGCCAAAGAAATGAAAGAAGAGTCTCTTCCATCTAGATTGGCTGTTCTACTAAGAAAAGAGCCTTCATTTGTTTTTTATTGGATTTTGCTATAGTTAAAATGTGATGGTTTCACTATCTTCCCTAAATCAAAACAGGTGTAGGAATTTCCACAGAGCACTGAGGACGTTACAGAAAGCTTTAAGATAGATGTTCATGTATCACAGATGGCTCTGGTGGCATTTCCATTTATTTCTCCAGCTGTGTCTATGAAATAAATCAAGCACAAGAATGATTGACTAGATTTTGCTCTGAGTTATTCTGATGTACATCTAAAGTAACTCTACTGAAGTTGATAGAATTGTTCTGGATTTGCATGATCAGAGTAAGATTTGGACCTTAGTATATAGTCCAGTAATACTGGAGGTCTTGATATATTCATTTCATAGAATTGCAGTTCAGTTTTGCTTTTAATGTATTTTATCTAGTTGTAACAACTAGTTGATTTTATTTGATTGACTTTATTTAAGTTCTTTAGGTGATTTGTATTTTTTCAGAATTCATGTGTCTGTACCTAGAAGTGCTCCAGATAACTTTATAAGTTGTCATATTTACTCTGTATTTATATAAGACGAGTTTAATGTGTACTTTTCATAGACATTACTTTACTGGAATCTATTTGCCTGATGTACACAGAGCAGTACACAGAATTATAAGATGTTCCATATGTGAGTCTAAAGTTGTAGAAACTGTGTGTTATATTATACAGTATTAACTGAGAAATAATGTGTCATCATGTAAGTAAATAATGTGTCAATGCATATGCACTGGGGGCCAGAGTTAAAGCAATTCCTGACTTCTGAGAGTTCAGAGTTTAAGGTTCTCTTAACGTAGCCTTTATGGGGAAATTTCATAGGTGGTGGGTTTTTTGTTTTTCAAAAAGCCAGGAAAAAGTTAATTCCATAATGTGGAATTACAATTTTTGCTCAACAACATCAGAACGACTTGTCCCACGCACCCAATGAGGGAATTCCTCTCATGAGGATCTTAGGAACTGTGCAGCTTTTACCTTCTGAGATACACATTGAATGAGGCAAGGGCTCCAAGTCAAGTTAGGAATTCTGGGCCCTTGCCCCATTTACTGCACACCCACTGGCCTCAGCCCTTCAAAGACTTGTGCACGGGTTTAATTCTATGCACTGGGAGTGGCCCCATTGTCTCACCTCACAGTGCATAGGGTTAAGCACAGACTTAAGTCTTTGCTGGATCAAGGCTGTACATAGGTTTAAATTGGAGCCACCAGATGTTCAGCACTTTTGAAAATGAGGCGACTTTTTAAAGTGCTTAAATATGGATTTAGGAGCCTAATTCTAGGAATGCAGTTTTGAATCTGGGCCTTAGTCTCCAGGGAGTGCTTAAATGGGCAACCTTACTCCTCTCTCAACACAATTTCTGGAAAGAGAAAAGATAGACCAAACAAATGCAATAATATGGAATGATTTGTCTGGATACTACTGGCACATTCTATCACATGTGCCTTACAGAAACTCCAAGTACTGAGGAGTTCACAGGTAGATAATAATAATACCTGGCTCTTATATGGTGCTTTTCATCAGTAGACCTCAAAGCACTTTACAAAGGGAAGCCAGTATCATTTCTCCTAGTTTACAGATGGGGAAAGCGAGGCACATGGTGGTGAAATGACTTGTCCAAGGTCACCCAGCAGGCCTGTGGCAGAAACAATAAATGTAACCCACATTTCCTGAGTCCCAGTCCAGTCCTTTATCCACTAGGATGTACTGCCTGCTCTATATAGCTAGCTTAGACTCATGAGGTAAATCTGTTTCCAATATCAGAGGGGTAGCCGTGTTAGTCTGGTTCCATGAGCTGGTGAATACCCACGTATTCACCCACGAAAGCTCATGCTGCAAAACGTCTGTTAGTCTATAAGGTGCCACAGGACTCTTTGCTGCTTCTGTTTCCAATAGTGTGTTTATCCATCTGGTCATTTCTTTCCAGCATTGATATACGTACCGGCAACTCTACTACCTGTTATAACAAAGGCTTACAGTACTAGTATAATCTATTGGTAAAAAAGGGGAAATGATCTTTATTCTTGCTCATTTGCATGTACTCAGTCAAGTCTGTGATATAAGAACATAACCAGTGTTAGAACTACTGTTTTAATTATTTCAATAGAAGATGTTTGTTATATGTTGGGTTTCTTATTTAGGCTGCATTTTGGCTAAATGTATTGCTTGGCTTTAAAGCTAGATACCAAAGCATACAAAACACTAGAAAAGACTATAAGAGTTTGACTGTACCAAGCATTAACCTAAAACTCCAACTGCCTACTGTTGTTTGTCTGCCTGTGAGAGTATTCTAATTCCAATCTGCTTCTGATCCATGCTCGCATTAGGGGTAAAACTCTTGAAAGAAGCTGCAAAATACCAGGAGATTCTGTGGACATCCTGCTCGCAATCCTGGTAATTTATATCTGTCTATTTATCTCAGGTACTAATATGGTGCCCATAGAATCATGGAAATACAGGTCTGGAAGGGACCTCGAGAAGTCATCAAGTCCAACCCACTACACTAAGGCAGGACCAAGTAAATCTATCCCATCCCTGATAGGTGTTTGTCAAACCTGTTCTTAAAAGCCTCCAATGACTGGGATTCCATAACCTCCCTCGAAAGCCTATTCCAGAGCTTTACTACCCTTAGAAACAACGAGGAGTCCGGTGGCACCTTAAAGACTAACTGATTTTGTGGGTAAAAAACACACTTCTTCAGATGCATGGAGTGAAAATTACAGAGGCTTTGGCTACACTTGCATTTCAAAAGCGCTGCGCGCGCGCGCGCAGCGCTAGCGCTTGCTAAGTGTAGTAGTCAGCGCGCGCGCCTGAGAAAAAAAACTCCTGCTGTCGTCCCAGCCTCTGTGGGGGAAACACACACAGCGCTGGCGCTGGGAGCGCTGCGCTGGGGCTTTGCTTTGCTGAGGCGCTACACGCGCAATTTGCAGCGCAGAGGAGGAGGGTGTGTTTTGCTGCACTGTGCTGCGCTTGCTGCCATCCAGATACAGACCTAGATATATTGGCACGTGAAGAGAAGGGAGTTACCTTATGAATGTAGAACCGGTGCTGACAAAATTCAGTCAGGGTAGATATGGTCCACTCCCAATAATTGATGAGGAGGTGTCAATACCAAGAGAGGGAAAATTGCTTTTGTAGTGAGTCAGCCACTCCCAGTCCCTATTCAAGGCCAAATTGATGGTGTTAAGTTTGCAAACGAACTGTAGTTCTGCAGTTTCTCTTTGAAGTCTGTTTCTGAAGCTTTTGTTGTTGAAGGATGACTACTTTAAAATCTGTTATTGAATGTTCAGGGAGATTGAAGTGTTCCCCTACTGGCTTTTGTATGTCACCATTCCTGATGTCTGATTTGTGTCTATTTATTCTTTGGCCAAACTGGACAGTCTCTAAGCAAATGTACATGGCAGAGGAGCATTGCTGGCACATGATGGCATATATCACATTAGTAGATGTTCAGGTGAATGAGCCCCTGATGGTGTGGCTGGTGTGGTTGGGTCCTATGATGGTGTTGCTAGAGTAGATATGGGGACAGAGTAGGCAATGGGGTGTTACAGGGATTGGTTCCTGGGTTAGTGTTTCTGTGGTGTGGTGTGTAGTTGCTGGTGAGTTTTTGCTTCAGGTTGGGAGGGCTGTCTGTAAGCGAGGACTGGGCTGTCACCCAAGGTCTGTGAGAGTGAGGGATCATTTTTCAGGATAGGTTGTAGATCGTTGATAATGTGCTGGAGAGGTTTTAGCTGGGAGCTATACATGATGGCCAGTGGTGTTCTGTTATTTTCCTTGTTGGGCCTGTCCTGTAATAGGTGACTTCTGGGTACTCCTTTCATTCTGTCAGTCTGTTTCCTCACTTCCCCAGGTGGGTATTGTAGTTTTAAGAATGCTTGATAAAGATCTTGTAGGTGTTTGTCTCTGTCTGAGGGATTGCAGCAAAAGCAGTTGTATCTTAGGGCTTGGCTGTAGAAAATGGATCATGTGATGAGTCTTGGATGGAAGCTGGAGGCATGTAGGTAAATCTAGCGGTCAGTAGGTTTCCAGTATAGGGTGATGTTTATGTGACCATCACTTATTGGCACTGTAGTGTCCAGGAAGTGGATCTCTTGTGTGGACTGGTCTGAGGTTGATGGTGGGATGGAAATTATTGAAATCCAGGTGGAATTCTTCAAGGGCTTCCTTCCCGTGGGTCCATATGATGAAGATGTCACCAATGTAGTGCAAGTAGAGGAGGGGTGCTAGGGGACAAGAGCTTACCCACGAAAGCTTATGCCCAAATAAATCTGTTAGTCTTTAAACTGACCGGACTCCTCATTGGTTTTGTGGATACAGACTAACACGGCTGTCCCTCTGATACTACCCTGAGGCCTGGTCTACACTACGAGTTTATATTGAATTTAGCAGCGTTAAACAGAATTAACCCTGCACCCCTCCACACAACGAAGCCCTTTATATCGATATGAAGGGCTCTTAATACTGGTATCTGTAATCCTCCCCGAGGAGGGGAGTAGCGCTGAAATCAGTATTGCCATTTTGGATTAGGGTTAGTGTGGCCACAATTCAACGGTATTGGCCTCTGGGAGCTATCCCACAGTGCACCATTGTGACCGCTCTGGACAGCAATCTGAACTCGGATGCACTGGCCAGGTAGACAGAAAAAGCCCTGCAAACTTTTGAATTTCATTTCCTGTTTGCCCAGCATGGAGTGCCAATCAGCACAGGTGACCATGCAGTCCCAGAATCAAAAAAGAGCTCCAGCATGGACTGTATGGGAGATACTGAATCTGATCTCTGTATAGGAAGATGAATCTGTTCTATCAGAACTCCGTTCCAAAAGACAAAATGCCAACGCATTTGAAAAAATCTCCAAGGCTATGATAGACAGAGGCCACAGAAGGGACTCAACACAGTGCTGCGTGACAAGCGTAACGGAAAGCCAAAGAATCAAATGGAAGCTTACAGAGGGAGGGAGGGGGGACTGAGGACTCTAACTATCCCACAGTTCCCGCAGTCTCCGAAAACCATTTGCATTCTTGACTGAGCTCCCAATGCCCGAAGGGTCAAAAACATTGTCGCAGGTGGTTCAGGTTATATGTCATCAGCCCATCCCCCCGTGAAAGAAAAGGGGAAAAAATCGTTTCTCGCCTTTTTTCAATGTCACCGTATGTCTACTGGATGCTGCTGGCAGACGCGGTGCTGCAGCGTTACACAGCAGCATCCCATTGCCTTCCCTTCCTGATGGCAGATGGTACAATAAGACTGTTATCCGTCATTATCATCCCGTGAGTGCTCCTGGCTGGCCTCGGTGAGGTTGGCTGGGGGCGCCTGGGCAAAAATGGGATTGACTCCCAGTCATTCCCTTCTTTAAGCTTTGTCTCCTGGAGATTCAGTCCTGCCTGGAATATCATAGCAGCTGGAGGCTGCGCTCCTCCTCCCACCCCTTTAATGTCTAATGGAGATTCAGTCCTGCCTGGAATATCATAGCAGCTGGAGGCTGCGCTCCTCCCCCATTTAATGTCTAATGGAGATTCAGTCCTGCCTGGAATATCATAGCAGCTGGAGGCTGCCTCCCCTCATTTTATTTCAATAAAGTCAGTGTTGTGTCTTACTCATGCATTCTTTATTACTTCATCACACAAATGGGGGGATAACTGCCACGGTAGCCCAGGAGGGGTGTGGGAGGAGGGAAGCAACAGGTGGGGTTGTTGCAGGGTCACCCCCTAGAATGGCATGCAGCTCATCATTTCTGCAGGATGTCTGGGGTTCTGACCTAGAGCGGCTGTTTGCCTCTCTGGTTCTTTAGTAGGCTTGCCTGATATTCTAGGCAGGACTGACTCTACCTTTAGACAAAACGTAAAGAAGGGAATGATCTGGGGAGTCATTCCCATTTTTGTCCATGCGCCTCCGCCCGCAGGGCCGGCTCCAGACCCCAGGGCGCCAGGCGCGCGCTTGGGGAGGCATGCCGTGGGGGACGCTCTGCCGGTCGCCGGGAGGGCGGCAGATGGCTCCGGTGGACCTCCCGCAGACGTGCCTGTGGAGGGTCCACTGGTCCCACGGCTCCGGTGGACCTCCCGCAGGTGTGCCTGCGGAGGGTCCGCTGGTCCCGCGGCTCCGGTGGACCTCCCGCAGGCATGCCTGTGGATGCTCCACCGGAGCTGTGGGACCAGCGGACCCTCCTCAGGCATGTCTGCAGGAGGTCCACCGGAGCCGCAGGACCGGTGACCACCAGAGCGCCCCCCGCAGCGTGCCGCTGTGCTTGGGGCGGCAAAATTCCTAGAGCCGTCCCTGCCCGCCTGACCTCACCGAGGCCAGCCAGGAGCACCCATGACAACAGCAGATGGTATAATATGACTGGTAACCGTCATTGCCAACTTGCAAAGCAGCAGATGGTACAATAGGACTGGTAACCATCTTTGCTAACTTGCAAAGGCAAGGGGATACTGCTGTGTAGCACTGCAGTACCCCGTCTGTCAGCAGCATCCAGTAGACATATGATGACAGTGAAAAAAAGGCTGAACGGGCTCCATGGTTGCCGTGCTATGGCATCTGCCAAGGCAATCCAGGGAAAAGGACGCAAAATGATTATCTGCCATTGCTTTTACGGAGGGAGGATAGACTGACAACATTTACCCAGAATCACCCGTGACACTGTTTTTGCCCCATCATGCATTGTGATCTCAACCAAGAATTCCAATGGGCAGGGGAGACTGCGGGAACTATGGGATAGCTATGGGATAGCTACCCACAGTGCAATGCTCTGGAAATCGACACTAGCCTCGGTACATGGATGCACACCGCCAAATTAATGTGCTTAGTGTGTCCGCGTGCACTCGACTTTATACAATGTTTCCAAATACCGGTTTCTGTAAAATCGGAATAATCCCGTAGTTTAGACATACCCTGAGAGTTAGACAGTTTTTTCTCAATATCTAACCTGCATCTCCCATGCTGCAGATTAAGCCCATTATTTCTTGTCCTACCTTCAGTGGACATGGAGAACAATTGATCACAGTCCTCTTTATAACAACCCTTAACATATTTGAAGATTGTTATCAGGTCCCCCATCAGTCTTCCTTTCTCAAAAGAAACTCCAGTTTGTCCACATCTCTCCTAATGTGTGATGACCAGAACTGGACACAGTATTCCAACTGAGGCATCATCAGTGTCAAGCAGAGAGGGACAATTGCTTCCTGTGTCTTAAATATGACTAATTCACCCCAGAACTGCATCAGATTGTTGCCTCATGTTCAATTTGTGATCCACTCTAACCCCCAGATCTTTTTCAGCAGTGCTATCAATTAGCCAGTTAATACCCATTTTGTAGTTGTGCAACTCATAGGTGCTGGCTTCTAATTTTCCCCAGAGGTGCTCAACCTCCACCCAGCCTCTGCCCCCACCCTCACTCCACCCCTTCCCCCAAGCCTCTACCCTGCCCCACCTCTTCCCGCCCCCACTCTGCCCTGCCTTTTCCCCACCCCTTTCCCGAGCTCACCCCGTCACCTGCACGCCACGGAACAGCTGATTGTGGGGTGCAGGAGGCGCTGGGAGGGAAGGGGAGGAGTTGACCGATGGTGGCCTCTGGTGGGTGGGAGTGGGGTTGAGGGAGTGGAGCTTGGCTGCCAGTGGGTGCTAAGCACCTGGTAATTTTTCTCCATGGGAGCTCCAGCTCTGGAGCACCCACAGAGTTGATGCTTATGGTGAAACTGATTTTTCCTTCCTAAATGACATACTTTTCACTTGTTTTTATTGAATTTCATCTTGTTGATTTCAGACCAATTCTCCAATTTATCAAGGTCATTTTGAATTTTAATCAGTGGCGGCTCCAGGCACCAGCGCTCCAAATGCGTGCCTGGGGTGCCAAGCCGTGGGGGGCGCCCTGCTGATCCCTACCGGTCCCGCGGATTCAGCGGCAATTCGGCGGCGGGGACACCGAAGCCACGAGACCAGGGACTTCCCGCAGGCATGTCGCCGAAGGCAGCCTGCCTGCCGTGCTTGGGGTGGCAAAAAAGCTAGAGCCGCCCCTGATTTTAATCCTGTCCTCCAAAGTACTTGCAACTCCTCCCAGCTTGGTGTGATCTGCAGATTTTATAAGCACATTCTCCACTCTGCTATCCAAGTAATTAATGAAAATATTGAATAGTACTGGACCCAAGACTGACTTCTGTGGGACCCCACTAGAGACACCCTCCCAGATTGACAGTGAACCATTGATAACTACTCTTTGGGTATGATCTTTCAAGCAGTTATCCATCCACTTTATGATAATTTCATCTTGAACACATGTTTCTAGTTTGCTTATGAGAATGTCATGTGGGACTGTGTCAAAATCCTTACTAAAATCAAGATATATCCTGTCTACTGCTTTCCCCCTACTCACTAGACCAACAATCCTGTCAAAGAAGGAAATTAGGTTGGTTCAGCCTGATTTATTCATGACAAACCTATGCTGCTATCCTGTAGGTGTCCACAAATTGATTATTTAATAATTTGTCCCAGTATCTTTCCAGGTATTGAAGCTAGGTTGACTGGTTTACAATTCAGGTCTTCTTTGTTCCCCTTTTTAAAGATAGGTACTATGTCTGCCTTTCTCCCGTCCTCTGGTGCCTCACCTATCCTCCATCAAGATAATTACTAACAGTTACAAAATGCTTCAGCTAGTTTCATAAGTACCCTAGGATGAATTTCATCAGACCCTGCCAAATTGAATACATTTAACTTTTCTACAAAAAGAATAGGAGTACTTGTGGCACCTTAGAGACTAACATTTATTTGAGCATAAGCTTTCGCGGGCTACAGCCCACTTCATCGGATGCATAGACTGGAACATACAGCAAGAAGATATTTATACATACAGAGAACATGAAAAGGTGGAAGTAGCCATACCAACTGTGAGAGACCAATCAATTGAGATGAGCTATCATCAGCAGGAGAAAAAAAAAACTTTAGAAGTGATAATCGAGATGACCCATAGAAGGTGTGAGGATACTTAACATGGGGAAATAGATTTAATTAGGGTAATGGCCCAACCCATCCCAGTCTCTGTTCAAACCTAAGTTAATTGTATCTAATTTGCATATTAATTCAAGTTCAGCAGTCTCTCTTTGGAGTCTGTTTTTGAAGTTTTTTTGTTGTAAAATTATCACCTTCAAGTCTGTCACTGAGTGGTTAGAGAGGTTGAAGTGTTCTCCCACTGGTTTTTGAATGTTATGATTCCTGATGTCAGATTTGTGTCCATTTATTCTTTTGCGTAGAGACTGTCCAGTTTGGCCAATGTATATGGCAGAGGGGCATTGCTGGCACATGATAGCATATATCACGTTGGTAGATGTGCAGGCGAATGAGCCCCTGATGGTGTGGCTGATGTGATTAGGTCCTATTATGGTGTCACTTGAGTAGATATGTGGACAGAGTTGGCATCGGGCTTTGTTGCAAGGATAGGTTCCTGGGTTAGTGTTTATGTTGTATGGTGTGTGCTTGCTGGTGAGTATTTGCTTCAGGTTGGGGGGCTGTCTGTAAGCAAGGACTGGTCTGTCTCCCAAGATCTGTGAGAGTGAGGGATCATCTTTCAGGATAGGTTGTAGATCTTTGAGGATGCACTGGAGAGGTTTTAGTTGGGGGCTGAAGGTGACGGCTAGTGGCGTTCTGTAATTTTCTTTGTTGGGCCTGTCCTGTAGTAGGTGACTTCCGGGTACTCTTCCGGCTCTGTCAATGTGCTTTTTTTCAGTTCAGCAGGTGGGTATTGTAGTTTTAAGAATGCTTGATAGAGATCTTGTAGGTGTTTGCCTCTGCCTGAGGGATTGGAGCAAATGTGGTTGTATCTTAGAGCTTGGCTGTAGACAATGGATAGTGTGTTGTGTCCTGGATGAAAGCTGGAGGCACACAGGTAAGTATAGCGGTCAGTAGGTTTCCGATATAGGTTGGAGTTTATGTGACCATCACTTATTAGCACAGTAGTGTCTAAGAAGTGGACCACTTGTGTGGACTGGTCTAGGCTGAGACTGATGGTGGGATGGAAATTGTTACAATCATGGTGGAATTCTTTGAGTACTCCTGTTCTTTTTGCAGATACAGACTAACATGGCTGCTACTCTGAAACCTAACTTTTCTAAATATTCTTTAACCTGTCGTTTCCCTACTTTGGTTTTACCTTCCTTCCCCCTTATTGTTAATATCAATTGTGTTGAGCATCTGGTCTCCATTAACCTTTTTAGTGAAGACTGAAGCAAAACAGATATTAAACACCTCAGCCATCTAGATGTCATCAGTTGTCATTAGCTCCCCTTTCCTGCTAAGTAAAGGACCTACACTTTCCTTCATCTTTCTCTTGCTCCTATTGTATTATTACTTTTTATGTCCCTTGCTCAGTGTAAACCCATCACCATAGTATCTGAGCATCTCACACTCTTTAATCTGCTTATCCTCACAAAATCCCTGTGAAGTAGGGAAGTGCTATTATGCCCATTTTACAGATGGGGAAAATGAGTCACAGAGATAAGGTCTAGATCCACAAAGGTATTTAGGTTCCTAACTTCCATTGGAAATCAATGGAAGTTGGGAGCCTAAATACCTGTGTGGATCTGGGTCTAACTGACTTGCCCAAGCTCACACAGGAAGTCTGTCGTACAACAGGGACTTGAACTCAGGTCTCCTGAGACCTAGGCTAGATTGGGTTTGATTGGGTTTTTCTGAACATTTAACTAAAAAGAATCTTAAGAACGGCCACACTGGGTCAGACCAATGGTCAAGTATCCTGCCTTATGAGTGTGGTCAATGCCAGGTGCTTCAGAGGGAATGAACAGAACAGGGAATCATCAAGTGATCCATCCCCTGTTGTCCATTCCCAGCTTCTGGCAAACAGAGGCTAGGGGTACCATCCCTGCTCATCCTGGCTAATAGCCATTGATGGACTTATCACCCATGAACCTGTCTAGTTCCTTTTTGAACCTGGTTATAGTCTTGGCCTTCACAACATCCTCTGGCAAGGAATTCCACAGATTGACTTCCTCCTTGGATGACTTTGGAATCACAGCAAGGATGAATTAAGGTATTTTGGCTACTTTGTGGCACATGAATGCTTCCTCACAGCTCCCACATGTACCGCTGATGAGCTGGATTGTGACATAACAATCTGCCCCAAAGAAGGTGTGGTAGGTAGCTGCACTTCCACAGCAGCAGACTAGAGAAAAAATTATGATTTGGAGAGTGCTGGGAATTTGGGGGGGGGGGCACACCCTACCTCAGCCCACTGACTCCTCACTTTTTGGGGGGTGGGTTGAGGAGGGAATAGCAGCCCTGTAGCGGTTGTTTTTCTCCCATGGTGCAACCTGTGATGCATGGTGCTGTAAGGATAGGTCACAATTCTGCCCTAAATTAATATCAGATGATTTACGAGTCCAATAAATTCTAAATAAAACTTGTTCCTGGTTAGTTTTATCCTTAGTTCTAGAGGATCTTCTAGATGTTGTCCAAAATTTATTCTATTTAATGTCTTTTTATATGAGCTCCATATTATTAGCATTTCTAAGGAATTCAATAATTTTCAGTGTTTATCTTTTTTTTATGCTGAAGTTGGGTCTAATACCTAGATAGGTACAAAATAGTAACTCTGAGACCACAAATTAAAGTAGACCTAAGCTAGCAAGGAGAGAGAGTAGAATTCTAACGGAGCCGGCCCACAGGAGTGTTTGAGTCAGGATGTCATGATTCCAGCATCGTGGCACAAGCATCACAGCATATGTCTCAAATCGGTGCACTCTGCCTCCTTTTGGGGGGATCGCTTTAATCCCTGCCCCAAACAGACAGAAAATTAACGAGGCTTAACAAGCTTCATCTTCTAGTTACTGCCGCTGAATAGCTAAGGGAAAAATCAAATCTATCAATTCCTTTGGCTTAAAATAGCACCTGTAAGTAGTTGTTTGAAATAAGCCTGGTGCATAAAAGGTTACAGCTTGGTGCAATTTTAGCATGACAAGGTACAGGCTTCTGTGCTTTTGAATGTTCAAATCTTCTTACAAATTAGTCTCTTCTGCTGGTATTTCTCTTAACCCCTTTTCTCCGTTGGGATAGCTACTGTGTATTACTGATTAATATTAATTACTGTTATTGATATTGCAGTAGTGCCTAGGGGCCCCAGTCATAGACCAAGGCCTCATTGTGCTAGGCTCATAGCTCTGTAGCAATCTCCATGGGGTAGCATTGACTTCAGCATTACTCAAGGGTTCTTTTCTTCTCATGAATCCCCTCCTCTCCCAGATGTCCTCAGATATCATAGGGCTCTACTCAGAACACGTTTGCCTCTGCAGCTGGATAAGCCATAAAAGCTCTGTAAGCTCCTGGGCCCTTCAGCTGCAGAGGTGCCTTCCTATATTCTCCATTAGCAACTGAACAACATCAGATATGGGCCTTATGAGGCCACCTAAGCTTACTTTTTGCAGGGGTGGAGTTTGTGACTGCCCCACACCTGATTGCCCTATGTGGCAATTAAGTTCTAGGGAATAGTGCTGTGGGTTGTGCTCAGCCTACTCAGTGCATCTGTTGACATTTTAATGGTGTGGGTTCATCCTTGGCTGACTGCTGTTCCCTAAATGGGAGTTAGCCGCCACTTAGCAGAAGTAGAGGGGTCACTTACTGCTGCAACCAATCCAGAACAAGAGCCCCACCAACTGCCCAGGTGAGCAATTAGGGGCAACTAGCCAGTGGTGGAAGAGGCCTCCTCTCAATAACGATGATACTTTAATTTAATCCTCCGGCAGCCCTTGGGCTGTAGTGACTTCTGTGACCTTCTTAGAGAGGAGGGCCTCCCCATCCCCATCCCTAAAGCTCTTCTTGTACTCCCAGCCGCAGAGCTGGTGCCTTTAGCTGGTTGGAATTTCCTGTCAAAACTTTTTTTCAGTGGAAAATTAGGTTTAGGTTGGCCATGGTTCGCTGTTCCCGGCCAACGGGAGCTGCGGGAATCAGTGCAGGCTGCAGGGACGTGCTGGCCACCGCTTCCTGCAGCTCCCACTGGCCGGGAACAGCGAACTGTGGCCACTGGGAGCTGCGGGTGGCCGTGCCTGCAGATGGTCAATGTAAATAAACTGTCTTGCAGCCCACCAGCGCATTACCCTGATGGGCCGCAGGTTGTCCACCACTGGTATAGAGGCACATAAAAGTAGAGTTGCATCTCTGCGGCTTTAATTTGTCTAAATTGTTCTATTTGCATTGAAAAAAAATGATGTGATACATTGTCTGTTTGATGGTCTCTCTCTCTCACTCAATATAAATATGCAAATAAGCCAATGTTATGCATCACTATCACTATTATTAAAATTGTTTCGTAATAGCACCTTGTCCACTGCAAGTAGACTACAAAGTAATGGGCTTTTTCTGCCACAAGGGAGATTTAAGTTAGATATTAGGAAAAACTTTCTAACTGTAAGGGTAGTTAAGCTTGGGAATAGGCTTCCAAGGAAGTCTGTGGATGCCCCATCATTGGAGGACTTAAAGAATAGGTTGGACAAACACCTGTCAGGGATGATCTAGGTTTACTTGGTCCTGCCTCAGCACAGGGGGTTGGACTAGATGATCTCTCAAGGGCCCTTCCAACCCTACCTTTCTATGATTCTATGAGGCCCAGTGACAGACTAGGACACCACTGGGCTAGGTGCTGTACAAAGACAGAACTAAAAGAAGGTCCCTGCCCCAAAGCACTTACAATCTAGTGTAGGACAAGAGACAAAAGATGGATACAGCCAGAAGAGGGCACCAGAAAACAATGAGACTTATTTTCTGTTGAAAAGTTTTATAATTCTCATGCAGTTTTAGAACCCCATTTTCAACTGAAGGGACCTGACTGCATCCCCAAAACTGGGTCTTTTAATTATAGCATCCCCAAATTGTTTATACGCAAACTGACATTTGTACAGGCCACATGGGTAGCAACATGTGCCTAGGAAACAACTGGCAAGCACCCTTACCCAGTCTTTATAGGCAGAGAAGTGGGAGGGAGGTTTGGATGCTAGGGAAGTGTGTTCAGGTTTGAATCTGACATTTAGATGCCGACATTCAGATTGTGTAGATTTGCTGATAAAAGATACCATTCACTCTCACCTAAGCAGGTGTCATACCATGCAGGCCAACCCCCAGTCCACTGTAGGTCCAAAAACCAGCTAGTGACAGGGCTTTTTGACTTCAATATGGTCCTGAAGAGATGTCATTTGTTCTGACCTAGCCAGAATGTTGTTTGTTTATTTCTGAGTGGAAATGGGCTAAATTAGGGGCAAATTGTGTCCCGTCCTGAATGTGCCACAACGGAGCAGAGAAGCTATGAGACGCCTCCTTACTCCCTTAAGCCAGTGCACCATACTACCACTTCCAGTGCATGAGGGGTAGCAGGCTCCTCAGAGCCACTACACCATTGTGCAGGTGAGCAGGAAGGGATGGGAGGGGCTGGTGAATAGCGGGACCCTTGACTCCATCACACAGTGCACCTGGTGGCACAGCTACACTGGTGCATCCGGAAGCGGGTACTGCACAGGGTATGGACAATGCCAAGAGTTATTGTTGTAAGGGAAAGTACCTACACAATGCTTCCAACTGCTACCAAAACTTCAGTGAGTGTCTGATGGAAAACCTGATGATTGCAGGAACAAGGAATTCATTTAAAGGGCCAGATTGCCATAGGCTTACTTGCAATGAGCAGCACTTTACACCACAAAAAGCCCTTTCCCTCTGTAAGTATATCACGGTTTGACCCACAATGAGATAAACTGGACTTTAGACTACGGCTTACATCTCTGGAGGGGTGGCCTGAGGAACCACCCCATTTTGTTCACTGTGCAAAGAACCATTAAAAAGCAACAGCTAGCGGAAAGGTGCAATTTGCACAAGTTTAAGAGAGGTAATTGAACTGCGATGCTGCAGATGTGGTTGGAAGACATACGCCTTTCCTCCGTTCTCAGCTTCACACTTGAATTTTAGGACATCCCATCTCAGAAGGAAGGTAAAATTTGGGGCTTTATTCTGCTATTGATGTGCCTGCATAACTCCCATTGCCAGAAACTCGAGTCATGGATCTCTGCAGGTAGCAGGGTAGACTCTAAAAGGCACACAAGAAATTTATTCATGTAACAATTTCATTCTTTTAGCGTTTGTTTATTTGAATTTGTCACCAGGGATGGAAGGATAAATTTCTGCCCACTGCTTATAGTGCCTTGCACTGTGGTCTTATCAAGTGTTACATGCTTAACAAGCTTGAGTCTGACAAGTACTTGGATGGATGCCCTCTAATGAAAACATATTTGATGAAGGAAATGGTGCTGATGAGTTTTCCTTCTGAGTAACTACAGGACCAAAGCTCTGCCAGGATTCTGTGTTGCTTCAGGTGATATCTTTTGTATGAGAAACACTCATTACGGTTACTAAAATTCCAGTGCATAAGAAGAAATGTTACAGAGGAGAAAAACGAACCCTGCTGTCCTGAGGAGGGCTGGATTAGGCATAGACACTACCCACTCATGCCTAAGGCCCTGCTCCTGGATTCAGGGAATTAAACCAGTATCTGAGCTTTTCTTTTTCTTTCTTTTTACAAGTAAGTGGCCAGCCCTCAAGAGTAATGATGCAATGATGTCTGCCTGAGTGTGTAGATAGCCTGACATAGTAGCTCGGAGAGGAGTGAACCACCCCATGCATCTCAGTGGGGGTGCTAACTCCAAAACCTACTGCTCTGGTCTGCCCTGAGCACTACTCCAGCAGAGACTGTGTGTGTGAGAGGAAGAGAGAAGTGCAGTGGGCCTAGCCCGCCCACCCAAGCAGACTCACCTGGCCATTGGGATAAGTGGTATGGGGTGCTCTGCTGTTACCCATTGCCTCTCCTGGGATAGGAGAAAAAGAACCTCCCTGCTGCTCCAGAGCAAAGGGAGGAAACCTGTTGCTGGTCCTAGGAGAAAGCAGGGGCCCTATGTACTATAATTGTCTCTATCTGTGGGAGGGACCCCTGTCACCACCACTCCAAGTGAGAAGTGTAGCCGTAGTGTGGAGGACAGGGCTACGGAAGGCACTACATGGTGGTGGGCCATAGACTAATCCACCTGGTTCCAAGGGAGGGGAGTGGAGTAGAGAATTTGCTCCATTATGTGCTGACAGAGCCAGTTCACGGTAATGACATTTTGCCGATGGGAGAACAAAGTGCATCATACCCACAACTTGGACATCGGGGGGGTGATGACCACCATATTCTGCAAAGAAATGTTGGTGACAGTGTAATCCCAGCTCTGGGTGACTAGTCAAAAATAGGCTTTCCCTTGCTTGATCCCATGCTTGAAATAAGTGAGCTGTAAAGCAGGACTTGGTGTGAACTGTCTGCAACCAGGAGTTAATCTGGATTCCTGCTTTATGGCACCTTTTAAAATATTTTTAGAGAGAAAAAATGTACAATCACTGGAAGTCAGTGAGCATAATTTTTAGATCCTGTGTAGGGTTGTCAAAAGTGTTCAGCATTGGTCTAATTCTGCTTCCACTGAAGATACTGGTAAAATTCAAATTGACTTTAATGGGAACAGAGGTAGGCCAATGTTAGGCACTTTTGAAAATCCCATCCTAAATCTGTGAGTTATCTGTCTTTGACAAGTTAATATTGATCAATGTGTGTCTCTTTATTGATATCAGTGTCCTTTTATTGACACACAAATATGCAGTCTCCTTATTCTAAACTATTATAATTGCCCAACTATCACCATTCTTACGTGTTTCCTGAGTCAGGATTATTCACCATACACGGTTCTTATCACATTAAGATCTTTAATGGATTATGTCTAAGGCTCCTTGAATCTAGTTGGATCCCAAAGCAATTTAAATATAACCACAGACAAGAATCACTTCAGTCGCTGTTGAAATGCAACCAACTTTGAGATGGAAGAAGGCAACAGTTCAGCAGCACTCAGCAAAGCTGCACATCAGTTTTGGGCCCTGTGGCAGGGCAAAGACTCACCAGTATGGTGCCTCCTGCTGGCCGTCCTGGGAATTAGCTCTTCCGGCCCAGAGCACCCTCTGCAGGCTGGTGTCTCCCCTGCCACTGGCCCCCATGTCCCTCCCAGACCCCAGTGCCCTTTACTTTGGGGTTCTGCCCCCTGCAGTACCTCCACATGCTGGGTCTCCCTACCCAGGGGAAACCCCAACCCTCTATTCCCACCTTGCCTCAGCAGCTACTGCCAGTCACCATCTAGCCCCCGCTCCCTGGGGCAGACTGAAGTCTATAAACCCTCATAATTGGCAAGGGGGGGGTTGGACCAGCTGCCTCTGCCTATCTCTGGGCTGCCCCTCCGCAGCCCCAGTACCTTTTGTGGGCCCTTAACTAGGCTTGCAGCCTGGGGGGTTGCTAGGCTTGAGCTCTTCAGCTCCCCCTGCCCTTCCCCAGCACTGCTCCATCTCAGATACCCTTCTCAGCTCCTTCTCTCTCTGCAGCTAGAGAGAGAGTCCTTCAGCCTCTAGCTCTCAGCCCTCTTATAGGGCCAGCTGTGGCCTGATTGGGGCGTGGCCCCAGCTGTGGCTGCTTCTCCAATCAGCCTAGCTTTTTCCAGCCACAGCCCTCTCCAGGGCTGCTTTAACCCCTTCAGGGTCGGAGCAGAGTGAGCACCCTGCTACAGGCCCCGATTCAGGAAAGCATCTGTTTTAAGTCCGACTCTGCGCAGGACAGCATTTGTGCACATGGTTAGTATTGATTTCAGTGGGACTTAGGCACACGTTGGACATGCACATGCTTTCCTGAATTAGGATGCTTTCCAGAATGGACCTGAGATTGGCAGGGAAGAATAACTCCAACTGAAACTCCAGGACAGTGAGCTGCTGGGGTCTCAGCAGCCCAGAGAAGAACCAGTGCAATGCCAGAGTCTGTTTCAGGCTCTTGCCTCAGAGCACAATTCATTAATTTCCTAAAGGATCAAAACACAGATTGCATGAGAAACGCAAGCCCAAAGTGATTCCCCAACCAACAAGGGCTGCAGACCCCAGGGGCTTTTCCCCAGCCCCGCTCAGCCCCCAGAAATAGGACACACCCTTAACTGAAGTCCCCTACTGAGTCATGATAAGCAAGTATCCTTAACCCTTTCTTGGCTCCTTTACCTTGTCACAAGGGGAAACATCTGTTTGGCAGGCAGAAGTAATTAACCCATTTATTATTTGGCTAGGACAAAGGGTTAAAAACACCTATCTGTGAAAAATACCTGGGGACTTTAATGAAGATCTGGGCCTTAAGTCATCTCATCTAAAAAGTGACACTTTCATCAGCCTCATAATATGTATATGTACAACCAAAGAATGTGCCACAGACCATCATGCTGGAGAAATGCTTCCATTCTGATTCAGAGGGAAGAGTGCCACCTATTGAATCAGCAGTGTCCCTTCTTGCAGGTCCTTCTTTGAAGATCTCCCATCCAAGTATTGACCCTACATATCCTATTTAGCCTCTGGGATCTGATAAAATCACAGCCTCAGGAGATTTTTATCAGTGTGACCCATGCGAAATAAAGCTGAATTCCCTTCTCCAATCAGTGCATCAAGGGAAGGTATGCTTTCAGAAAGCATTTCACTGTAAAGTGTGCCAACGGGACCCAATTCATTGTGGAAAAAAAACTTTGGTAGCTGCCACATGGTATTACTGTAGAATATTATTCTGTTAACTCCTGCAGCTATTTTCGTAATAGCATTAACAGAGCCAAATACTATTTTATTTATTTCCTTAAATATACCTCTTAATTTCCTACCCACCTTTACATCGTCTCTGAAAATGTTCCCTTGGGATCTGGAATTTTACTTTGAGCAAGATCATCACTGCCCCAGTCCAGCTCCATCCCACATGGCTGTATGGTTCTTTTAATTTTCTTGACAATTGTGTCATGGCGGGGGGTGTGTGTGTGTGGCTTCTGTTCTGTTCTGCCAGGTATATTTCAAAAATTTGTCTATACCAAGAGAAATTCTCTTGCAAAAGTCCTTGCGAGTCTTTCAATATCTGGGGGTTTTCTTAAGGCCACAACTCCTAGAGTCATCTGCATATGTGACAATCTCAGCTTTCATTTTTTTAAAAAGTATGTTTCTGGGCCTAATGGTTGCGGAGGAAAACTTGAAAAGTGAGACCCACTCATGCACCTTAAAGATTCAGAAACCAGAAGGCAAAGGACCCAAAATATAATATTTTTAAAAATATCTCATGATTTTGAAGCCAATCTCATGATTGGTGGGGGCCTGACTCAGGACTGTTAAATTCGGGTTGTTGAAATGCTATCTATAATAGCAGTGCCCTCAGCCCTATCATTACAAGCTCGAGGGGTGGACACCTTTGAAAGCTGCTGTGTAGTAAAAAGAATGAGTCAGCATAAAGATCACAATGGAAGCATCTGAGGAATCTATGCCAAAATTAGCAGAGTAAAGACATTTAAAAAATGTGAGCTCTACCTACAGTGCCAATGGCTACCTCTGGGCCTGTACTTACAGGTGCACATTGACGGAGATTTCAACTACTAACATTTTTACTTTTAAACTACTGCAAAAGTCAAATCGCCTCGGGAGGTAAAGGGACCATTATTCGAAGAGCTCCCGAGCTCTGCAGTAAAGATGAACTACACAATGGGAAACGAAAGCGAAATCTTACAGACATAAGTCAGCCCAAAGTGGGTAGGTAGGAAATAAAGGTTGATATGACTGTACTGTAGCCTTCATGCACAGCAACACGGTGTGAAATACTTCAAGATATACATCAAATAATCCCATAACAATAAAATGACAATCGGCTAACAACTAGCAGCCTCCGGGAATGTGTGTTTACACGTTCACATAGTGCAGGACAACACCCAGCACTCAGTATTGAGATTCTCCTGCCGTACATGCAATAAACTGGCAGGGGGCGCTACAACTTCACAGTTTCCAGGGTCTGCAGCCCTTCTGCCAGCGTTGTGCTGCTCTCGGGACTTAGCCTTGTGGTGCCTGTCACTGGGAAAAGGGACATTCAGAAGAAACGCAACGTGCCTTGTATTGCTGGCAGAAATGGCACAGTGGCAGGGTTGGGGGTCCGTCAGTAACACGAAACGCCCAACTTTCTGTGGCACTATTTTAACTGGAGCACTGTTGCATTAAGCAACTTTTTGACATTTGTGATAAAAAGTCGGGCAATAGATTATGCCTGCGGAGCTCATGTGAGGACGCATATTGCAGCTGTAATGATTGTTTTGATCTTGGTAAATCAATGTAATAAAATACTCCAATAATATAGCTTCTTTCTTTCTTTCTTTCTTTCTTTCGTTAGCCAATCAAACTTCTGTAACCATTTAATCTAATATGAGGCGTTAGCTAAATATCAGCTTGCTGAGCAAGGGCCCGATCCGGCTCCCATTGACATTAATGGGAATTTTGCCACTGACTTCAGTAGAAGCAAGATCGGGTCCCAAATGAGTCTGGTTTGACTGA